>NC_088220.1:47086763-47686763 GCF_036934945.1 Oncorhynchus masou masou | reverse complement strand
TTGTGAGACACCTGTTTGATGTAAGTTACTAAATTTAAACTATTATGATGTGTGACATTGGAAAATGGTTGAGAAAGTAATATCTCCATTGGCAACTGCAATTTTATTATTGATCAACAATACTTAATGGTGCATTGTGTATGGGATGTACTAGTATGCCTGGCTGGTAGGTGTTAACAGAGAACACTTACTACATGTATGAATGGTGGGTAACGGGTGACCACCAAAGCTTGAATGGATAGTCTGGGACTACATGTATGATTCATTCTAGTTGATTATAAAAGTGTGACTGGATAGTCTGGGACTACATGTATGAGTGGTGGGTAACGAGTGACCACCAAAGTGCCAATGGAAAGCCATATGATGCGAATGTGATGTACTAGGCAGGGCCAAGTGTGAATGACGGATATTTAAATTGATTAATTGGACTTGAGACCGATTTAGCCGTATGGAGAGGGTCTCTCTAAGGTCCTAACAAAGCATCGGGGAGTAAAGTCGTCGCACTGACTACCAAGTTTGAGTGAGGCATTAAGTTGTACTAGGAACGTGATCCGGTTGACACGTTAGTCATATGGAGTGATTGTATCATTTATTTTGTACATTTGGTATTGAAGTAAAGGTGATAATCCGGGGGACACTAGACTACTTAATACTCTAGGGGACCCACAGTGCATAATTGAGTTCTTACTTTAGACCTAATTGGGGGCCGATTTTAGCCATATGGAAAGGGTACCACTTGGGTTTTAGTAAAGGCATAGGTTGTTGACAGTATTGTAGTGTACATAAAATGTCATTGGAAATAGAAAAGGTGTTGAGAACGCTGAAGTCCACTCTAGAAGTGAATGAAGGCAGAGAGGGTAAGGAGTGGAAGAGATGGGGTGAGAAGCTGTACAGCGAATGGACAGAAGGCGGGGCCATTGTGTCTCCCACTGGTCTGCTTGCTGGGGTGAATGAAGATTTGTGTGTGTATGGTGTAAATTGAAGCTTACTGGCGTGAATGAAGATTTGTGTGTGTATGGTGTAAGTTGAAGCTTACTGGCGTTAATGAAGATTTGTGAGACTCAAATCGTGTGCATGAAATACGCTTGATATTCAGTCGGGGACTAATATCATATAGTCGCAGGCTTGCTGAAAAGATGTTTGTACAGAGTTATATCATAGAATATTGAGGGGGTGTGCATGACTGTTGGAAATAGTGTTAAACTCTATTAACGTAAAATTCTGTGTGTAGATTTATATTATGAGGTTTGAAATAATATTGTAGAATTACATAATCAACATTTCAACATACTTACGTTAAACATTAATTGAGCCACTGAGTAATAGATAAGATATACACTAGGTACGGGGCGACGGGTGTGGTCGATGAAAGAAGGGAGTGGTGTTCTAACCAAGTGCTGAGAAATAAGGTAGAATTATTTTGTTCTTTTAAATTAATTTACACAAGTACTTCCCGGTTATTGATTTTGGTTTGATTGTTCAGATAACACCATTGAAATTAAACAGGACGTTAAGGTATACTAACATTAGAATCTGTTTACTTTATGGGGAACAATGAAAGGCCCGCAGAGTGGATTGTAGGCTGAGTTTTTATGTTAAAGGGACAGTATACGTTTATCACAGTTGTGTGTGTGTCTAATGGCTGGGTATTTAAAAAAGAAAAAGGGCTACAGACAAAAAGGAGGAAAAGGCAGACAGAACAACAGCCCTCCCCCGCACTGCAGAGACCTTGAAGGTTGGAGAGCAGAGAGGAGAAGTTTTAGAAGGGGCGCTCCTACATGATAATGTCAGAACAGAAGGATAATATACTAATTTTACCTAAGTCATTATTTAGAGTAGGTAAGGTTGTTACCTGGGCAGAGCCAGGTATCAAAAGGGGGATGGGTAAATTGTGGTCTTGGATAGGATGGGGCATATTGGATAAGAAACTAATGATATAATCAGATAAAACATAAGAGAAACTGTTTGTTAACCAAGCCTGTATGTCCAGGATTTTATTCATTACAGGTTAGCTACAGGTGAAGTCACTCAAATCAGTCCCAGAGGCTTGTTGGGGGGACCATACCAAGGACTCCTGGTGACAGCTAGCTGAAAGAGCTACCCGGATTCATATCGCACGGCGGGAGGGTAAGACACATTGGCACTGCGAACAATAAACAGTGTTCGAGAGGAGAACTGGAATTAACAGAATTCCGGGGGCCATCTCTCGAATGAAGTATTCCTGCCTGTCCTATCACCCCTGTTTTTGTTCATAGAAGTGAAGATGTGTCTGGCTCTTGCTAAGTGATGTGTTCTCGGGGAAAGGGTGGGGCTTCACATGGAAGCTGTTCGTCTGAGCAGTCTTATCGTGGGTGACATATTCCTGATACAGCCCTTCCTACCTGAGTATGCGGAGAGTGGTAATTTGACCCATGGTTTAGACAATGAGGATTTTGTTCCAAAATAAGCACAAGAGATCCCTAGATCTGGGTAGACTGGAAGTTAGAGTAGATGTTGGGAAGGATCTCTCAATGGAGTTTTATGTAGACCAAAATGGAGTCTCTAACTACATGGCAGTCTAGGACACTGAGCCATTATGGGATATATCGGTGCAGGTTCCCATATTGTTCGTGGACACAGGTCATAGCTCATTTGGAGAGAGAGGGCTATATGAATCCACTCACCCGGTATGGAAGGACAAAGTATACATTGATAATATTGAGGTTCCACTGACATGGACTGGATTAATTATATTTATTATAATCAACAGCGCTTTAACAATTATACCAGAGATGCTATTAAAGGTTTTGCAGAACAGACTGAAGCAACCAGCCTGATGGCTTGGCAGAATAGAATTGCATTAGATATGTTATTGGCTGAAAAGGGAGAAGTATGCGTGATTATCAGGACCATGTTTGTGCTTACATCCCAAATAACACAGCTCCGGACGAATCAGTGCCCAAAGCCTCAGCTGGTTTGACCACCCTGGCTCACGGTTTGGCAGAAAACTCTGGGGTGGATACTTCTCTGACTAATTGTTTTGATAAGTATGTTTGGAAAATGGGAAAAAATATTATGATCACTGTATTATGGGCTACATTCACCTGTGTGACTGTTTAGTTTTATGGGGCTGATGTCTAATTCCACGTGTATGAGGCCTTATTTCCAGGACTCTGGAGAAATCGATGGCAATAGATGGTGAGGTACCAGCGGATTCCAGGTTCTGACCTGTGGAGTGCTGAATGCATGTCTACAGAACAAGTGGCCGAAAATGCTAAATTAAATTATATTAAATTGGGAGGGTGTCCGTATGGGGATTACATGATAACCGACTTGGGACAGTTCTGGGATTGGAGAAGAGGGTGTCCTTATAGCATTTGAGATCCCACAAAGGTGGATAGGTTTTCCATGATATGGGGGAAACCTGGGAGCACTGTTGAACTTTGTAAAGGTGATGAAATCCTACTAACCATCAAAACTATTAAGCTCTCTGATGCAGGCACTTACACCCTCGGACTACAAAGGACCGGGACAGACACGATGGGTGTGTTTTTAACATTTTTAACATTTAAGTCATTTAGCAGACGCTCTTATCCAGAGCGATTAAGGTGCTGCCAAAACCAGAGGTCCCAGACGAACCAGGGCCAGACACACTCCTCTACCACCCCTGGACCGAACCTGCCACCACTGTGTTAAAAATCCCATTCAGGTAATTCATGTTAGAGACTATTCAGCTATTGATCAATTAGGCACTGAGACTGGTTTTGATGGTAGGGACAATTTGTGGCTGTCTTATATGAGGTATACAGCTAAGACCCTGAAAAGAAAGGACCGCATGAGTTACATGGAACGTTGGTCATGCTAGACCTGTTCTGGCTACACACCTATTTACTATAGGATAAGGAGAGGGGTGGTTGTATATTCTGAAAGGTTTTTACCAGGTTCAGCCCAATTCAACTCTCTTTTCCTCTTTGAGCCTTGTGTTTCTTACAGTACCTCCTCATCGGGCCCCTTTGGGGTGTTAAGGCATATGGGGGCAATTACAGTTGCATCACGGGTACAGGTAATGGCATTGATTATGGGAGATTGCCTGAAGCTGATTGCAGTAGTAACATAACCATTTATGCCACTTGGCCAGTTACAGGCCTAAACCAAACTAGTGGTCTGGCTGATATGTGGTGGATCTGTGGACCCAAAAGAGTGCTGAGACCCATTCATAGAGGAGACTGGCAAGGTACGTGTGCTCTGACCAGTTTGATAATTCCACTGACCATTGTTGATGTTACTGCTGAGCAGCTGTTGGGTTCTGTATCCAGGGGACCTGAAAACATTCCATCCCATGGGAGACATAGACATAGTGCTCCATGGACAGAGGATGTAGTTGACATACACACTAACCTGTTGGGAGTGCCAGTGGGGGTTCCTCATGAGTTTCAGGCCTTGGGTAGGAATGATGGACTCTGGCACTTACTACCTATTATAGGTCCAGTGGATGCAAGACAGACTGCATGGATTAATTATATCTACTATAATCAACAGTGTTTTGTGAATTACTCCCGTGATGCACTCACTGGTATGTCTGAACAGCTTGAGGCCACATCTAGGGTTGCCAGATAGAATAGACTTGCTTTGGATATGCTTCTTTGCCAGTCAGGGGGCGTCTGCAAGATGTTCGGTGAACAATGTTGCACGTATATTCCTAATAACACCAGTCCAGATGGTAGTATATCTAAGGTCCTTAGTGGGCTTGATGCACTATCTGCTGAGATGAGGACCATGGCGGGGGTGGAGGAGTCTGGACTGTTCTCTTGGTTGGGAGCCTGGTTTGGTAAGTACCCTGGTATGGTGGTTACTGGATTTCTGACCCTAATTCTTGTATTTTTGTTATTGATGTGTTGTGCTACCGTGTTTTAAGAAGTCTGTTACAGATGTGGTGAAGGCTTCAGGCATGATGCCTTTGCTTGATGCTCCAGTTGGAGATGCTGATACTGAAGCATACTTTCAGGGGAGGATGAGTCTGACTGAGGATGACCCATGGTATGCTGTGGGTGAGGTAGTAGAATAAATATTACACCACCACAGTTCCTTGTTTTACATTTTTGTTTTATGATAAGTTTTCTTTCCAGTATGTTTGTTCTCCCTGTTGTGAAGGTTTGGAGTCCCTGGGTGGCATGGTGCCCACCTGGTGCAGGATAGGAGTAGCTGAGAGGACCAGATGGTTTATAATAATGCTTTGCTCTGCTTTACTCTGGTTTCCATGACCAAAGTTTTATCCTACATCTTACGTCAATAAACAATAAAGTCTTATCCTGTTTTTGTCAACAGGGGAGACAAAAGCATATATCACTTGATTTTTATTTTTTCTTGGTTGATTTTATTTTCAGTTTTTCTGTAAAAAATACAAATAAAATAATAATAATAATTATGTTTTATAAATAATAAACTTTTTGTTATTTTCATGAAATGCTATTAACACATTACTATGTTGGGACCGCTGAAATAATGAGTGACACCCTGGCGGGTGTCAACAGGGGTTTGTTGGATCCTGTATTTTACATTATAGCCATTACCATATATATGATTGAATATTATCTGCTGCTGGCTTGTGTGGATGTATGTATGTGTTATGCAACATAGCTGACTTGAAACATTGTTAAAAGTATCAGGGCCATGGGACTTTCTCATACAGAGAAGCATGAAGACAGGAACTGTTCAAATTAGTTGGGAGGGGGGCACATTCAGAGCGGGGTGTTGCGAGAACAAGCGGTCTTTTGTTAGATAACAGGAGCCAGGTGCGAGATAACGGTATGAAGCATGAGAACCTGGATGTTCTTCACAAGCAAGTTACATCTATCGACAGAAGCGCCAAGAGGCGGGGACCCGCCTGAGCGCCTGCAATAGACTGGACAAGTTTAAACCACGCCCAGTCTCTACTGTGATAGGGCAACAGATGGATTGGAACTGTCTATCACAGTATAAAGAATACTGTTTTACATACCGTCTTGTCAGTTCTCTGTTCTGCCCTGCGTGGTATTACGGTAAGCCCTTATATACGAAAGTTGCATTTGCCATTTATTACTTAGCTAATAAAAAATACATAGTATAAAATCGGTGACTCATTGTTATATTTATCCTGATACCAGATTCGAATTTACGCAACTCTAACAATATGTGCACTGAAAACTTGGGAGTCAGACGCAAACAAACGTAACTCCATACCCCTATCCAATGACACCATGAGGAGAACATTAGACATGTCTGAGGAAATAACATGCCAGACATAAGAACGCATCAGTGCAAATGGCCATTATGCACTGCAGCTTGTTGAATCCGTAATCATGCAATTCTAAATGGTCTATGTCAGACACGTCTGTGTTGCGATTCAAACTCATAAAAGACACACCCTCGTCCATTTACCCTCGCTTTATGCCCTTGGGGAAATTCCCGTCACCATCTTGGTGGGCGGTACAAATTATTAGCCAAGCAAGGAAAGTTCGCAACGTAAGCCCCTCAGCCCCCATTTTTTGTAGAGTTTGCGAGTGTACAATTATGATCACACTGGGGCCTGAAACTCCACATAACTCATCTCGCGACAATTGTACATCCGTAAGAAAAGTCCGCCAAAACTTAAAATCAACATCAATGTAGAAGTCAAGATACAGGTGTAAGTAAAAACGAATGCAAATAAGTTAGAAATTGTGCTACTAATGCATATGACGGAACAAACACGTCTCGTAAAAAGTCAATAAGTTTGTTTCTTTATCTTTTGGAAATTGTTGAAATAAAAAGGCAACCGTTTTAGCCATCTAGCTAGCAATGGCAATAATTTTCGCATATTTCTTACTGAGATGAAGGTTCTAAAACATGTTATTGGGTTTAAAAATAATCAATACTGATACAGTGCCTTAGACCACTGCACCACTCGAGAGTTTAAGACAAGGGTTTAGCTATCTTGGAATTAAGAACATTTCCAATAACTTTATTTTCAAGAATTGAATTTCTTGGTAACTTTTTGCTTAAGGAGAAACATAAGAAATGGCGCAAGGACATTTCCAATAACGTTTTTGGAGGAATAGCAACTTTGCTTAACTTTAAAGAGTTAAGGAAAAATGGCAGTTAAGACATTTCTTCTTAAGAAGGTTGTGAATCTGGGCCCAGTTCCTTTTGTAGTGCTTATTTTCCCACCACCACTGCAGAGGCTGTCTTTAACACAATGGATATGTACCTGGGCCCAGATTCACACAACCTTTCGAATGAAGATGGGAAACGTCACATTACCAAGCAATGAAGAGGATCAGCTGGTGGAGCTGTCATTTGATTGCGGACTGAGCATGTGCGGCAGGAACCCTAATGGTTAGAACGGAAAGGTTGCTGGATCGAATCCCCAAACTGACAAGGTAAAACTCGTTCTGCCCTTGAGCAAGGCAGTTAACCCACTGTTCCCGGGCGCTGAAGACGTGGATGTTGATTAAGGCAGCCCCCCGCACCTCTCTGTTTCAGAGGTGTTGGGTTAAATGCAGAAGACACATTTCAGTTGTACAACTGACTAGGTATGAGCGTAGGGGTTGGTAATGTTCTCTAGTTGCACCGTGATTGGCTCAGTGTTCTGTCACTCATGGGGACACTACGTCACCGCAAACTCTATGGGTAGAGCTCGAAAATTCAAGCCCTTGAGTGCTGCCATATAGTTACATTAGAAGTGCCCATCCAAAAAGGCTCAAGGTCATTGGCCACAGATAAAATGACATCAAATCACGTTATATCTACAGTAGCTTTGATTGGACTGATTGGACTAAAAATCTTAGCTAGCAGTCATCATCATGAATCAAGTCGACAATCTACTGGCAAATCCTTTTCAATCCTTGTCATATGAAGGTAAAAAATTAAGAGAAATTATAGATTAAAATGTATCGGTGCTCATCGGCCATAAACATTACCCAACAAGTTGGAAATCGCAAATTCAACAATATGTGAATTGGACGGAATAAGTGGCTAACTGCAAGCATTGCAAAGTAATCACAAGCACGCTATTCAGTGGAGTGGATGTGTGGTCCAAGTCTTGGTTTAATGGTCTCTTTTACAAGTTTAAAGGATAAACATTCAACATTGGCCATGCTGTCAATCCAGCATGACTTCTGCCGGGCTAAAAAACACGTTTTGAATGGTCATCCAACTTGGAATTGCAAGTTGGGAACTCAGGCCTCTTTCTAGGGCTGCATTCCAAACACTTAAAAGACGCACCCTCAGCCCTCAAATTAAGTGGACACTCTCCCCTCAGACCTCAAATTAAGTGGACACTTCTGATGATGTATCATGACGGCTGACGAGTTGACACTTGCAGGGCGAGGGAAGAAAAATTTAAATGAACCGCTCTTGCCCCATGGTTGTGTTTTCAGTCATCATGGAACCACTGGTAACTGTTGCGTGTGCATTATATGAGCTACAGTCAATTATGATTGCATTTCATATCTTGGCTAGAAGACAATGAATGCATCCGCAGACATCTAATGTTAGCCATCCGACTATATCAGGAACATTGAAAATTACAATGTATAAATGTGATGACAGGGAAAGTTGTATGCGCAAGCTAATGTTTCCAAAAGCTAACCAAACAAAAACATAATTACTTTTATGATACTTTGTTTGAGCCTTCATGTGCGTTAGTAACACAATGTATCGCGTATTTACAATTGTTTTACTTACACTTGTATGTTGACTTCTCCATATTAATATTCTCATATTCTCCATAATTAATCATCGCAAATTGAATTATGGGCGTTTCAGGCCCCCAAGTGAACATAATTGTACATTCGCAAACACAATCAAAAACGAGGGCTGAGGCACTTACGATGCCAACTTCCCATGCTTTGCTAATCATTTGGAACGATGACAAAGATTGCCGTGGGGATTCCCCCAAGGGCATAAGGCGAGGGTAAGTGGAGGAGGGTGTGTATTTTCGGTGTTTGAAATACAGCCTAGATCCCAAACTTGAAGATCACTGACGTCATCTTGATTCAACCTTGTTTTTTACGAGTTCCCAGTTGTCTTGAAAGTACCATACACCCAGAGAATGACAGACTTTGATGACAAATTTTGATGACAATTTGCCCACGAAGGAACACTGCGCCACCTTCCTGTTCAAGTGAGTACAGCAGAACAAGCTGAGTCAAAAAATGTATTGTATGCTGCAGCATAAATGATGTCATATGCCAGGGAGAAAAGTGTACAGTAGCTAAGAAAGTAATACTAAGTGTATGTTGTGTAGTAAGCTGTTAGCAGCCCATGTGCCTCACCGTAAGAATGTTCTGGCTTGGTGGTGCACATGTAGCCTATAGCCTGTTTTAGAGAAATGTAATCATCAAATATTGTAAGAGCTTTTATTGTCTGCTTATATGCCCCCTTTATTTATCCCATGGTTCTGACTTGGTGTACAAGGAGAATACTGTAAGAATAGCCCATGTTCTGAATTCTGTCGCTGTACATTTCAATAGTGCTGAACAAGTAGTTACAGTTGAAGTCGGACGTTTACATACACTTAGGTTGGAGTCATTAAATCACGTTTTTCAACCATTCCCAAATTTCTTGTTAACAAACTATAGTTTTGGCAAGTCGGTTAGGACATTTACTTTGTGCATGACACAAGTAATTTTTCCAACTATTGTTTACAATTGTTCACTTACAGTGCCTTGCGAAAGTATTCGGCCCCCTTGAACTTTGCAACCTTTTGCCACATTTCAGGCTTCAAACATAAAGATATAAAACTGTATTTTTTGTGAAAAATCAACAACAAGTGGGACACAATCATGAAGTGGAATGACATTTATTGGATATTTCAAACTTTTTTAACAAATCAAAAACTGAAAAATTGGGCGTGCAAAATTATTCAACCCCCTTAAGTTAATACTTTGTAGCGCCACCTTTTGCTGCAATTACAGCTGTAAGTCGCTTGGGGTATGTCTCTATCAGTTTTGCACATCGAGAGACTGAAATGTTTTCCCATTCCTCCTTGCAAAACAGCTCGAGCTCAGTGAGGTTGGATGGAGAGCATTTGTGAACAGCAGTTTTCAGTTCTTTCCACAGATTCTCGATTGGATTCAGGTCTGGACTTTGACTTGGCCATTCTAACACCTGGATATGTTTATTTTTGAACCATTCCATTGTAGATTTTGCTTTATGTTTTGGATCATTGTCTTGTTGGAAGATAAATCTCCGTCCCAGTCTCAGGTCTTTTGCAGACTCCATCAGGTTTTATTCCAGAATGGTCCTGTATTTGGCTCCATCCATCTTCCCATCAATTTTAACCATCTTCCCTGTCCCTGCTGAAGAAAAGCAGGCCCAAACCATGATGCTGCCACCACCATGTTTGACAGTGGGGATGGTGTGTTCAGGGTGATGAGCTGTCTTGCTTTTACGCCAAACATAACGTTTTGCATTGTTGCCAAAAAGTTGAATTTTGGTTTCATCTGACCAGAGCACCTTCTTCCACATGTTTGGTGTGTCTCCCAGGTGGCTTGTGGCAAACTTTAAACTATACTTTTTATGGATATCTTTAAGAAATGGCTTTCTTCTTGCCACTCTTCCATAAAGGCCAGATTGTTGTCCTATGGACAGAGTCTCCCACCTCAGCTGTAGATCTCTGCAGTTCATCCAGAGTGATCATGGGCCTCTTGGCTGCATCTCTGATCAGTCTTCTCCTTGTATGAGCTGAAAGTTTAGAGGGACGGCCAGGTCTTGGTAGATTTGCAGTGGTCTGATACTCCTTCCATTTAAATATTATCGCTTGCAAAGTGCTCCTTGGGATGTTTAAAGCTTGGGAAATCATTTTGTATCCAAATCCGGCTTTAAACTTCTTCACAACAGTATCTCGGACCTGCCTGGTGTGAATAATTTTGCACGCCCAATTTTTCAGTTTTTGATTTGTTAAAAAAGTTTGAAATATCCAATAAATGTTGTTCCACTTCAGGATTGTGTCCCACTTGTTGTTGATTCTTCACAAAAAAATACAGTTTTATATCTTTATGTTTGAAGCCTGAAATGTGGCAAAAGGTCGCAAAGTTCAAGGGGGCCGAATACTTTCGCAAGGCACTGTAATTCACTGTATCACAATTCCAGTGGGTCAGAAGTTTACACTAAGTCGACTGTGCCTATAAACAGCTTGGAAAATTCCAGAAAATGATGCCATGGCTTCAGAACTTGCACAATTGGTGGCTGACTAAATATATTTTTGCCCCACTGTATATCCACAGTAAAACAGGTCCTGTATCGACATAACCTGAAAGGCCGCTCAACAAGGAAGAAGCCACTGCTCCAAAACCGCCATAAAAAAAAGCCAGTCTACGGTTTGCAACTGCACATGGGGACAAAGATCGTACTTTTTGGAGAAATGTCCTCTGGTCTGATGAAACAAAAATAGAACTGTTTGGCCATAATGACCATCGTTATGTTTGGAGGACAAAGGGGGAGGCTTGCAAGCCAAAGAACACCATCCCAACTGCGAAGCACTGGGTGGCAGCATCATGTTGTGGGGGTGCTTTGCTGCAGGAGGGACTGGTGCACTTCACAAAATAGATGGCATCATGAGGATGGAAAATGATGTGGATATATTGAAGCAACATCTCAAGACATCAGTCAGGAAGTTAAAGCTTGGTCGCAAATGGGTCTTCCAAATGGACAATGACCCCAAGCATACTTCCAAAGTTGTGGCAAAATGGCTTAAGGACAACAAAGTCAAGGTATTGGAGTGGCCATCACAAAGCCCTGACCTCAAGCCTATAGAACATTTGTGGGCAGAACTGAAAAAGCGTGTGCGAGCAAGGAGGCCTACAAACCTGACTCCATTACACCAGCTCTGTCTGGAGGAATGGGCCAAAATTTACGCAACTTATTGTGGGAAGCTTGTGGAAGGCTACCCCAGAACGTTTGACTGAAGTTAAACAATTTAAAGTACATGCTACTAAATACTATTTGAGTGTATGTAAACGTCTGACCCACTGGGAATGTGATGAAATAAATAAAAGCTGAAATAAATCATTATCTCTACTATTCTGACATTTCACATTCTTAAAATGAAGTGGTGATCCTAACTGACCTAAGACAGGGAATCTTTACTAGGATTAAATGTCAGGAATTGTGAAAAACTGAGTTTAAATGTATTTGGCTAAGGTGTATGTAAACTTCCGACCTCAACTGTATATTAGCTGCGTCCGTTCTAGCTCGCTCATTACTGTCTTAATCAAAATTACGGATTGCCTCGAATCCGCTTGTCGACCCTTATGCCATAGTGTGTTACACTCAATTGTCAGTAGAAACTACATTTGTTAAAGCAAGTCAGCCATATTAGCTATGTTTTTTTCAAAGGCAGAGATATGAGACTGAATTAATTGTTTCACTGCCAGGCAAGGCTCTGCTGATAGCCAGGTGCAGCAGTGTGAGGTGTTGGGACAGCTTTATGTAGGCCCTAACAGTTTATTTGCACTGTTTGTTACCGTTATAGTGCAATTAATGTATTGTTTAGTGTTGTGGCTTTGCTGCCATGCATCTAAAAAAAATTGTTTGTTTGCCTCACCAAGATTTACATAGTAAAATCGCCACTGCATGTAGGCCTATTGGATTTGTTGGCATTAACTCGTTTACAAGACTCACAGTTTTAATAAGAAAGATGAAACGTATTATGTTTAATTATAAAGTTGAAATGAGATTTATAGTAGAATACATTTTTCACCCCTAGATGCTATACCCTTGACTTGACTATAGCCTCGGGTTAAAGAACTGCCAGTCACCCAAAGTAGGCTTCACCATGCTTTCTCGCACAAGGGTAATGGGCTTCAGGCGCTACATACTGACAGCACCATTTGTACACAGTCAGCTCAGTTGAGGAAGCGGTCTAGTCTTCTTTGCGCCACATGAAAATGATTGCGGTCATATTTTCTTCTTCTGCACGAGCATTTTAGAACGCGCAAATCATTCCGGATACTAGACCGAGTCAACAAAATATCTATTGTATGTTATGATGACTGACTTCTGAAAAGAGAGGTAAGCGATAGCCTAACGTATTCAGAGTTGCTAATGCTATCTGATGGCTAAAATAAATCAAATATTAAACGTCGTCGACTCAGTCATGAATGTTTTGGTAACAGTTTTTTAAAAAGTAATATTATCTACCTCAAACTTGGCTATGGCTACGCTTCAATTCGTGACTTATTTTTGTACGCATGTATGTTAACTAGCAACATTTTCTCTACAAGGACACCGTCGTCAGGGCTGTCTGTCACTTTTGTTATTTTTTGGGGGGGATGTCTGTCACTGTCACCAGTCGACTGAGCTCTTTTTATGCTGCGGAATATGTGTATTTCGACATTGCCCATATCTTTCATTGAGCAACAACGTAGCCTGTTTCGCTTGCCCACATTGCTACAATGTATCAAATCAGAATAGCTGGGAGTGCGCAAGGCACAGTTTTGTTGCGTAACTGAGGAGTAGCCTACGATTCAGAATTTTAGTCTAACGTTTTTGCTCGTTGAAGCAGTTCTATCTACTGTACTTAGTGTCTCTCCAATAGTTCCTTTAAATAAATGAGGAATCACCCAGTTTACATTTTAATGACTATGCAAGGGGACATTGAACTATGCCAATCAAATTAGGTGTGTGTCCAGAAAAATATTATGCCCTTGTTCATGACTCTCAGTTCCATTACATTGCATGTAAGAGTCATTGGACGAAGGCGTCTTCTATACAGGGGAGTTTTGTTAAGAGCCCGACCCTCGGTCTGAACATGAACACAGATCTCATTAATGTGGTTTTGGAAGCATAAGGACCGTGTCTTTCATATATAATTTTCAAAAACAGAAGGTTCAATTGATACACACCTTCATAAGGTTAGGGTTCCCACATGGCCGTCCATGTTACAGCGCTTGTTTACAGACAACAGATTGAAGATGGAGGCGACCACCTGAGCTAGAATACAGCTCAGTAGTGAATTAAAAAAAAAGTATAGAACACCCAAGTATTGCAGGATATCTCGGTGTTAGGAGAATCTAACAACACTGTGCAGAAGTGTAGTTGGATGGAGGCACCCATGTATGGATCTGTGCAACACGTACTGTAGCAGTTTCTTTTTTATATAAAGGATTCTTTCTCGCTGGTGAAAGATACAGGCCATTGTGTGTCGAAAGTGGTATTGCAAGCATGATTATTTACGTTTTTAAACGTTCTAACGCAGCGTCGAAATTGTAGTTCACATGAGCCAGTCGTGGAGCGAATTGGGTATGGCCACACCATTCCAATCCCGATTTAAAAGGCAAATACAGAAGCCAAACCATAACAAATAATCCATATTTACAACCGATGGGTTGTGATAATTGTGTTGTTTCCACTATAACCTGTTAGTTCATATGCCTTGCCACCGTGTTACATAAGCCTAGGTGCGAGACAAGAAGAAACAGTAACCACGTTTCCATCCACAGTTTTTATGCGAGTAACTCATACAGGATTTTAAAAAACATGGCAGCTGTGATGGAAACAGTTAGTTTCGATACCACAGAATTTGCTCTTTCAGCTTGGTGGGATCATTTTGTGTCTGTAAAATTAATCATGCGAGAAATGCAAGTGGAAACGCCTTTATGTGCAAATATTGATATAATAACCTTCATATCAAAGTTCACTTGGAGTAATGTGTTGATATGGTGTGTGGTCCTCCTCTCACTATGACTCTGAAAACCATGCAGTTTATTAGGCTACAGATGACATAACTTATGATGAAAATTAGGGATGCACCGATATGACATTTTTGGCAGATACCGATATTCAATATTTTCCTTGCAATAAAACAGTACCGATATTTAAAATTTTTGCGTCCTTTTAAGCATTCGAGTACAGTTCAATAGTTAACACACACATGAACGCAGCGGTCTAAGTCACTGAATCTCTGTTCAGAGGCGTCACTACAGTCCCTGGTTTGAATCCAAGCTGTATCACATCCGGCCGTGATTGGGAGTCTCATAGGGCGGTGTACAATTGGCCCAGCATCGTTCTGGTTTGGCCGGGGTAGGCCGTCATTGTAAATAAGAATTTGTTCTTAATTAACTGACTTGCCTAGTTAAATAAAGGTTACACACACCACACCAAAAGTTATTTTGTTTGTATTTACATATGTCCCCATTACCAGAAAACACAATAAAAACCAATTTCTTCCACTTATTTGCTGAGCTGTTTCATTGTTCAGTCGTTTCATTCTCAACCAGGATTTCATCATACATGTCAAGCCGTGAAGTTTCAGCTATGTCTGTCCATGGACACTCTTCCTCGGTGCACACTGTCACTGTGTCCTTTTCCATCTTGTCCAGCTGTGTATGTAATATTTCACGTAAACCCTGTTTCTTGTCTACATCAAAGTAGCGGTCCTTGTACCTAGCATCGAGCATGGTGGTGACACAGTAAAGAGGCTCAGAGAGAATGCCACCGAATCGCTTGTTCACAGCCTCAGGAGCTTTTGTAAGGTTTAGCCCCATGGTCTGTCGGCCGTGGGGTTGAGCAGGCATTTCAATGCCATAACAGAGGGTGTCATGTCTGCTGCAGACGCAGTTTATTTTTTTAAATGTATTTTACCTTTATTTAACTAGGCAAGTCAGTTAAGAACAAATTCTTAGTTTCAATGACGGCCTAGAAACAGTGGGTTGTTCAAGGGCGGAACGACAGATTTGTACCTTGTCATCTCGGGGATTTGAACTTGCAACCTTTCGGTTATTAGTCCAACGCTCTAACCACTAGGCTGATGAGCTTTTTTATCAAGTTAGTTACATTTACATTTACATTTAAGTCATTTAGCAGACGCTCTTATCCAGAGCGACTTACAAATTGGTGAATTCACCTTCTGACATCCAGTGGAACAGCCACTTTACAATAGTGCATCTAAATCATTAAGGGGGGGGGGTGAGAAGGATTACTTATCCTATCCTAGGTATTCCTTGAAGAGGTGGGGTTTCAGGTGTCTCCGGAAGGTGGTGATTGACTCCGCTGTCCTGGCGTCGTGAGGGAGTTTGTTCCACCATTGGGGGGCCAGAGCAGCGAACAGTTTTGACTGGGCTGAGCGGGAACTGTACTTCCTCAATGGTAGGGAGGCGAGCAGGCCAGAGGTGGATGAACGCAGTGCCCTTGCTTGGGTGTAGGGCCTGATCAGAGCCTGGAGGTACTGCGGTGCCGTTCCCCTCACAGCTCCGTAGGCAAGCACCATGGTCTTGTAGCGGATGCGAGCTTCAACTGGAAGCCAGTGGAGAGAGCGGAGGAGCGGGGTGACGTGAGAGAACTTGGGAAGGTTGAACACCAGACGGGCTGCGGCGTTCTGGATGAGTTGTAGGGGTTTAATGGCACAGGCAGGGAGCCCAGCCAACAGCGAGTTGCAGTAATCCAGACGGGAGATGACAAGTGCCTGGATTAGGACCTGCGCCGCTTCCTGTGTGAGGCAGGGTCGTACTCTGCGGATGTTGTAGAGCATGAACCTACAGGAACGGGCCACCGCCATGATGTTGGTTGAGAACGACAGGGTGTTGTCCAGGATCACGCCAAGGTTCTTAGCGCTCTGGGAGGAGGACACAATGGAGTTGTCAACCGTGATGGCGAGATCATGGAACGGGCAGTCCTTCCCCGGGAGGAAGAGCAGCTCCGTCTTGCCGAGGTTCAGCTTGAGGTGGTGATCCGTCATCCACACTGATATGTCTGCCAGACATGCAGAGATGTGATTCGCCACCTGGTCATCAGAAGGGGGAAAGGAGAAGATTAATTGTGTGTCGTCTGCATAGCAATGATAGGAGAGACCATGTGAGGTTATGACAGAGCCAAGTGACTTGGTGTATAGCGAGAATAGGAGAGGGCCTAGAACAGAGCCCTGGGGGACACCAGTGGTGAGAGCGCGTGGCGAGGAGACAGATTCTCGCCACGCCACCTGGTAGGAGCGACCTGTCAGGTAGGACGCAATCCAAGCGTGGGCCGCGCCGGAGATGCCCAACTCGGAGAGGGTGGAGAGGAGGATCTGATGGTTCACAGTATCGAAGGCAGCCGATAGGTCTAGAAGGATGAGAGCAGAGGAGAGAGAGTTAGCTTTAGCAGTGCGGAGCGCCTCCGTGATGCAGAGAAGAGCAGTCTCAGTTGAATGACTAGTCTTGAAACCTGACTGATTTGGATCAAGAAGGTCATTCTGAGAGAGATAGCGGGAGAGCTGGCCAAGGACGGCACGTTCAAGAGTTTTGGAGAGAAAAGAAAGAAGGGATACTGGTCTGTAGTTGTTGACATCGGAGGGATCGAGTGTAGGTTTTTTCAGAAGGGGTGCAACTCTCGCTCTCTTGAAGACGGAAGGGACGTAGCCAGCGGTCAGGGATGAGTTGATGAGCGAGGTGAGGTAAGGGAGAAGGTCCCCGGAAATGGTCTGGAGAAGAGAGGAGGGGATAGGGTCGAGCGGGCAGGTTGTTGGGCGGCCGGCCGTCACAAGAAGCGAGATTTCATCTGGAGAGAGAGGGGAGAAAGAGGTCAGAGCGCAGGGTAGGGCAGTGTGAGCAGAACCAGCGGTGTCGTTTGACTTAGCAAACGAGGATCGGATGTCGTCGACCTTCTTTTCAAAATGGTTGACGAAGTCATCTGCAGAGAGGGAGGAGGGGGAGGAGGATTCAGGAGGGAGGAGAAGGTGGCAAAGAGCTTCCTAGGGTTAGAGGCAGATGCTTGGAATTTAGAGTGGTAGAAAGTGGCTTTAGCAGCAGAGACAGAGGAGGAAAATGTAGAGAGGAGGGAGTGAAAGGATGCCAGGTCCGCAGGGAGGCGAGTTTTCCTCCATTTCCGCTCGGCTGCCCGGAGCCCTGTTCTGTGAGCTCGCAATGAGTCGTCGAGCCACGGAGCGGGAGGGGAGGACCGAGCCGGCCTGGAGGATAGGGGACATAGAGAGTCAAAGGATGCAGAAAGGGAAGTGAGGAGGGTTGAGGAGGCAGAATCAGGAGAAAGGTTGGAGAAGGTATGAGCAGAGGGAAGAGATGATAGGATGGAAGAGGAAAGAGTAGCGGGGGAGAGAGAGCGAAGGTTGGGACGGCGCGATACCATCCGAGTAGGGGCAGTGTGGGAAGTGTTGGATGAGAGCGAGAGGGAAAAGGATACAAGGTAGTGGTCGGAGACTTGGAGGGGAGTTGCAGTGAGGTTAGTGGAAGAACAGCATCTAGTAAAGATGAGGTCGAGCGTATTGCCTGCCTTGTGAGTAGGGGGAAGGTGAGAGGGTGAGGTCAAAAGAGGAGAGGAGTGGAAAGAAGGAGGCAGAGAGGAATGAGTCAAAGGTAGACGTGGGGAGGTTAAAGTCGCCCAGGACTGTGAGAGGTGAGCCGTCCTCAGGAAAGGAGCTTATCAAGGCATCAAGCTCATTGATGAACTCTCCGAGGGAACCTGGAGGGCGATAAATGATAAGGATGTTAAGCTTGAAAGGGCTGGTAACTGTGACAGCATGGAATTCAAAGGAGGCGATAGATAGATGGGTAAGGGGAGAGAGAGAGAATGACCACTTGGGAGAGATGAGGATCCCGGTGCCACCACCCCGCTGACCAGAAGCTCTCGGGTGTGCGAGAACACGTGGGCGGACGAAGAGAGAGCAGTAGGAGTAGCAGTGTTATCTGTGGTGATCCATGTTTCCGTCAGTGCCAGGAAGTCGAGGGACTGGAGGGAGGCATAGGCTGAGATGAACTCTGCCTTGTTGGCCGCAGATCGGCAGTTCCAGAGGCTACCGGAAACCAGGAACTCCACGTGGGTCGTGCGCGCTGGGACCACCAGATTAGGGTGGCCGCGGCCACGCGGTGTGGAGCATTTGTATGGTCTGTGCAGAGAGGAGAGAACAGGGATAGATAGACACATAGTTAACAGGGTACAGAAGAGGCTACGCTAATGCAAAGGAGATTGGAATGACAAGTGGACTACACGTCTCGAATGTTCAGAAAGTTAAGCTTACGTAGCAAGAATCTTATTGACTAAAATGATTGAAATGATACAGTACTGCTGGAGTAGGCTAGCTGGCAGTGGCTGCGATGTTGACACTACACTAATCAAGTCGTTCCGTCGAGTGTAATAGTTTCTACAGTGCTGCTATTCGGGGGCTAGCTGGCTAGCTAGCAGGTTAATTGCGTTACGTTACTTTAAAAGAACGACAATAGCTGGCTAGCTAACCTAGAAAATCGCTCTAGGCTACACAATTGTCTTAGATACAAAGACGGCTATGTAGCTAGCTAGCTACGATCAAACAAAACAAACCGTTGTACTGTAATAGTTACTACAGTGCTGCTATTCGGGGGCTAGCTGGCTAGCTACGTTAGAAGAACGACAATAGCTGGCCAGCTAACCTAGAAAATCGCTCTAGACTACACAATTGTCTTAGATACAAAGACTGCTATGTAGCTGGCTAGCTACGATCAGACAAATCAAACCGTTGTACTGTAATGAAGTGAAATGAAAATGTGATACTACCTGTGGAGCGACGCGGAATGTTGACCGGGTAGTTGGAGTTCAATTCGGTAGAGGTTGGCTAGCTGTTGGCTAGCTAGCTAGCAGCATTTCCTACGTTAAGGACGACAAATAGCTGGCTAGCTAACCTCGGTAAATTAAGATAATCACTCTAAGTCTACACACTCTAAACTGCACAATTATCTTGGATACGAAGACAGCGAAGACAACTATGTAGCTAGCTGACACTACGCTAATCGAGTCGTTCAGTTGAGTGTACTAGTTTCTACAGTGCTAGTGGACAGTGGATGTTAGCTAGCTGCTTAGCTAGCTGCTGGGCAGATACGTTAGGACGACGAAATACGATAATTATGCAATTGTCGTTGATACAAAGACGGCTATGTAGCTGGCTAAGAAGAAATTGCTAAGATTAGACAAATCAAACCGTTGTACTATAACGAAATGTAATGAGAAGTTATACTACCTGCGGACCGAAGTGTAGATGCTTGTTCGAATGGCACTAGGAGTGTGTTCATGTTTCAAACATGTTCTCAAATGTCATTGAAATGGCAGCAGTTGTTTGAGAACCAGCACATTTTTGAGCATGCAATATGGCTTTCCTCAGTACGAAATCCTCGTCGACCCACTGTGCTGTCAGAGTCAGCATGCTCATGGGTCTGGTCCAAATGTCAGTCGTGAAGCTAATAGCATTGACGCCCATAGCAAATAGCTAATGGATGTACGTTTCAACAGTACTTGTGTAACTCCGGTAGGGCAACATCTGAAAAATAGTGTGTACCAGGGCTCGACCAGCCGACGAAAGTCGACATCATCCACGACAGAGGAATGTTGATTGTCAAGGGCAATGAATTCCATTGTCTTGGCGTTAATGGATTTCGCCTTTGAGTTGTCTCGCTGAAATGTTCTTACTCTTTCAAATGACTGCTCGACTTGAACTTGTTTAGTAGTTCGAAGTGCACGCTTAGTATTTTTCTGCTTTTGTTCTGTGGAGCGCTGCATTTTTCGTGGCATCATTATGTCATCTACTTACGTTAAATAGGTATTCATGTCAGCTTTGACATTGGTTTTGCACATCGGCATTAAACTAGACATCAGGCCGATGTTGGCATTTTTAGCTACCGATATATTGTGTATCCCTAAGGAACATCACAGGGTGGTGAAAGTGCACTGTGATCTTGATGCTCCTTTCCAATAAATATTGAGGGTCTTATTCTGGTGACATGATTATCGATGCATCCGTTTGACAAATACAAATATTCTTACCCTTATCCATAATAATCTCAGACTATACCCGCACAGCCTACCCCTACTGTATATGCGAGCTGTTGGCTAGAGCGCAGGTGCCAAGACCAAAGTAGGCAAGCCAGGGGGGAAAAAAGCCATAATTATGGCAACCTATGTGTTGTGATAATTGCGTTGTTTGCTCTATAACATGTTAGTTCATATAGGCCTAAGGCTGAGACAATAAGAAGACACAGTGGCAGAATAAATTCAACCATATCTTTTGTTTCATAGCAAAAACCGTAGAGAAACATCTGTCTGGTTAAGTCCACAAAACATATTGCATGTAGCAAACAGTTACAGCATAGTCTAGCAAGTACATTTTCCTGTTATTTTCAGACTACTAACCATGAAGAGTTGTCGCAAAGAAACCAGGCGCGGCCTCCATTAATCCAGCACCATTTCAACTTTAACAGACTAAGCACCCTACTTGTTGAGATAAATCAGCAATGCCATCCTCCTCTTTTCATGTTGCCTAAATGGTCTATGACTGTCATACAGTACATGCTTTTAGTTTCTGTTCTAGGCTACCAGGCTAAAATGCTTGCTCGCTAGCCTAACTTCCTTTCATGGGCAACAATGTGCTAGGCCTATTACATTTAGCTCCATGTTGAACTTCCATCATCGCAGGCCAGGGGCACAATGTATACGTTTGTGGTTGGATCACAATCAACATTATAATCATTAGCCAGTGCGGAGAATTAAGTCCAAATCCCTTTCTCCATCCATGGCTAATTTAGGAATGGGCCAATTTTAGCTAGCCACCCACCGGATCGCAACAACACAACGAGATGCATTGACGTTTGGCTTCTGATGTGATTGGTGTGAAGCCAAATCCAAAACGGGCTCCCCTTGACACTTGCATCCATGAATACACGCCACTGCACATTGCAGAGGTAAAGATGGCTGTAGTAGATGGCTTTGGCTAGGTTATTGCTGTTTGACTTGACTTGACACTTTTCCATACCCTAGCTTTAGCTGAAATGACAACCCTGTGACCTTGTCCTTTAACACAGATAATGTAAACGTCTTATGGGGCACACCAGTGCATTAATAGACTCAGACTGCAGAAGAGGCTGGTGGTAGGAGCTATAAGAAGACGGGCTCATTGTAATGGCTGGAAATGAATAAATGGAACCGAGTCAAACATGTGGTTTCCATTTGTTTGATTCCGTTCCATTAATTCCATTCCAGCCATTACAATGAGCCGTCCTTCTATAGCTCCTCCCACAAGCCTCCTTTGATAGACTGCCCTTATGTTCCAAAATTGTTGACCTTCCTTAGGATTGGCTGAGATTCCATATATTGAGGGAGGACCAAAGAGAGTGGGAGAGGGATAGGATGATAAATGAAAAGGGGGAGGGCCTTACACAGTGTAAATTAGCTGTGCTGAGTAGGGATAGGACAGGGGTAATGGTGTGGTGGTTTGGGAGAAGACTATGTTCTGGGCCTCTCTCTCACATTGCCTCTAGGAGTGCATATCTCTTATTGCTGTCATGACTCAGCTTGTTTGGCCAGTCAAGAGTAAGCAGCTGGAAAGTGGAGCAGCACAGAGGAAACGCATTGGGACTGGGACAAACTTTTCATAGGGTTGGATGGGTATGGTGTTTCCCTTCCTGCATGTGTGTATGAATGCTTTTTAGTGAAATTAGATTTGTGTGAATATGCTAATATCCGAGTGATAACCTACTGGGCACACATTGGTTGAATCAACAGTTTCCACATAATTTCAATGAAATTACATTGAACCAACATGGAATGGACATTGAATTGACGTCTGTGTCCTGTGGGAACTAACACTTACTTAGCTTCGATGTAACTAAGAGAGTGTTGACAATGTCAAAAACACTTACTGTGTAATTGACTTACTAGGTGACTTTGTGCTTTTGAGGTCATTGATATGATATACTTCACTAAGTTGAGTGTCATGTTGCATTGCAGGTTCACGTTAAACTACAGTAAACCAAGACCCACGGGAAACAAAGACTTAGGATCAGGAAGTGGGAGCACTGTTTAGGTTTCCTCAAGATGTAAACTAGTTGGAACAAGTGAGTCATGCATTCAAGCTTTCTTCTGAATAAATTACTTTGTTTCCTTGTATGCACAACCAAATTAATCAATGAAATTAGAGACAGTTATTGGCTCATTTACTGATTTCTTTCCTTTGACAGTGTTGAAAGCCTACTAGGAGGATGTGGCAGTGTTGGATCGGCTCAGGGGTCCTCAAGAGGAGATGGCGAGGCACTTTCAATGATGTCCTCTCCAAATCTAACATCTCTATTTTACAAAGAGGTAAGAAAAACTGTCTGTGTAGCATAACAGTATTGTTATCTCTGTATAACAATTGTAATAAATTGAGGGAGGGAATATTTACAGCATACTGTATGTATTATGTATTCCTTATAACCACTGAGAATTATATGGCGTAGTGACTGTGTTTGTCTTTAGATGTGAATCACAGCAGACTCGCAAGCAGAGTTCTCACTCATAGGAAGATGAGCTCATGTCACAGGTGAGTCAACATTCTCTTCCACAGACGTGCACATTTGACAGAAACACCAAACCAACTGCTCATTACCCAGACATTGACATTTTACAGTTCCACCCCTACATACAGTGTAGACAGACAACACATAGGGGCAGTTTCCCAGAAACAGATTAAGCCTAATACTGGACTAAAAAGCTTTTTTTTAATGGCAATTCTCCGTTGAGCTTGCTTTTTAGTCCAGGACTAGGCTTAATCTGTGTCCAGGAAACGTTAAAGTGCTAGTCTTAGTGCTTGATCAGTATTGTGTGTGTGTGTGTCCTGGAGATTTGCTACCTGTTGTGACACGTAAGTAGAGAATTAGTCAGTGTTGTTGAGTGAGCCTCTCTGTGTCCACCCCCACAGACAGCTGAGGCTTCCAGGAGGACTATGGAGGAGTTTGAAATCCTCCTCCTATTCAGCCAGTGGATTTCATTCAAGATTTTTTTGCTCCAGTCTAGTCCATAATCAAACAGGTAAACCGAGTTTGTACATATGTCCCATCACATAGTAAGGTTGAAGCCTGGTCCTCGTAATTCACACCATCTGTTGTGTAGGTCCACACTATGTATTAGGACCTAAAAGGAAAATAAGTATGCAATAAACAGACAAGTATTAAAAAGCAACAAAAAGCAAGGGCAAAGTGGTAAGTGTTCCATAACTGCATGTTCCTTACTGTTCTGTACTTACTGGTCTGTTATAGGGTGTTTACGTAGATTATAAGAAGATAGTTAATCCTACTGTAGGTAATGTGTGGCCATACTAATCCTTCAACAAGAGGTTTTGCCATAGGTAATTCAGTAATCTTGGTGCTCTTGATAATTCAAGATAATGTGTTCGTTCATTGCTGTGTTTAAATACTGGTCCTTTCCTTCACAGATCCCATTGAGATCCACAAGAAGAAGTTGACCTTATGGTTCAGCCACCTTCCTCAGGAAGAGAAGCAGTTCGGGGGCTACTTCACCCCCGAGACCATGCACGTGGAGCCACTCATCCTGGAGAGGAAGCCAGAAGATAGGAAAGGGCCCTTAATCACCCCTCTCCTCAAGCCATCCCAGGCCCCCCAGAGCGCCTCGCTCACCATGGAGCAGCTCTTTGAGCCCACTCAGCAAGGAGGCAGGGAGCAAGGCCTTAACGTGCTGCTGTATGGGGCGGTCGGGACAGGGAAGAGCACAGTGGTGCGGAAGCTGGTTCTAGACTGGTGTGCCGGGCTCACTTTGACCCAGTTCAAACTACTGGTGCCCTTCTCCTGCGAGGACCTCTCCCAGTTATCCAAGTCCACATCTCTGAGAGACCTCGTCAGCAGGAAATACCTGCACCTGAAAAAGATCCCCATGCTGAGTGGAGAGAACGACCAGGCCAAGGATGTGCTATTTCTGTTTAACGGCATGGAGAAGATGAAACTAGACTTCCGCATTAGCGCCACAGAGCTGTGCAGCAACCCAGACGAGGCCCTCTCCTCCGGGGCAGTGGTGGTGAACCTGCTCAGGAAGTACCTGCTGCCTGAGGTATTGGCCCACAACCTACATTTAGTCAGTTGCATACAGTAAAATGTGCTGTGTGCTAAGGAAAGTGCTGTTTAAGCAATGCAGATGCTGCCATAAAATCAAACAGAAAAATACAGTTTGTTACCATTCAAGGTTATCAACTTCAATCAGGTTCAGTATGTCTATTTCCAACCCCAGCAAGTTGTGATTAAACATTTTTAGTAATGTACATGTATTGATAATTTAACTCAATTTTTTTTTAGGCCAGTATTTTGGTCACCACAAGGTTGTCTGCCCTTGACCACATCCCTACAAAGTATGTGAAACGCTACGCACAGATATATGGCTTTAATGACCCAGATCGCCAGCGAGCATACTTCACAAGCCGACTGCTGCAACAGATTGGAGAGAAGCCGAGAAACCAGGAGGCCCAGTCCCTCATCGAGCTGCTTTACCTCAACCTACAGAGGGAGAGCCAATTGGCGGCCGCCTGCTTTTTACCTTCCTATTGCTGGCTGACTTGTGCCATACTCCACTTTTTACATTTCACTGACGCCCAGGCACCCATACGTACGCTAACTGGTATCTATACCAGCTTTCTGAGACTCAACTTTGGAGGGGAGGTGCTGTACATGGGTGGGGCTGTATCTTCTCCAGATGACCAGAACTCATTGATGCTCTATGTAGTCCGCACTGTGGGCAAACTGGCCTTTGACGGAGTCTCCAAAAAGCGCACTTCCTTCTCCGAGGAGGAACTGGAACAGTTTGTGGGGGGTAAGACCAAAACAGATGAGGAACTGCGTCAGCTGGCCGTGTTCCGCACTGACGTCCTCGACTTCTTCCTGGTGCCCTGCGTCGAGACCAAAAGGTCAGAGCTTGATGAAAAGGAGAAGCGCTACGTGTTTGCCATTCCCGCCATGCAAGAATACCTGGCTGCCCTGTACGTCGTCCTCGGCGAGAACAAGACGGCTCTGGAGAAACTGAGCAAAGAGGTGACCGTGGTCATCGGTCAAGTGGGCGAAGATGTCAACACGCTCATCAGCATCATCTCCAAGTTCATCCCCCTCAGGGTATTTGCTGTTTTCAACCTGCTCAAGCTCTTTCCCAGCCTGTTTGAAAAGATCAGCAGCCGCAGCAAGGGCCGCATCGCCCGCACCATGGCGGCAGAGATGTTCCGCAGCGAGGACAGCTTCAACGAGGACGTGCTGGACCAAGTGGAGCAGAGCCTACTGGGAGTTCACGGCCCCCAGCCCCAGGAGCGCCTGGACAGCCGGGCCTTCGAGCTCTACCCCATCTTCATGGGCGGCCTGCTTCACTACGAGAACCGGGTTCTGCTGGAGCAGCTGGGCTGCAGCATCAAGAGCACCACGGTGGCTCAGATCACACGGACCCTCAAGAGGCACTTGGCGGCGGAGATCGTGAAGTGGCAGCCCCCCGAGGAGCTCATGGACCTGCTGGTGCTCCTCTACGAGTTCCAGAATCCCCGGCTCACGGCAGAGGTCCTGCTCTCCATCCGCAGCATCAAGCTGTCCACCGTGCGTATGACACCCCTCAAATGCTTTGTCCTGAGCTCTGTGCTGGCCTGCGCACCCAAAAGGTACCACCTGGAGGAGCTGGACCTTTCTTCCTGTCACCTGACCAACGACCTGCTGACCATGCTGTGGCCCGCCTTCCGCCACACGCACAACCTCAAGTGAGAGAAGGTTTGAATTCTGGGCCTTTAGTCAAGTAAACTTTTTTGTGTTAGGATTTATTTATATATTTTTTTACAAAGTTCTCACCAACTCACAAGATTGACCTCTTGTATCTTTCCATGGTAACAGTCACTACTTACCACAGTAAAAAGGTCATATTACTAGTGTATTTTTACCTATTACGTTACATATACCCTCTGTTCACCTCATTGAATTGTTATCATTTTCAGAATACAGGTGGTAAATCTAAGTGGACCACAAAGCCTTAACACTCCAAATTCTCTATTTACTGAGAGATGTCCAAACATGCAGGAATATTCGCCTTTTTGGCTTTTATTGCTAGTTAGTGTTTGCGAGGGAGGCCTTAAAATCATTAACTGCCAAGTGACATATCAGGTCCCTAACTTGATCCATCCAGTGACATTCATGGGTTTATTCATGGTAGGTTTGACATTATAGCCTAAATATGTTTGACTTGCTTGTTTGACTTGGGCATTGAGAACAGGGTATTCTCATGCTATTAAAGGAAGGCACATTGGTAGTAAAGGGAGACTTTATTACCCATAATATATCCTTTATCAATTTTAGTGTTATCAGGTTATTCAGTCTGGCCGGCTTTTTGGTTGTGGTTGTAAAAATTTAAAAAAGCATGGTGTTACTTCATTAAGAACTGCAACATGGAGTTTAATCTGTGTTCAATGTCTTTTTAATCTGGAGTTCAAGTTTTAAAGGAGTGTAATCTGTGTTCAATGTTTGTTTCTTTGTATTTAATAGTTGTTCTATTGACAGTACCTGAGGTTCGTGGATTGCAGGCTAACGCATGTGTGTGGGCGTGTGTTTGTGATAGCTGTGTATGCTTTTTTTTCTCCATTGTCTTCAGTCTCCAGTTTAATAGCCTGGGTCCTGAGTCCTGCATTCTCCTGCGAGATCTACTACTTGACCCCAACAGTACTATTAGATCTCTACAGTAAGACGCTGACTCTTTACCAAGCTTATGACCTTATTGCCTTTTCTATGGCTCAAAAGGTAGGTATTGGTAATAATAAAACTTAACTCAAAAGGAATTTACCACTTACCTTAAGTATGATAACCAATACTTTATCAGTAAATATTCCCATATTTATTTGCTTTGGTCAGAAAGGGACAATTTCTCTCATTTGAGAATTTGCTCACTTTACACTTCAAATAAGAGATCCAAATGAGGGTTGGTCTAATGTCGAACTAACAGATATGCTGCTTCAACCAGCCTTCACTTGTCCAGTCTGAATGCTGATACAGTGCCCTGTGACTGTCCCTCTGTAGCCTGTGTGATAATCCGCTGTTAGAGTCCGGGGCTCGCTGTCTGTTGGACGCCCTGCAAGGGAACCAGTCTCTCAGACAGCTGTCCCTGATGCACACGGGCATGGGCGACAAGGGGGCCTGCGAGCTGGCCGAGAGGCTCAACCATCACACGGGCCTGCAGGAGCTCAACGTGGCCTACAACAACATTGGGGACAACGCTGCTCTGACCCTGGTGGACGCCTGCAGAGAGCACCCCAGCATCCACACTGTGCAGTAAGCTAAGCAGCACCGTACCCACATGTCCTGGAATTACAGTATATGGGGTTAGGCGGGGCAATAAATTGTTCTGTGGGGGCCAGATTTAGCTCGTGGGCCAACAGTTGCAGACTCCTATATACACACAAAAAATGAACTTGCATGACTCGACCACTATGGTTTCTTTAATACTTTTATTTAGGCTATTTTCTTTTCATCATGCACTTATTATGCATTGTCTTTGTATGAAGTGGCGTTTGAATGTGTCTATATGTAGGTTGTGTATAAATCTATTCCATTGTGTTCCACAGCTTGTACCTGAATCCTCTCAGCAATGTGGGGAAGCAGTCCTTGTACGTGCGAGGAGTCCCGCCGGATCAGGGCGGCACGGGGCGGCGCGTGAAGGTGCTGGCCTCGGTCACCGAGGGCTCGAACATCTCGGAGGACTGGCACCCCATTCTGAGCGTCATCAGTAAGAACGCCTCGTCCTGGGAGCGCGAACGCGTCAGGGAACAGCTGCAGATCTTCCTCCGAGACTTGGAGTGGGGTAGGAAGCAGGCACCAAGCTTCTGGAAAAAGATGCACTTCCGCAGGGTGGAGAAGGGCGTCAGGCAGACGCTCCAGATGCTTCAGAAGGACATCCCGACGAGGACCGGTGGGAGTACCAAGTAATGTTAAAGCAATGTCTGCTTTTTTTATTTTTATCATGAGCCATTCATGAGTATGTTCCAGTCTTCCAACCAGAGCATAAACCCATGTATCCATCGCCTTGAAGAAATGTAGCAAGTGAGATGTGGGACAGCCAAATCTATGCAAAATGAACTGAATGAAATATATGAAATGGTATGAAACTGAAAGTGTCCTTTTCAAGACTACGTAGGAATGTGTTGCATGATCAGTTATGCAGAATTATGCACATAGCCATATTTGTTTTGGGCCTCTTTATGTACCTGTGTGCAAAATGTGTAGTATCTTGTATTTTCTCCTTGTTTTTTGCTTGAGGATGTCTGTGTTTAATAAATATATTCAGGCAGGTTTAAAAGGAAATGTGTTCCGTTTGTGTTTATTATTAAGTGTTTTGCTGTTTTAATAGGAACAATCAGTTGATAAAGTCAACGTGGATCGATACTTGAAAATACATCTAGTGTTGCATGTACTGCGAAAGCCATTGGTTGCAACACTTTTCTATGACCTTCACTAGATGAAATTCTCCAAGCAATGGTTTCGATGTCCTCATGGGACTTAAACATTATTCGATTCGGCTGTACTGTGCTGCATCAAACAATTTGCTGACTCAAAAAATATATATTTTCATAGCAGTTTACCTATTGTTATACTTGAAGGTTGTCCTTCATTCATTTGTACTGGATACTATTTTGTGTGATAGAATTGAATATGGTATTCAGTGCTTGTATTAGAAATGATAGACTTTTAGACTGTTTTGCTCTAGCACAGGATAGAGGAGCAATGTGAATCTGTTGTATGTGCGCTTTGATTAAATTCATTTAAATAAAAAAGTCAAAATCAATGTCATTACGTTAAGTCTATTTTGAAATTCATTACATCAGGTTTAGAAAGGACAATGATGTACTCGAGGTCCCCACAACAACACATTTAAACCATATCCTTAACCTAGATCCTCATAGTATTTCCAGATAGGCTCATTGCTGTTTTAGTCTCATTGTGCCCATAATCAACCATTATTTCACCTGCAGTGTAGCACTCATAACCCCGATGGCCTTACATTGACAGTATAGCCAATACATTCAACTTGTTGGTATCAACTCAGTTGTTCAAGTTCGCAAACCATTGTATGATAACACTTATCTAAGAAACCTGGGGAGTGTTTAGTTCTGTGATGGGTTACCAGGTCTGGTCACAGGTTAGCTAAACATTAAGCCTAGGAGGCCTAGTGTTATGGTGGAGGAAGATTTGTATATTCAAATTGCATTTTTTGTTACAATAGCCTATAGGTATATTCTGACAGGCATTCTCTCTTTGAGTCAGTGTGAGTGTTCTAAAGTGTGTTTAATCATTGGTGATTAAAAGGTAGCCTTTTGTGTTATGTGACAGTGCTGGAAATGAATGTCTCTACCTTTTACGAAGTAACAAGTTTGATTTTAAAATGAAAATGACTGGATTATACGTTTGAGTGTTTTTTTGGGGGATGAATAATGAATTCTGAACCGCTATCCCATCAGCATACATTGACTACTGTATCCAAAATAAACATGTTGATAGTCAACATACAACATGGGCAGTCCTTGCTAGGTCTACTGAAAATAGAGAATGAAAAAAGGCAGCAATCCTGTAATAAAAGACCCTCTGATAAAAGCTGTTCGGTCCCTCCACAGCTAGAATAATGACAGTCAGCAGATAGCTGGGAACATGACACTGCAGATATCACCACTAACAACCTGACAGACTGCAGAGACCTCTCCTTGCCAAGAGATTGAATGTAGGTATGTGTTGTCAGTGTGTGTGTGTGTGTGTGCAACAGTCGAGCAGGAAGGGAAGGGATGAATTCTGCATACAAATGAGAAATGCTCGTATAAGGGCTGGCATGCTGTGGCGTGTGTGTGTGTGTGAGTATCCTCCTTCTCCTAATAATAGGTTAGGATAATCATGGTGAAAGATGGAGCCAAACCTTAGAATGACATTACATGAATAAGTAATGAATGGAATTGACTGTGCCTATCAAATGCTATATTGGGACACGGGTCCTCTCATGAAATCTTTGAGCTAATGATCACCTGTGACTGTGCCCAGTGATGCTCATGCATCCGGGCAGGGCCGTGGAAAAATACAGTGCCTTCAGAAAGCATTCATACTCCATGACTTTTTCCACATTTTGTTGAATTCATAATAGATTAAATATATTTTTTTCTCTCAGCCATCTACACACAATACCTGATAATGACAGAGTTAAAACATGCTTTTAAATTATTTTCACAATTTTTGAAAATAAAATAGAGAAATATCTCATTTACACCCCTAAGTCAATACTTTGAAATTACAGCTGTGAGTCTTTCTGGGTAAGTCTAGAAGAGCTTTCCACACCTGGATTGTGCAACATTTGCACATGATTATTTTCAAAATTCTTCAAGCTCTGTCAAATTGGTTGTTAATCATTGCTAGACAACCATTTTCAGGTCTTGCCATAGGTTTTTGACTTAAATCTACTTGAAAAGCTAACTCGGCCACTCAAAACATTCACTGTCTTCTTGGTAAGCAACTCCAGTGTAGATTTGGCCTTGTGTTGTAGGTTAGTGTCCTGCTGAAAGGTGAATACATCTCCCAGCTGAGTTAATCAGCTTTTACTCTAGGATTTTGCTTGATGGTTGTACAGTCATAACAAATTAAACTGAAGGACCTCGGCATCGCTCTGGACCCTGATCTCTTTTGATGAACATATCAAGACTATTTCAAGGATAGCTTTTTTCCATCTACGGAACATTGCAAAAATTTGAAACTTTCTGACCTTACAAATAATTGTATGTGTGAGGTACAGAGATGAGGTAGTCATTCAAAAATCATGTTAAACACTATTATTGCAACCAGAGTGAGTCCATGCAACATATTTAACTTGTTAAGCAACTATTCACTCCTAAACCTATTTAGGTTAGCCATATCAAAGGGCTGAATATGTATTGACTTAAGACATTTCAGCTTTCACCTTTTGTTAATTTGTAAAAATGTTTAAAAAAATAACATAATTCCACATTGACATTACAGTCATGGCCAAAAGTTTTGAGAATGACACAAATATTATTTTCCACAACGTTTGCTGCTTCAGTGTCTTTAGATATTTCTGTCAGATGTTACTATGGAAGATGAAGTATAATTACAAGCATTTCATAAGTGTCAAAGGCTTTTATTAACAATTACATGAAGTTGATGCAAGGAGTCAATATTTGCAGAGGTCTTGACCCTTCATTTTCAAGACCTCTGCAATCCGCCATGGCATGCTGTCAATTGAATTCTGGGCCACATCCTGACTGATGGCAGCCCATTCTTGCATAATCAATGCTTGGAGTTTATCAGAGTTTGTGTGGTTTTGTTTGTCCACCCGCTTCTTGAGGATTGACCACAAATTCTCAATGGGATTAAGGTATGGGGAGTTTCCTGGCCATGGACCCAAAATATTGATGTTTTGTTCCCACGACCACTTAGTTATCACGTTGGCCTTATGGCAAGGTGCTCCATCATGCTGGAAAAGGCATTGTTCGTCACCAAACTGTTCCTGGATGGTTGAGAGAATTTGCTCTCTGGGGATGTGTTGGTACCATTCATTATTCATGGCTGTGTTCTTAGGCAAAATTGTGAGTGAGCCCACTCTCTTGGCTGAGAAGCAACCCCACACATGAATGGTCTCAGGATGCTTTACTGTTGGCATGACACAGGACTGATGGTAGCGCTCACCTTGTCTTCTCCGGACAAGCTTTTTTCCAGATGCCCCAAACAATCAGAAAGGGGATTCATCAGAGAAAATGACTTTACCCCAGTCCTCAGCAGTCCAATCCCTGTACCTTTTGCAGAATATCAGTCTGTCCCTGATGTTTCCCGGGAGAGAAGTGGCTTCGTTGCTGCCCTTCTTGACACCAGGCCATCCTCCAAAAGTCTTTGCCTCACTGTGCGTGCAGATGCACTCACACCTGCCTGCTGCCATTCCCGAGCAAGCTCTGTACTGGTGGTGCCCCGATCCCGCAGCTGAATCAACTTTAGTAGACGGTCCTGGCGCTAGCTGGACTTTCTTGGGCACCATTCTTCACAACAATTGAACTGCTCTCCTTGAAGTTCTTGATGATCCGATAAATGGTTGATTTAGGTGGCAGCAATATCCTTGCCTGTGAAGCCCTTTTTGTGCAAAGCAATTTTTTTATTTCACCTTTATTTAACCAGGTAGGCTCGTTTAGAACAAGTTCTCATTTGCAACTGCGACCTGGCCAAGATTAAGCGTAGCAATTCGACACATACAACAACACAGAGTTACACATGGAATAAACAAAACATACAGTCAATAATACAGTAGAACAAAATAAAACAAAAAGTCCATATACAGTGCCTTGCGAAAGTATTCGGCCCCCTTGAACTTTGCGACCTTTTGCCACATTTCAGGCTTCAAACATAAAGATATAAAACTGTATTTTTTTGAGAAGAATCAACAACAAGTGGGACACAATCATGAAGTGGAACAACATTTATTGGATATTTTAAACTTTTTTAACAAATCAAAAACTGAAAAATTGGGCGTGCAAAATTATTCAGCCCCTTTACTTTCAGTGCAGCAAACTCTCTCCAGAAGTTCAGTGAGGATCTCTGAATGATCCAATGTTGACCTAAATGACTAATGATGATAAATACAATCCACCTGTGTGTAATCAAGTCTCCGTATAAATGCACCTGCACTGTGATAGTCTCAGACGTCCGTTAAAAGCGCAGAGAGCATCATGAAGAACAAGGAACACACCAGGCAGGTCCGAGATACTGTTGTGAAGAAGTTTAAAGCCGGATTTGGATACAAAAAGATTTCCCAAGCTTTAAACATCCCAAGGAGCACTGTGCAAGCGATAATATTGAAATGGAAGGAGTATCAGACCACTGCAAATCTACCAAGACCTGGCCGTCCCTCTAAACTTTCAGCTCATACAAGGAGAAGACTGATCAGAGATGCAGCCAAGAGGCCCATGATCACTCTGGATGAACTGCAGGGATCTACAGCTGAGGTGGGAGACTCTGTCCATAGGACAACAATCAGTCGTATATTGCACAAATCTGGCCTTTATGGAAGAGTGGCAAGAAGAAAGCCATTTCTTAAAGATATCCATAAAAAGTGTTGTGTTTAAAGTTTGCCACAAGCCACCTGGGAGACACACCAAACATGTGGAAGAAGGTGTTCTGGTCAGATGAAACCAAAATTCAACTTTTTGGCAACAATGCAAAACGTTATGTTTGGTGTAAAAGCGACACAGCTCATCACCCTGACCACACCATCCCCACTGTCAAACATGGTGGTGGCAGCATCATGGTTTGGGCCTGCTTTTCTTCAGCAGGGACAGGGAAGATGGTTAAAATTGATGGGAAGATGGATGGAGCCAAATACAGGACCATTCTGGAAGAAAACCTGATGGAGTCTGCAAAAGACCTGAGACTGGGACGGAGATTTGTCTTCCAACAAGACAATGATCCAAAACATAAAGCAAAATCTACAATGGAATGGTTCAAAAATAAACATATCCAGGTGTTAGAATGGCCAAGTCAAAGTCCAGACCTGAATCCAATCGAGAATCTTTGGAAAGAACTGAAAACTGCTGTTCACAAGTGCTCTCCATCCAACCTCACTGAGCTCGAGCTGTTTTGCAAGGAGGAATGGGAAAACATTTCAGTCTCTCGATGTGCAAAACTGATAGAGACATACCCCAAGCGACTTACAGCTGTAATCACAGCAAAAGGTGGCGCTACAAAGTATTAACTTAAGGGGGCTGAATAATTTTGCACGCCCAATGTTTCAGTTTTTGATTTGTTAAAAAAGTTAGAAATATCCAATAAATGTCATTCCACTTCATGATTGTGTCCCACTTGCTGTTGATTCTTCACAAAAAAATACAGTTTTATATCTTTATGTTTGAAGCCTGAAATGTGGCAAAAGGTCGCAAAGTTCAAGGGGGCCGAATACTTTCGCAAGGCACTGTACAGTGAGTGCAAATGAGGTAAGTTAAGGAAATAAATAGGCCATAGTGGCAAAGTAATTACAATATAGCAATTCAACACTGGAATGGTAGATCCGCAGAAGATGAATGTGCAGGTAGAGATACTGGGGTGCAAAGGAGCAAAGATAAATAACAGTATGGGAATGAGTTAGGTAGATACTGTAGATGGGCTGTTTACAGATAGGCTAAGTACAGGTGCAGTGAACTGTAAACTGCTCTGACAGCTGGTGTTTAAAGCTAGTGAGGGAGATGTGAGTCTCCAGCTTCAGAGATTTTTGCAATTCGTTCCAGTCATGGGCAGCAGAGAACTGGAAGGAAAGATGACCAAAGGAGGAATTGGCTTTGGGGGTGACCAGTGAGATATACCTGCTGGAGCGCGTGCCATGAGTGGGTGCTGCTATGGTGACCAGTGAGCTGAGATAAGGCGGGGCTTTACCTAGCAGAGACTTGTAGATAACCTGTAGCCAGTGGGTTTGGCAACGAGTATGAAGCGAGGGCCAACCAACGAGAGCATACAGGTCGCAATGGTGAGTAGTGTATGGGGCTTTGGTGACAAAATGGATGGCACTGTGATAGACTGCATCCAGTTTGTTGAGTAGAGTGTTGGGGGCTATTTTATAGATGACATCACCGAAGTCGAGGATCGGTAGGATGGTCAGTTTTACGAGGGTATGTTTGGCAGCATGAGTGAAGGATGCTTTGTTGCGATATAGGAAGCCGATTCTAGATTTAATTTTGGATTGGAGATGCTTAATGTGAGTCTGGAAGGAGAGTTTACAGTCTAACCAGGCACCCAGGTATTTGATGACAATGATGACGGCACGTGTTTCCTTGCAAGTAACCATGGTTGACAAAGGAAGAACAATGATTCCAAGCACCACCCTCCTTTTGAATATTCCATTCTGTTATTCAAACTCAATCAGCATGACCGAGTGATCTCCAGCCTTGTCCTCATCAACACTCACACCTGTGTTAAGGAGAGAATCACTGACATGTCAGCTGGTCCTTTTGTGGCAGGACTGAAATGTTTTTGGGGGATTCAGTTCATTTGCATGGCAAAGAGGGACTTTGCAATTAATTGCAATTCATCTGATCACTCTTCATAACATTCTGGAGTATATGCAAATTGCCATCATACAAACTGAGGCAGCAGACTTTGTGAAAATTAATATTTCTGTTATCCTCAAAACTTTTGGCCACGACTGTATGGGGTAATGTAAGTAGGCCAGTGACATTTTTATTAATTTAATCCATTTTAAATTTAGGCTTAACACAACAAAATGTTGAAAAAGTCAAGGGGTGTGAGTACTTTCTGAAGGCACTGTATCTCAGTTGGAGATGAGTAACCTGGATTTTTGGATCAAGGACATACGGGTCATTCCTGGAATCATTACTGCAGAGAAAATAAACGAGTGATTTTTGTCATGAACGTTTTTGAGGATGCAGTGGAATTTCCACGGTAAGAGGAGTGATCATAGTTTATGTTTTGATGGCTACAAATTGGACTAGACACCACGTGCATAATACAAAATAGGACATTATCGAATTTGTCATGATTACACATTTTGGGCATCCTTAATGCCACTTCATGTTTCAACTTTGACTTTTTCCATTTTCCTCACTCCAAGATTTACCTTCAATCCGAAAGAGGGGATCGACAATCCAGCTTTAGTCATCGCGGAGAACCCTGGTAAGGTTTGAGAACGAACAGATCTAAAATGATCCGTCATTTTCCAATGCATGGAAGATTGAACTAATTTTAATTAGACCAATCAATCATATAACCAAGATAAGCCTGACTTCTTTAGGTGTCCCCGCACAATGCCCATCCTATGTCAATGACAGTGTTTTGTCTTGCCCTCCAGAGCCAGACCCGAGTCCGGTACCGCACCTGTGCCAGATAAAGTGCAAGGAGGGCCAGAGTTTTGGCTTCCATCCGTGTATGGAGAGGAGCTACCAGGGCTATGTTGTCCACCAGGTGGATCCGTGGAGTCCTGCAGAGCTCAGTGGGCTCAAGGACGGGGACCGTGTGCTGGAGGTCAATGAGGACTTCTCCCCAGGGTGTGAACCAGATGTCTCGTTATGAAAGTGGAATCGTTGTGCACACGCTTCTTAAAGATTTGGTACACAGATTTGAGAGCTGTATGTTATGTGGGTCTAATTAATCACGTGGAGCAGAACCAGACTTTAAGAGACCGGAGAGAACCTCTTCTCTTACAAGGTCTCCAACGGTGTCCTCTGCCTCGCTTTCGTTTGAAAATGAGCCACATTGTTCAAAATGTACAATATGTGGCTTCAATGTGAAAGACTAGCGTCCTGTCCAGGTGGTGTACATGCTCATCAAGCTGCCCCATGCTACATAAACAGGCTCATTCCCTATGGGCTGTTCTGGCTCGGCTGACCTACTTGGTCTAAACAGAGTCTTTGTTTCTTAGCTGCAGCATGTTCTGCTCTGATTGACATGTGGTGCAGAGGATCCAGGCATGTGGGCTGCAACTGTTGCTGCTGGTTCTGAAGGGGGAGGAGTATAAGGAGGCGCTGGCCCAGGACCTCCAGGCTCTGACCAGGGCTAAACCGAGGAGAGACGTGTTCCCGACCCAGGCTGTGTCACATCACTAGAGACTCTGTCTTAGGTCTGGGGATCAGCATAATCCCCATTGAAGGTAGAAACAAGTTATTCATTCCGTAATCTTTTTTGGCAGATCATTTGCTAGACAGTCGGAAGGAGAGAGGGGGAGATGGTGAGGCCGATAAGCGTGGAGTCCAATTTTAGAAACGGCGGACTATAGATATAGGGTTAGTCGAGAGACGGTCGAGAGGTGGTGATGTTTGCCACTCAATCAAACTCTGGAATCTCATCTTTTAAATATCAAATCAAAATCAAATCAAATTTTATTTGTCACATACACATGGTTAGCAGATGTTAATGCGAGTGTAGCGAAATGCTTGTGATTCTAGTTCCGACAATGCAGTAATAACCAACAAGTAATCTAACTAACAATTCCTAAACTACTGTCTTATACACAGTGTAAGGGGATAAAGAATATGTACATAAGGATATATGAATGAGTGATGGTACAGAGCAGCATAGGCAAGATACAGTAGATGGTATCGAGTACAGTATATACATATGAGATGAGTATGTAAACAGAGTGGCATAGTTAAAGTGGCTAGTGATACATGTATTACATAAGGATGCAGTCGATGATATAGAGTACAGTATATACGTATGCATATGAGATGAATAATGTAGGGTAAGTAACATTATATAAGGTAGCATTGTTTAAAGTGGCTAGTGATATATTTACATCATTTCCCATCAATTCCCATTATTAAAGTGGCTGGAGTTGAGTCAGCGTCAGTGTGTTGGCAGCAGCCACTCAATGTTAGTGGTGGCTGTTTAACAGTCTGATGGCCTTGAGATAGAAGCTGTTTTTCAGTCTCTCGGTCCCAGCTTTGATGCACCTGTACTGACCTCGCCTTCTGGATGATAGCGGGGTGAACAGGCAGTGGCTCGGGTGGTTGATGTCCTTGATGATCTTTATGGCCTTCCTGTAACATCGGGTGGTGTAGGTGTCCTGGAGGGCAGGTAGTTTGCCCCCGGTGATGCGTTGTGCAGACCTCACTACCCTCTGGAGAGCCTTACAGTTGAGGGCGGAGCAGTTGCCGTAGCAGGCGGTGATACAGCCCGCCAGGATGCTCTCGATTGTGCATCTGTAGAAGTTTGTGAGTGCTTCTGGTGACAAGCCGAATTTCTTCAGCCTCCTGAGGTTGAAGAGGCGCTGCTGCGCCTTCTTCACGATGCTGTCTGTGTGAGTGGACCAATTCAGTTTGTCTGTGATGTGTATGCCGAGGAACTTAAAACTTGCTACTCTCTCCACTACTGTTCCATCAATGTGGATAGGGGGTGTTCCCTCTGCTGTTTCCTGAAGTCCACAATCATCTCCTTAGTTTTGTTGACGTTGAGTGTGAGGTTATTTTCCTGACACCACACTCCGAGGGCCCTCACCTCCTCCCTGTAGGCCGTCTCGTCGTTGTTGGTAATCAAGCCTACCACTGTTGTGTCGTCCGCAAACTTGATGATTGAGTTGGAGGCGTGCGTGGCCACGCAGTCGTGGGTGAACAGGGAGTACAGGAGAGGGCTCAGAACGCACTCTTGTGGGGCCCCAGTGTTGAGGATCAGCGGGGAGGAGATGTTGTTGCCTACCCTCACCACCTGGGGGCGGCCCGTCAGGAAGTCCAGTACCCAGTTGCACAGGGCGGGGTCGAGACCCAGGGTCTCCAGCTTGATGACGAGCTTGGAGGGTACTATGGTGTTGAATGCCGAGCTGTAGTCGATGAACAGCATTCTCACATAGGTATTCCTCTTGTCTAGATGGGTTAGGGCAGTGTACAGTGTGGTTGAGATTGCATCGTCTGTGGACCTATTTGGGCGGTAAGCAAATTGGAGTGGGTCTAGGGTGTCAGGTAGGGTGGAGGTGATATGGTCCTTGACTAGTCTCTCAAAGCACTTCATGATGACGGAAGTGATTGCTACGGGGCGGTAGTCGTTTAGCTCAGTTACCTTAGCTTTCTTGGGAACAGGAACAATGGTGGCCCTCTTGAAGCATGTGGGAACAGCAGACTGGTATAGGGATTGATTGAATATGTCCGTAAACACACCAGCCAGCTGGTCTGCGCATGCTCTGAGGGCGTGGCTGGGGATGCCGTCTGGGCCTGCAGCCTTGCGAGGGTTAACACGTTTAAATGTTTTACTCACCTCGGCTGCAGTGAAGGAGAGACCGCATGTTTCCGTTGCAGGCCGTGTCAGTGGCACTGTATTGTCCTCAAAGCGGGCAAAAAAGTTATTTAGTCTGCCTGGGAGCAAGACATCCTGGTCCGTGACTGGGCTGGATTTCTTCCTGTAGTCCGTGATTGACTGTAGACCTTGCCACATGCCTCTTGTGTCTGAGCCGTTGAATTGAGATTCTACTTTGTCTCTGTACTGACGCTTAGCTTGTTTGATAGCCTTACGGAGGGAATAGCTGCACTGTTTGTATTCAGTCATGTTACCAGACACCTTGCCCTGATTAAAAGCAGTGGTTCGCGCTTTCAGTTTCACGCGAATGCTGCCATCAATCCACGGTTTCTGGTTAGGGAATGTTTTAATCGTTGCTATGGGAACGACATCTTCAACGCACGTTCTAATGAACTCGCACACCGAATCAGCGTATTCGTCAATGTTGTTATCTGACGCAATACGAAACATGTCCCAGTCCACGTGATGGAAGCAGTCTTGGAGTGTGGAGTCAGCTTGGTCGGACCAGCGTTGGACAGACCTCAGCGTGGGAGCTTCTTTTTTTAGTTTTTGTCTGTAGGCAGGTATCAGCAAAATGGAGTCGTGGTCAGCTTTTCCGAAAGGGGGCGGGGCAGGGCCTTATATGCGTCGCGGAAGTTAGAGTAACAGTGATCCAAGGTTTTTCCACCCCTGGTTGCGCAATCGATATGCTGATAAAATTTAGGGAGTCTTGTTTTCAGATTAGCCTTGTTAAAATCCCCAGCAACAATGAATGCAGCCTCCGGATAAATGGTTTCCAGTTTGCAAAAAGTTAAATAAAGTTTGTTCAGAGCCATCGATGTGTCTGCTTGGGGGGGGGATATATACGGCTGTGATTATAATCAAAGAGAATTCTCTTGGTAGATAATGCGGTCTACATTTGATTGTGAGGAATTCTAAATCAGGTGAACCGAAGGATTTGAGTTCCTGTATGTTTCTTTCATCGCACCATGCCTCGTTAGCCATAAGGCATACGCCCCCACCCCTCTTCTTACCAGAAAGGTGTTTGTTTCTGTCGGCGCGATGCGTGGAGAAACCCGTTGGCTGCACCGCTTCGGATAGCGTCTCTCCAGTGAGCCATGTTTCCATGAAGCACAGAACGTTACAGTCTCTGATGTCCCTCTGGAATGCTACCCTTGCTCGGATTTCATCAACCTTGTTGTCAAGAGACTGGACATTGGCAAGAAGAATGCTAGGAAGTGGGGCACGATGTGCCCGTCTCCATAGTCTGACCAGAAGACCGCCTCGTTTCCCTCTTTTTCGGAGTCGTTTTTTGGGTCGCTGCATGCGATCCATTCCGTTGTCCTGTTAGTAAGGCAGAACACAGGATCCGCGTCGCGAAAAACATTCTTGGTCGTACTGATGGTGAGTTGACGCTGATCTTATATACAGTAGTTCTTCTCGACTGTATGTAATGAAACCTAAGATGACCTGGGGTACTAATGTAAGAAATAACACGTAAAAAAACAAAAAACTGCATAGTTTCCTAGGAACGCGAAGCGAGGCGGCCATCTCTGTCGGCGCCGGAAGTGTTCCGGAAGTTATCAAGATCTTGTGCAGAGTTCATGTAAATGTTTAGGCCTGCATAGTACGATTATGAGGCTGAAAAGATTTGGTATGGGCCCCAGTCGCACTGTTGAGAGCATCTTGACTTCAATTTTAGAAAACAGGGTTCCAAAAGGGTTCTTCGGCTATCCCCATAAGTGAACCCTTTTGGGTTCCATGTAGAACCCTCTGTGTCAAGGGTTCTACCATGAACCAAAAGTGTTCTACCTGGAATCAAAAAGGATTCTTCAAAGCGTTGTTAGTAGTGTATATTGTGTTATAATTTCATATTTTTCTTATTTGATCATGTTTTCATACTTTTTTAACTCTGCTTTGTTAAGTAAGCATTTCACGGTAAAGTCTGCATCTTCTGTATTCGGCGCATGTGACAAATAACATTTGATTTGATTACCTACGAGAGGATGTCAGTGAAGTCGTTTGACTGTGCCTGTTTGTATCTCTCCAGGTCAGAAGGGTCGATACATGTTGAGCACAGTAAGTGAGGGCCCTGCAGAGAGGGCAGGGGTGTGTCGTGGAGATAGACTGGTGTGGATCAACAGTGCCATGGTATCAACGCTCACCCATTCAGCAATCAGTAAAATGGTAGGCATACAGGCCCTCCTTCTCAGAAATGCTATTGGCAGATGTGTGTGTCTCTGTATGTGTCTTAGTAAGTCTGTGTGTGCACGTCCAAGCATGTTCCTCACTTCCCCGTCACGTTTAGCGATTTGTACTGCTCAGGTGAAAAAATGTAGCGTCCATGTGACCGTCCTAGTCATCAACAGAGAAAGTGAAGCGAGCTACATCCGGCTGAAACTGCCCATCTTGCCTATCATGGCTGCCTCTCACAATCTGCCACACAGACCCCAAACGATGCATCTGGTCCAGGGGTCAGATGGATACGGCTTCCTATTACGACAAGGGAGGTTGTCATCGGGGGGGTCGTAATGGTGAGAATGATGCACACATCAGGTGCTAATGTTTTCTCTTTTGCTAGAAACGTCCATTTGTTGCATGCATGACCATGTTACAAGCACCTACTATGACCACCGTTGTTGCATGCATGATCATGTTACAAGCACCTACTATGACCACCGTTGTTGCATGCATGACCATGTTACAAGCACCTACTATGACCATTTCTTATTGTAGTATCTTAATGATCCTGACTAAGTCCATGGAAAATGTGCTGCATAGACAGACGACACGCTACAAACATTGTAATAGGACATTAGAAAGACTCATACATGCCTAGAACAAATAATAAGCATTATACCTGCTGGCTGAGCTACATTTTGTTGCTGTCGATTCCAGCTCACCTACTCCGTGAGGTGGATGTGGTGAGTCCAGCAGAAGAGGCTGGTATGCAAGATGGAGACTTGCTGCTGGCGGTCAATGGGCATCCTTCGGAGTCCATGGAGCGTGAGAATATTGTCAGGAAAGTGAGGAAGAGTGGCAAGGGGGTTAGCCTCACCACCATACCCATACATGGAAGAGACTTCTACACGCAGGTGTGTAGCGGACGGAGGCCATGTGCAGTCTGGAGAATAGGAGTTAAGCGAGTTCTGGTGTTAGAATATTGATTGTTTAGGAATTGTGTCAACTAAAAATACCTTCCCGGTTAAAAAACACTGTCTATCCTGTTTCCTGCTGCAGTTGGGTCTATCGCCCCTGCTATTCCACGAGGACAGTCTGCCAAAAGGAGAGGGGATGAGGAAGACACAGTCCCCTTGCACTGAGATTCAGGATGGGCTGGGTAAAAATGAGCACGGTTCACTTCCCTGTCCAAGACTCTGTGTCCTCTAGAGAGAAGAGTCAGGCTTTGGGTTTAATCTGGGTTGTGTTCAACATGAGCCAGGGACTTTCATAGGGCAGGGATTCCTTTGAACATCAACAACATAACACCATGGTCATCTAGCTCTCTCTCATCTATTTGTTGTAATCTCTATCATTATGTTTCCTGACATAAATAGGCCAATTGAAAAATTCACAATCAAAGTTTTAGTAATGAGTAACAGCTTTCATCAATCAAAAGTTCTCGATATTGATCTGCTGTGTTTTCCACAAGCATTGTTATAATGACCGAGGGTAGGTGTTAAGATGTTTCCTATGAGAAATGAGTGGCACGGGTTATGATTGCAGTTTTCTTTTGTCCTGCAGGTGGTGGTAAAGGGCTTAGGGCTGGACTGTGGGAAGGGGATGTCGTTGTGGAGGTGAATGGCCAGAATGTGGAGAATGAGTACCTTGAGGTCGTTGTGACGCTGATAAAGAAGAGCGCGACGTCTTTGAAATTACTGGTTGCGGAGAGGTCAGAGTATGAAAGACTCAAACAGAGTGGGCTTCCAATCACTCCTGGGATCATACTCCACAGGAGAGGAACACTCACATGTACTCACGCACACAGACACACAGACACACATAGAAAGATACAAATGTTAATACACAACCTACAGATCAATAATACTTAATAATCGAATGCGTTGCAGGTTTTAGAGAAAACAAATTATGCTTTCTTGTGAAGGAATGCTGAGAAGTGACCAAAGTCATTATGAAGACAACATCTCACCTAACAGAGGAGGACCTGCCACTAGCACAGCATCAACAACATAGCTGCAATCATTAATTAATGTGCCAGTGATAACACTGCAAAATGATGCAGGATGAAATAAATGAAGCTGTTCTACTTCTGAATGCAACCTGAAAGAGAAGGGCTGAATTAGATGCCAATATATTGACCAGACCCATAGGGCTCTGGTCAAAAGTATTGCACTACGTAGGGGAAAGGGTGCCATTAGGGGCATAGCCATGGTGAGTCTGCTTCCATCTGAAACATGTCAGAGGATTTAATCCCTTCTCTACACATCTCCCAATCTCACGTCTTCTTTTTGAGGACTATTACTGACAGAGCTATGCTAAGGACCTGCTTCTTGCGAAATAGGATTTGCAGAGTAGATTGCAAACCGTTTAAATTATTGATATCACTTGCGTGTGAGAAAGGGATAGTGAAGTTTAGGTTTATTCTAAGGTGAAATCAAGATAAACTAAATAAGATGGGAAAAACAATAGTGGGGCTCAGTTGAGAATCTATGATCATTATTGTACGTGATGATTCAAGGTGTACAAAGTGTAAAGATCTATTATTAAGTACTTGATAAGCCATACAATTGCATAAAACTAGCTCAATGTACAGTACACTACATGACCAAAAGTATGTGGACACGACTTCAAATGAGTGGATTCGTATATTTCAGCCACACCCGGTGCTGACAGGTGTATACAATCGAGCACACCGCCATGCAATGGCCATAGACGAACATTGGCAGTAGAATGGCCCATACTGAAGAGTTCAGTGACTTTTAATGTGGCACTGTCAAAGGACGCCACCTTTCCAAGAAGTTAGTACGTAACATTTCTGCCCAGCAATGTGAAAAGCTTCATCTAGTGAAAAGCCTTCCCAGAAGAGTGGAGGCTTTTATAGCAGCAAAGGGGGGGGACCAACTCCATATTAATGCCCATGATTTTGGAATGAGATGTTTGACGAGCAGGTGTCCATATACTTTTAGTCATGTAGCGTATATAAGAAAATTAACATGATTAAGAGAAACATATTCATGAAAACATTTCACTTTGAACAACTACACCATCTAGTGACCGTTTAAAAACCTGACTAACAATGGAAATGTGCCTTTTTTGTAGCGTTCAGTGTTACATTGAACATACTGTACATATTGCACTGTATACAACTTCTGCTATTATACTGGCCCTTAGTCTGTGGAAAAGTTGCATAAAACTGCTATTCAATGCATAGAGCTGGCCATGCTCTTTAAGTGAGTTGTTGATGAACATAAATGAAGGTCAGTTGTAATGTAGTAAAGGCAAAATAATGACACATGGAAACAGAAATAATGTCAATGCTAGTTTTTATTTGACGCTACTTTGAAATACCTATTTTCCAGAGGGAAGGGAAAAAAACAACACAGAAACTAATTTAAGCAAATGTTGGAGAAACTGAAAAAGGAACTTCCCTGATCGTGTTTAAAACAAATCGGGCAAGTTCCTGGAAATACATATATCACTAACAATAACTCAACTAGTTACACTGAAATGTATTTAAAAAAACGATTTAAAGCCAAACCTACAATAATCAGACTTATGAACTAGTACTTATTAAAATCAGGGCTGGTCCAACCTGCTCTTAAGGACCCACATGGTGTGCAAGCCTTTGTTCAAGCCCAGTTCTTGCATACACTTTTCTACTAATAAGATAATTAGTAGAATCAGGTGTGGTAGAACGCAGCTTGAACAAGAACTCACACCTTTTTTTGTGTTTATTTTTTACCCTTTTTTTCTACCCAATTTCGTGGTATCCAATTGGTAGTTACAGTCTCGTCTCATCGCTGTAACTCCCGTACGGACTCGGGAGAGGCGAAGGTTGAGAGCCGTGATCCTCCGAAACACAACCCAACCAAGCAGCACTGCTTCTTGACACAATGCTCACTTCACCCGGTAGCCAGCTGCACCAATTTGTCGGAGGAAACACCCTACACCTGGCAACCTTGTCAGCGTGCACTGCGCCCGGCCCACCACAGGAGTCGCTAGTGCGCGATGGGACAAGGACATCCCTGCTGGCCAAACCCTCCCTTAACCCAGACGACGCTGGGCCAATTGTACGCCGCCCCATGGGTCTCACGGTCGTGGCCGGGTGCAACAGGGCCTGGACTCTAACCCCAAATCTCTAGTGGCACAGCTAGCACTGCCTTAGACCACTGCGCCACTCAGGAGGCAACCCCTGATACAAAATACTAACAAATCACAAACTGCTGGGAAACACCCATAAAAAGATGAGTCTTTCAGTACAAAACAATTATTGCTGATGCTGATGGGACTCTCTAGAAGGGCCGCCAAATGAGCAGCAACGCTCCTCTGGGTGTAAATTCTGTGGATTTAGAAACTAGAAGTGCTCCTGAGTAGAAAGCATCGCTGTTTTACTGTGACACAACGTCCAGATAATTTTGTATCGTGCAATAAATGATAGGAGTACGCACAAAGCCGGCGCTAAAACGAATCAGTTGAAGGCCCTTTGATTTCCACCATAGGCATGCATGCTTTTTCACGGGACCCCCTATGTATGCCCGCGCATGCGCATTAAATTCTAAAATGTATGTTGTTGTCACTCCTGCTCTGGCTCTCGACGTTGGCGGTCTACTAACCAGAGGTCCTGGCAACCCACATTGCGCAAGCCACATTGCGCTCATCATTGCGCACATCTGCCCTTCATCGTTAAGCACACTTGAACTTCAGCACAAGCACAAGCTCCCTTCATATAGCCCTCTGGAGCCTCAGTCATCAGGCAGTATTGGTTTTGATTCAGTAAGAATCTCTGGTTTTGTATTTTTGTCATGTTAATTATTATTAAACCTTCCGCTTCCTGACTCTGTGTTTACATTACATAATACTGCCTCAGAAATTATGGAAGCAGCGGAAGATTACACCATCTTCCCTACGGTCGAGAAACAGGGTCATCTACTCCACCAACACCACGACCAGCTGGCTCTACTGGGTACGACCATGAAGGAGGTCCTCCACGTTCTTCACCGCCTTGACACCACCAGTGAGGGTCTCCTACCACGGGTCGTCACTGTGAGCCAGTCCCCCAGCCATCCCCCCAGGTCAGCGTTGCCCGACTGTCCCTTCTGGAAAAGTATGATGGCACTGAATCGCAATGCCGTGGTTTCCTCCTCCAGTGGATGGAATGAGCTGGTGCTACGCACTCTATTCCACGGTGGACTGCGTGAGGAGGTCCAGACGGAGTTGGGATGACAATATATCCTTGGATGCTCTCATCGCGATGGCCATCTGTCTGGATAACCTGTCTGGATAACAGCTGTCCCTATTGCGGCCGGAAGGGGAACCAGCTTCAATGGTGTCCCAACTCGGGGTCCACTAGAGCAGAGGGACGGCCCTGTGACCTTCCGTCTCCCAGGGTAGGCGTAAGTATTCCATTATCATCGTTTTCCAACAAACTCTTTTTGGTTCCCATTTCGCTGGCAAGTGTTCTCTACAGTTCTAGGAACTTTTTCGACCAGGTCCTCGCCTCCTCCCTTAACACCACTTCATACGTGCTCTCCTCTCCTTTTCCTGTCCAAGCCCTGGATATGCGAACATTGGGATCCGGCACAATTACGCACACTATGTCAACTCATGTTTGGTATGTACTCAATCGAAATCTCCCCGACACGACCCAGCAGGGAAACTACTTCCTGAAATAATACAAAGTTAAAATTCAACCAAGGCTAGAGCACCAGCCTCAGCCATATGTTGTCTTACGTCTCTTTTATTGTTGTGTTTGCTCTTATTTTTAATCCCCGTCCCCGCAGGAGGCCTTTTGGTAGGCCATCATTGTAAATAAGAATTTGTTCTTAACTGACTACTTCAATAAAAATGTATACACTGTGGAGCTAAAGGAATGAGTGCATGGAACTCCAAGAGAGCCTGCCTATAGGCCAAAGCATCAGCAACTACCGGTAAGTAAAATGCATAGTGCTAAAGCTGACAAATAAAAACAGTCAAATATCCTGATGCAAATTCAGGTTCTTTCAATCCCATTCATCTCTCTACTCCGCCTCCCTTTCTATGCATCTTGACTTGAGCTATTGCTATAATGAAACATTGTATCAAATCGTCATCTGGATCCAGCCTGAATCTGTCCCTAGCGAACTTGCAACACCGCATCAACAAGCCTATTTCAGGCACTGCGCTGGGAGTGTTAGAAATATTTTTAAAATACTGAGGAACTGTCATTTTTCAATGGCTGTTTAAAAAAACAGACTTGACTTTCAGTGAGGTGAAGAAACATTACTGAAGCTCAGTTTATGGCGAGTTAAGACAATCAGACATTGGTATTTGGGCACTTTCTGATGTTTGCATACAGCCGGCCAGGAAGGCCTACTTCTATGTATGCTCAGGCACAGGAGCTCTCTCAAAGCTATCAGGGCAGAGGAACCAGACACATGCTCATATGGAGCTTCCAAACAAAAGACAATTAACAAATCAGAACAAAAACTCAATGGTTATGAAATACACCAAAACGTGTTTCTCGCAAGTGTAGCAGGTTGTGAACTCCGCAAACAACTTTTCACTGAGAATGAAAACGGTAAATGGCTAGTTAATACATGCATTAATAGAAATTAATGTAACCAAATGATGGGTGATTAACGGTACATTTACTAGGCCTACTGGTATACATACTATATGTAATGTGAAATTGATAACATTTTACGATCAAAGGGCCCAAAAATTGGCGGGAGACTCCTGAGCCATTCCATATCTTCACCACACCCCTCCCCGTCTTCTTGTTGCAACATTTCAAATTATACTCAAGACACACTACCTTCACACATATTTTAAACGCTTTTCACTGACAGCTGCAACCCAATCAGCCCGACATATTGCAATGCACGCTGCCCAAATAGGCATAGGCCTACACTATTTTTTAAAAAAAGCTACTGATCCTCTGTGACTAGTCATGCTTTCTGGTGAAGTACTTTGAATGTTTTTATTTAGACAGGAGTAATTATATAATTTTGGCAAAACTTCAATTTACTTCAATTTTCAATTTGGAAAAATTTTAATTTAAGGGAAGACCGCATCCTTATCAGTGCACTCGCTAACTTTCCTTTCCAATTAGCAAGAGGCTGAAACCAGAGATCTGTAATGACAAGATGCTTATGTCTCCATCCTAACAATAGCTGTAGTTGTCCCAAAGGTGGGAAGGCAGGCGACAAGTTTAGGTCTGTATATTATGCCCATACAAACGCATTGGGCGTATTCTGGACAGAGTTTGGCGAGACTGAGCTCTCTCGCTTTGCCTCTTCCTCGTTGCTAAAACTCTCTTACTGTAGGAAGCATCCGATGAGCGAACCAGCGCCCTTCTTCTTCTTAAGAGGTTTAACGGTGGTTGGCATTCAATGTGTTGCATTACCGCCACCCTCTAGACTGGAGTACAACTCCTTTATTCTTCGCTTGAAAAAAAAGTACTGAATAAAATACCCTACCATCTAACACTACACTCACTAATTTCAAAAGTATATACAATAAAATGAACACTGCTCCACAAATTAAATGTATTTATTCCTACCTCATGCCATCATCCTGAAAGGTTGGGACATAAACACTTCCTTATTTAAAAACACACCCTGTAACTCTTCTGATGTCAAGTCTCACACACACAAATACCTCTCTGCAGCTGCCACCACAACCTTCATTTTCTGAGACTTCTGATCCGTCCCTGCAGTACAATTGATAACCATTGCTATAAGTGTTAAAACTCCAATCTTACTGAAACTTATATCACTTTTTGGCTTATCCCTCTGCACTGGTATATCTCTACTACTCTCACCACTCCTCCCTCTGTACTGGTATATCTCTACTACTCTCATCACTTATCCCTCTGCACTGGTATATCTCTACTACTCTCACCACTCCTCCCTCTGTACTGGTATATCTCTACTACTCTCACCACTTCTCCCTCTGTACTGGTATATCTCTACTACTCTCACCACTCCTCCCTCTGTACTGGTATATCTCTACTACTCTCACCACTTCTCCCTCTGTACTGGTATATCTCTACTACTCTCACCACTCCTCCCTCTGTACTGGTATATCTCTACTACTCTCACCACTCCTCCCTCTGTACTGGTATATCTCTACTACTCTCACCACTCCTCCCTCTGTACTGGTATATATCTACTACTCTCACCACTCCTCCCTCTGTACTGGTATATCTCTACTACTCTCACCACTTCTCCCCTTTAACTCATCTTCCTCTACTCTCTTCACTGCCTCAGCATATGACAACTTCTGTACTACTCTAATCCTGGAAACCTCAACCTGCCTCTCCCACACGGGACATGTCTGATCCCCAGCTCCATGGGCACCCTTACAATTAACACATTCCACTACTTTCCCCAATACTACACATTCCTTTGTCTCGTGCCCTTCTGCACATTTCTCACACATTGCACCCTCCCTCCTACATACTGCTGCCACATGACCATAAGCTTGACACCTGTAACATCGTAATGTATTCGGCACATGCGCTCATACAGGATAACGTATATATCCTAACGTCACTTTGTAGGGGAAAGACAACTTCAAAACTCTAAAGAACAGACAAGGACACTTCTGTCTCCCCACCCTGTTTGCTTCGCATCAAACGACGAGCATCACAAACACCAGGAATCTTTCCCCTCTACTGGTCAACTTTTATATTCACTGCTACCCCAGTTATCACTCCTTTCATTGATGCCCTTTTCTTGAAAGCGAAACCATTCACTTTTCTTTCCCCCATTCGTCTAACGCCGAACGCCTTCTCCCTCTGCCCGACAGAAACCCAAACAATTATTACTATACCACTTCTGGTTACCCTCACCGATTCCACATGACCCAACTATTTTTTTTTACCCACCGTGAAACCACAAATGGATCAGCCAAAAGTCCACTTTTTCCATAAACTTCACTCCTACTGGCACAGACTCTTCTTTTTTCTGATCCTCGGTGCATACCTCGGTCTCTGATAACTTCACCACACCTACCACCTATTCTCCTTCTGTCCAAAACAGCGCCCCTCTCAAATCCTATTATACGTAGTTCATGTATCTGATGCTGTTTGGCCAGAAAAAGTATAACATGTCATACTCTTTTGGTCCAGACAGAATCAGATACATGGTTTACACATACTGGTACAAAGGGGCGCTGTTTCGCGACCAATAAAATATGTGTATGCGTCCAATAAATAATATGATTTGATTATTCTTTCTGTCGGCGCGCGTCTTGGTCAAATAAATGATAAATATTTCAATATTTGATTTGGACCGACAAGGAGGTACGCTAGGGCGGGCCAGGCCCCCTAAATCCATAACGCCGGCCCTGCACACACAAAAAAACATTGTTGACCATTTAAACTTGACATTATTATTATTTTTTTTTACAAATAAACAAATAAATTACATAATATCTTATATAAACGTTTTCATTATTATTTTATTACTAGTATAAAATGTATCGATAATTGTTCAAATGATCCATAATTTTCGCACTAATTATTTATTTACAAAGTATACAGGGTGGAACTTTCATTCTGAAAGATTTAAAAAAAAAACGTGACCCGGAAGTAATTAGTTATCCTGCCTGCTTTCAGAGCGGTGCCAGAATCACAGTAGAGGAAATAAAGCATTTCTAGCTAATTGAAATACACGTATCTGCTGTTGTTTCAGGTATGACAATACTCCGATATTTTTGTGTTTGACATTTGTCAAAAGAGTCGGGTTTTGCCCCTTAACTGAAAAAGTACAGCGGTCTTAACAATTTACCTGGCTAATGTAATATAGTCCAGCTGCTAGCCTAACGTTAGCTAGCTAAATACGACGCAAGCGACTGCTAGCTAGCTACTTGAGCGGAACCGGTGATTCACTGACAACTAGCTACATCATCATCATCTTGCTTATAGAATCGTTTCTGTAATTGATTCTAGGTATTTAAAGATGCGTAACAGTAGCTAGCTAATGTGCCCTCCCTTCAAATAAAACATCACGAAACACCCTTTATTCGTTTGTTGTGATAAAGCTTCATCAAGTCACCATCACTTGACAACTCGTTAATTAGCCAACCAGGCTATAGCTAGCTAGTCAGCAATCTAACTAGCTATGTTACTAACGAGCGCGTTTGATAGGTGTCAATGTTAGTTTACCGACACTTGAAGTTGACAGAACCTTTCCTATGCAAGATGATGGTAATAATGTTACATTACGCCAAATGAGTGTAAGATGGAAGACGTCCATCTGTTGACAGTCTGTCTATGCTGCCTTATTTCAGTCAAACCGTAAACATCCTCATTCATTCAGGACTCTACTGTGAAATGTTTTACAGGGTGCACATGTGAGCCTAATTTGGAAAAAATGATAGGAGCGCAAAGAAACATTTCAGCTATTAAAGGGACAATCCGTAGTAGAAACAATAACAAAGAAGATGCCCCGCCACGGTTTCCGTCAAAGTTTGAGAGATGCTGCTGGAGAAATGTAACCACACTCAAATTTATAGACAGAACTATGGATGCAAGGACTTACCACCCATGATAAACAAATTATTGTTTTAACTATGGTTTGAAGTTATACAGTGTTTGTTTACATGTACCTTGTTTACAAACAATGTGGAAAAACAAGCATATATTTTGGCTTCTAATGGGGCTCATGGGTCATTTGTTATACTTTTCAAGAATCAATGGGTTTATATAATACATTTATAAGTATAACAAAATTGATGTAGTATATGCAGATTGCACCTTTAATTATACCAATTGCCACAAAATACAGGGTTTAGGAGAACCAGAAGTTTTTTTTAAAGGTTGGGATATTAGCCTACATTGGGCCTGTATGATTCCTAGCTACTCTTGAAGCTCATTTGTAGCTCTCCAATTTTCCTTAATTTCTGTGCCTCCACATGTCTGCATACTACTGAGGCTGCGGGCAGCGGGACAGGGAAGAAATCATTACAACAATTATTACCTGGGTGATTTATTTTTTCTAGTTTTTCTTTTTCTATTGTTTCTACCAAATTCAAATTCCATGTAGCACAGCAAAATATTTAAGATCATATGCCTCCAAAATGGTAGCACTGTAGAGCCCTATCAGTAAGCTAATCAGTCAGTCTGTGATTCACAGTTTTCAATAGAAAGTGTTATTAAATCAATTAAAACATTGGGTTCTTGTTATTCCTCAGGTCTGAATGAAAATTCATACTGTATGGGTTTAGCCTAGGGGAGCCGCTCTGTTTGAGTTATCATTCCACTTCTTGCCACGGAGTATAATATAAGGAGTGGATAGTTAGAAAAATAGGTTCTGGATTTTAGAATCTGGGTTCCCCTGCATCCCCAGATTGCCCTCACAGACTGACACACGTTTAACACTTGACACAACTTCTGTAGATTTGTTTGAACTAATCTAGTCCAGTGCGTTACCTCAGTGTAGCTTTCTGTCCAGGCTGGTGCCAGCACCTGTGGATGGAGTCTATGCTCCAGTGAGATGACTGACCAGGGCAACAACAACCAACACATCTCCCGCAACCCATTCGCTGCCCTTTTCAGCTCCCTCGCCGACGCCAAGCAGTTTGCATCGGGCCAGAAACCACCTTCGCACCATGGCGAACCACCCTGTGAGTTAACCCTCCTAAGGAGGAGTTACAAAGCGTGCACGCTTTTGCTCCAGCCCAGCTCTAACACACGTGACCTGACTAATCGGCTGCATGACATGACCTTGATTATCTCAATCGGTGGTGTTTTAGTGCTGGGCTGGAATAAAGGCCTGCAAACCTTATAGCTCCCCAAGGTTGGCCACTCCAGCTCTAATAGTTCCACTGTGCTACTCATTTTTGTCTGTGTCTAACTTAAACATTACTGATATGATGCGGCTCGCTCACTGGCTTGATGCTCGACAATGACCTCATACGGTTTCATATATCTGCTGGCTTATGTCATGTGTTGCAGCGGAGGACTCTGAGGGGAGTCAGTCAGAGTCGGAGAACTCGGACAGCATCGAGGACAATGACGACTCGGTGGCCGAAATCAGCCGCTCCTTCCTGTCGCGGCAGGAACTGTGCGAGCAGCTCAACATCAACCACATGATCCAGAGGATCTTCCTCATCACCTTGGACAACAGTAAGTGCGGGAAGTTAGATTGGAGCGTATTAGGGATTTTACACTATTTCTACTTTGTTTAGGGCACTTTCCCCCCCCCCCCATTGGAGTAGCAGCGTGATGCCACTTGTCCCTTCTTCTAGTTTACTGAATCTTGTTGTCATGTAAACAACCCTTACTGTTTCCTGGCTGGCTTTATCTGATGTAGCGTAGTGATATGAAGTAGAGCAAATCAGTCTATTTCCCAGGCAACCATTTATGTGCCCATACACAAGCAACGGCCCGATTCATCACCCAGCAATATCCCCATTCTGACTGTCTCCTTTATTCCCTTGTGTTTTCTGTTGATTGATCTGAGGTGCTTGATTTGAAACATGGTTAATGTGTGATTACAGTTTTCTTAAACTCCTTTGTAAGGGAATTCAGTACAACCATCCTTCCTGGCAGTCTTTTCTTCATGACATCTCTCTGTGGCTGTACTAGATTAGATGGAGAGCATCAGCCAACTGACTGACTCAGAGGCTGTGTCATCAAGGGAGTCTACAGGTCCCCGATTACTGTCATCCTCCTCTGCTCATCATCCCTCACTGACTGGCATGAAAGTGCCCCGATGCTGGAGCCCCTTTCTGTCAATTTCTAGTCTAAATCTAATCGGCTCGTGCTCTTTGGTGCTGCTGGACCGCTGGCCTCTTAGTATTCCATTTCAGGGCCGTCCAGTAAAGAATAAATGACTCACCCCAACTTAATACTCATAAACTGGATACTGGAATGAGTCATGAATGACCGTTTCTGCTGTAAGTGAAAATTAAAATGGTCTTAAGTGTTTGGAGTCTGCTCTTCAACATGTCTGTTGTTTGACCTCAGGTGACCCCAGTCTGAGAGGAGGCAATGGGATTCCGCCACGCTGTGTGTTCCTGGAGGAGATGGCCGCAGAGATGGACGGGCAAGACTGGCTGGACATGGACAACATCGAGCAGGTACAATAGGATTGGACTTTGGGAATGGTGGTAGTGAACTGTTCGCTGGTCAGCTCAGTTGACCTCTATGCCATGACGATTTCCTCGCTGGCTTGTATTTTCAGGGGACTAGGTCTATTATATATACACAGTTCATCGTCTACTCTAAGAAGATGGTATAGTGAAAAATACATAGCGTACAATGTTCATAGGAACGTTATGATCCACAGGGAGCAGAGATCAGTAAATAAGTACATAATGTTCATAGCACAGAATGTTGGCTAAGTTTGACTATTTTTTTTATTTTTTTATCCTGTATTAGGCACTCTTCAACAGATTACTGATGCTGGAGCCAGGGAACCACCTCATCTACATGACCTCGTGTAATGCTGTGAATCTCTCTGCTGACCGAGACGCTGGGGACAAGTGCGCCATACCCTTCCTCTACGCCTGCTACCAGAGAGCCAAGGAAGAGGTGGGGTCACAAACACAGCACTCACTCTCATTCCCAATTTCTTCCTCCACGAATTGCCAGCCAGAATTCAGTCAGGAAAAGTGTGCTGTAACAGGCATACACAGTGTACAAAACATTAGGAACACCTGATCTTTCCATGACAGACTTGCCAGGGGAATCCAGGTGAAAGAAGGTATGATCTCTTATTGATGTCACTTGTCAAATCCACTTCAGTCAGTGTAGATGGGGCCTCCCGGGTGGCGCGGTGGTCTAAGGGATCATCATCAGTGGTCTAAGGGATCATAGCTTTCACCTGGATTCCCCTGGCAAGTCCGTCATGGAAAGAGCACTGTGTATGCTGTGCCACCAGAGATTCTGGGTTCAAGCCCAGGCTCTGTCGTAGCCAGCTGTACGGTGTTTCCTCCGACACATTGGTGCGGCTGGCTTCCGGGTTGGATGTGCATTGTGTCAAGAAGCAGTGCGGTTGGGTTGTGTTTCGGAGGATGCATGGCTCTCGACCTTCGCCTCTCCTGAGTCCGTATGGGAGTTGCAGTGATGAGACAAGACTGTAACTACTACAAATTGGATACCACGAAATTGGGGAGAAAAAAAGGGTAAAATAAAAAAATCTGTGTAGATGAAGTGGAGAAGACAGGTTAAAGAAGGATTTTTAACCCTTGATACAATTGAGACATGGACATGTGGCATTCAGAGGGTGAATGGGCAAGACAAAAGATTTAAGTGCTTTTGAATGGGATATGGTAGTAAGTGCCCTTAATGTTTTCTTCACTCAGTGCCTAAACCATGGTGTATAGGACAATGTAAAATGAAAATATCAGAGCCTGCACAGTTCAGTTTGCCACAATAGTGTGAAAATGTAAATCGTTTTACTGAACATAATGAATGACCTGTCTTAAGGATAAATCTGCTGTTTATTTCTAGATAATTTCAGTCTGCATATAGGCAAAATAAAGCATGTTTAGTTTGTGCTCCATCGCTGACAATGATGTGACAAATTCCTAACCTCCCTGCTCCCTCCTGACATTACACACCCCCAGGTCACCAAAGTACCGGAGAAGCTGCTGTCGTATGCGGTGCGCTGTAAGAACCTGACGGTGTCCAACACGCGCACAGTCCTGCTCACCCCCGAGATCTACATCAGCCAGAACGTGTATGAGCAGCTACTGGATTTGCTGCTTGAGGGAGTCGGCGGAGCCCGTGAGTCCATTCAATTATTAAAGCAGCCCGACTGTCTGAGGATCCCTCTTCTGTTCTATCTCAGTAGCCAAAGAAAATGGTGTTGTCTGCTGCTCAGGTATCGACTGTTAAGGCCTCCCAAGACAGGATGTGCTGTAACTTAGGCTAGTTTGCCCCTGCTGATGAAATAACTGTTTTTTACTGCTTTGAACTTGTCGATCTGCGTTTATGAGAGTACAATATCTTCACTTTGCTATGTGTTGTTGTTGTGTGGTTTGTGTCCAGAAAATGGTGGGAAAGAGGCCTGTACAATTCAGAGAATATACTTTACTGATCTGTTAAGTTATTTTTCCTAATATACAGTACCAGTCAAAAGTTCGGACAGCTACTCATTCCAGGGATTTTCTTTATTTTTTACTATTTTCTACATTGTAGAATAATAGTGAAGACATCAAAACTATGAAATAACACACATGGAATCATTGTAGAAACCAAAAAAGTTTGAGATTCTTCAAACTAGCCACCCTTTGCCTTGATGACAGCTTTGCACACACTTGGCATTCTCTCAACCAGCTGAGGTGGTCACCTGGAATGTATTTCAATTAACTGGTGAGCCTTCTTTAAAGTTTACTTGTGGCATTTCTTTCTTTAATGTGTTTGAGCCAATCTGTTGTGTTGTGACAAGGTAGGGGTATACAGAAGATAGCCCTATATTATGGCAAGAACAGCTGAAACAAGCAAAAACAAAACAACAGTCCATCATTACTTTAAGACATGAAGGTCAGTAAATATGGAACATTTCAAGAACTTTGAAAGTTTATTCAAGCGTAGTTGCAAAAACCCTCAAATGCCATGATGAAACTGGCTCTCATGTGGACCGCCACAGGAATGGAAGTCCCAGAGTTATCTCTGTTGTAGAGGATAAGTTCATTAGTTACCAGCCTCAGAAATTGCAGCCTAAATAAATGCTTAACAGAGGAGACTGTGTGAATCAGGCCTTCATTGTCGAATTGCTGCAACAAAACCATTACTAAAGGACACCAATAATAATAAGAAGAGACTTGCTTGGGCCAAGAAACATGAACAATGGACATTCGACCAGTGGAAATCTGAGTCCAAATTTGAGATTTTTGGTTCCAACTGCCGTATCTTTGTGAGACGCAGAGTAAGTGAACGGATGATATCTGCATGTGTGATTCCCACTGTGAGGCATGGATGAGGAGGTGTGATGGTGTGGCGGTGCTTTGCTGGTGACACTCTGTGATTTTTATTTTATTCAAGGCACACTTAACCAGCATGGCTACTATAGCATTCTGCAGCGATAAGCCATCCCGTCTGGTTTGCGCTTAGTGGGAATATAATTTGTCTTTCAACAGGACTATGGCCCAACACACCTCAGGCTGTGTAAGGGCTATTTGACCAAGAGGGAGGATGATGGAGTGCTGCGTCAGATGACCTGGCCTTCACAATCACCCGGCCTCAACCCAATTGAGATGGTTTGGGATGAGTTGGACCGCAGAATGAAGGAAAAGCAGTCAACAAGTGCTCAGCATATGTGGGAACTCCTTCAAGAGTTGGAAAAGCATTCCAGGTGAAACTGGTTGAGAGAATGCCAAGAGTGTGCAAAGCTGTAATCAAGGCAAAGGGTGGCTACTTTGAAGAATCTCAAATTTAAAATAGATTTAGATTTGTTTAACTTTTTTTGTGGTTACTACATGATTCCATATGTGTTATTTCATAGTTTCGATGTCTTCACTATTATTCTACAATGTAGAAAATAGTAAAAAATAAAGAAAAACCCTATAATGAGTAGGTCTGTCCAAACATTTGACTGGTACTGTATACCTAAACCCTTTTATGAGCCAGGAAAATCCCTGTACATGTATGGTTCTGTAAAGTACAGTATATTCTCTGCATTAAACAGGCCTATTATACAGGGTTTTTACTTTTCTATACCTATGCCCCTTTTGAGCCAAGAAGTACTCTGACATTAAGTGTGGTTTCTGTTGTGCGTTGCAGAGCTGGAGGAGGTGGTGGAGTTCGTGGAGGAGGTGATCGCTGGCCTGCTGGCTGACCAGGAGGTGCGCACCTTCAGCGAGGTGATCGGGCCTGTGCTCGATATCTTCCAAGGCCGTGTGAAAGACTTGGATCTCTGCCAGCTGCTACTCTTCTCCTACCTAGACCTGCTCCTCTACTTCAGCCGGCAAAAAGATATCGCTACGGTCAGGGGCCGTAATGCATTGTCATCACTCCTCTGGACTGTTTTCTACAACCCTGATTATATTCTATGCTGTTCTATTTATAACAAGATTATTATTATTTTAACAACTGCATTCATATGTCTACAATTGACAGCCCTGATCTCAAAAGTAGTTTACTCTTTGCTAATATAATATAATTCAAATTGTCTTCCTCCAGGTATTGGTGGAGCACATCCAACCCAAAGATCCCAACAATGGGCTTCAGTATCAGAAGACCCTCCTTGGCACTGTGTTGAGTATCTCTTGCCTGCTGAAGACCCCGGGGGTGGTGGAGGGTCACGGCTTCTTCCTCAACCCGTCACGCTCCAGTCCACAGGAAATGAAGGTCCAGGAATCCAACATACACCAGGTAAGGGCTCTAGAAATAGAGGCTTTGGTCAAAAGTATTGCCCTATATAGAGAATAGGGTACTATTTGGGATGGACCCCTAACCTTATCATCTTCTGTGTCTCCAAAACTCCACTTAGGCCTACATCCAGCGTACTGCCAAGAGTCAGACAGATTCTAAGGGTCAGACACTAGCTTAGTCTAAGCTTATGTTTGAGTCACTCTCACTCAGATATCATGTGTACATGACATAAGTCCTGGCAAAATGTGTAGAATTGCAGGAAATTAGCTTCAAACTGAAAAAATAAATACAAAATCACCTCATAGCAAAATGTGCAGATTTTGAGGATATTACCTTTGAAACTGCAATATTTTCTCTCCACCCCATGGCAAAATGAGTAGAATTACATGAAATTACTTTTAAAACTGCAAAATGTTATCTGAAAGTTTTACTTTAACAATGCATAAACAATTATCCACTGCCAAGAGGGCGGGCACTAAAATGTTTTGTTTCTCCCCGAAAGGCTAGAGGCGCTTCTGCCTGATGAGCTTCCCCGAAATTTACTGGAACTTCCCAACAACTTTCCAATATTTAAATATTTTTTGGCTACCCAACCAAATTAACATAGAAATGTAAGTTATAGATCTCATTGAAAGCAAGTCTAAGAAGCGGTATATATGTTCTATGTGCACTATTTTTATGCTTCCCGGTCTTAAATTTCATTTTTGCATCTTTTAATTTCGGTTTTGTGCACAAATTGAAAATTCAATATTTTGGATTATGCAAAATGTATTTCATATCATTCATAGCGTTTTCATAGCAATTTTAGCAACCAGTAAATGGCGTAGCGATTTCTGCGTAGTGCATATTTAAGTCATTTGAAACATATTCAAGTTATTAGCATTATGAACATATAAACTTGGTTGCAGTTTCTGTGCCACCACGCTTCAATAATTGTTTATGCATCTTTAATACTGGTAATCAGAATGTGTTGTTTGGTGTCAAGTTATATGGCTACAATTTGAGTAATTTTTTAAGTGTGATTTTATGATTGCTTACTACAACACAAGTCAATTGTTTGCTTCAAGCTATCTCTAGTAGAACCCATGTCCTCAACACCCAGACTAGCTGCAGGGTGCTAGAATGGAGACCATAAAACACAGCATTTGCAAGACAGAAATATCTTACTGTTCGTTAAGTAAATAATTGTTACATAGCCAACAAATAAGGTGAATACATAATTTTTCCCTCACAGTAATTTTTAAGTTTGATTGTATGATTGCTTACTACGAAGATGGTGTTTAAAGACCCCCAAAAAACTATTGTTTACCTTTTTTATATTTCTAAATCATGTCTATTTCTTCGGCCTGCGGCCCACTACTCAGATACTTAGATACTTCCACCAAGCCCAAAAGTTTGAGCACCCCTGTTTTAAACAGCATTTTGATCAGTTTCAGACAAAAACAGGGTATCATAGTATTCAGGGGTATTTAAAAAATAAAATAATAATAATAATAAAAAAATCTGAATTGAACAAGAAATGGCATGCTGAAATGATCCATGGACAACATAATATGGGGCTTTGTCCGGAGAGTTCACCACAAGATCTTATAAACACACCAGTAGAACAACAAGTGTAGGTTACAGCGTTTTAAGTGATTACCTCCCGTCCAGAGTATGTGAGTGGAGAGGTTCCAACCAACTCAATGCACCAATTACACAGCTCTACCCGGGGAAGTCCCATTTAGTTTTCTAATAGTTCTATTTTCATGATTTAGCTTATTCATCATTAAGTTTGTGTCGTTCATGTGACCGACCAATACCTCACAAGGTTTCTTCTCTCTAAGCTGAGACCTTGAAACTGAGACATCCCTTTCTCACACCAAGATTCTGGGTGTACTGCCAAATTTCAGATACTGATAGTGAAGATTTGTTCAATCAGTCACTTGCATGAACACAGAAATTGGTTATTAGAAAAGCACCAACATAAACATGTCCATCACATTCCATCCTCTTGTCACTTGTGTGATAAGTCATTCCATTTTAAGGTAAGCATTAGATTTTAGCTTCTATATCATATTTCTATTAAAGTAAGGGAAATCAACACATAAAACCAGACACTTCATTTCAAACGCTTCATCCTGGGTTATACAGTCATTCTGGGTTATACTTGTAAAACCATTGCTGTAGAATGTTTTTACTTAAGACCTTCGCTTCATACAGTTACACAAATGCTTCATTACACAATTTAATTGATTGATTTCTGGCAATGACATTTCAGCTGGAGCTTTTGTTGCGTGTGGCATGTTAATTACAGATCTGTATCTCAATGCATTTCTAGTATAAAGTACTATACATTTCGCAGTGTGCAGACCTCCACAGTCAGTCTGATACCCCAAATAAACAATTTTGGAAGAGCCTAAATTCCTCGAGAGAAGACAGACCAGAACAACAGTTTAGTTTAGGGCATTTCTGATTCAGGAAATCTATACAAATTATTTACTGTATGACTGTCAAATTATTCACTGATTTCTAAGACAAATGCCAAAGAGAATACCAACGCCCAGTTGAAACCATTTTTTATACACCCCTATCATCTTGGCGATCTCACCGCAGAGTTACAGGGTCAGGGAGTCAGAGGGCGTATCCTTAGGGAGAAATCCCGCCCATCCATCAGACCCAGTCTGGTGAGATTTGTTATTGAAGCAAGACAAAAACAAAGGAAACAACAAAACAGCAATACATTTCTTCATATAAAACTAGAGGTGGGGAAAACTTCAATCCATTTGAAGTAACTGTCACCATTACCAACATTATATTTTTCCTTTTATAGGCTGGCATGTGAACAAAATCAATTTGCATATTTACCAAAGGGCCCCGGGGGACTGGTAATTCCCCCTTTCAAACACATGACTAACCGTGATTCATGCATCACAAAAAAAAGCACTGCCTGTTAATTCAAAATAACAAATCAAATTAGAATTACAACCCGTGATGACTGCATCTTAACTTAATTGTATCCCATAAGGTAATGGTAAAATAGACTAGAGACAGGTGTCCCTCATTCAGGGGCAGCTCTCTCTCTGTCTCTTGTTCCGAATCACACATATGACTGTTAATAAATTATATCCTTCTTCCTAATTATCTAGTGTTTACATAGCCAATTTAAATCTCACCCAATGTCTCAAGTCTTTCTAGTGAGGGTGATCAGGCCTCACCAGAAAGTCAGATCAGAGGTCAGGCAGCCCTATTGAGTGTTTGTTTCCCTGTAAATCAGACATTATTTAAAGATATTTCAAACATTTTGTGTATCAGGTTTACATTGGGGTTTTCAGTGCATTTGTTATCAATATCATTTATATGTGTGCAACCAAAACTCTGACATTAGAAGCTTCAGAAATGTTCATTTGTGTACCCTTTAAGTTGCATCCTTTCTAACCCGTGAAAAATCCACGAAAACAGAAATAAAAAGACCCCACACAATAAATCAAACAAGCGTATTAACCACTAACAAATATTCATTAACAGGTGGGTTGTGTGTGGGTGCTGGCGTATGTGTGGTAAAAATTGTAGGGTAAAAACAAACAAAATGGCTAGACCTTACCCATCAAGCTGAATAGGTACCTTCTAAAGTAAGCAATCCCAGAACCCCTCTCTTGTAATCAATGTTATTTTGACCTGGTGCATTGACATACAGTTCTGTACGAACTGTCCCTGGGACATAAACTAGTCAAAAGATGAAACCTGTTGTTTAACAAATCTGCTAGTACCTTCAAAAAGTTGGTGCTGGCTTATGAGCTCAATATTCGGTACTAAAAACATTTACCTAGATTTACTTCATTCTGAACACAGTTCCACGTAATGGAAACAGATATTTGTTTTAGAGGACATTACCTTATTTTTTAAAACACTGGTGCTACCCAAACTATAGAATTTAGAAATGGTCAAAAAAGTGTCTTATTCAATTATTCATACCTCTGTCCCAAATGTCCACACTGTGTCTCTTACAGCCTGTTTGAGTTCAGTGTGTACTGGCGGCTATCTATTGTTCCACAGGGTGCTTATCTCTAACCCAAACACCAGATAGCGGCCTCTAATTTAATATCAGTCCCAATGCTCAATCCCTTTGTTTGTCATGTGACCTTGTATTGAAACATTTACTTCAAATTACTAAGATATTGCATTATCAGAGTGCTATCTGAAAGCCAATTACCATTCACTTTGTTACTTTCACTAGTCTCCATATCTATTTCCTTCAAATAGGACTCCCTTCTTCCCAATTGGAAGACCTCAATATATTACTACTAATACACATGGATCACTCTCAAACCAAGTTCTGCTTTTCCCCCCATTGCAAGGTTTTAAACAAAACAAAACAAAAACATATCTTTCTTCATATTGGAAGGCATTGTTTTAATTTGTCTACCCTAACGATGTTACTCTATTTTTATTACCAATCTCTGTTGGATATTCACTTTCTACTTCATACTTATTAAATGTCTTATTTTAAGATTCATACAGTTGAAGTCGGAAGTTTACATACACCTTTGCCAAAAACATTTAAACTCAGTTTTTCACAATTTCTCACATTTAATCCGAGTAAAAAGTCTCTTGTCTTTGGTCAGTTCGGATCACCACTTTATTTTAAGAATGTGGAATGTCAGAATAATAGTAGAGAATTATTTATATCATCTTCTATTTATTTCATCACATTCCCAGTGGGTCAGAGGTTTACATACACTCAATTAGTATTTGGTAGCATTGCTTTTAAATGATTTAACTTGGGTCAAACGTTTTGGGGTAGCCTTCCACAAGCTTCCCACATTAAGTTGGGTGGCCCATTCCCCCTGACAGAGCTGGTGTAACTGAGTCAGGTTTGTAGGCCTCCTTGCTCGCACACGCTTTTTCAGTTCTGCCCACAAATGTTCTCTAGGATTGAGATCAGGGCTTTGTGATGGCCACTCCAATACCTTGACTTTGTTGTCCTTAAGCCATTTTGCCACAACTTTGGAAGTATGCTTGGGGTCATTATCCATTTGGAAGAACCATTTGCGACCAAGCTTTAACTTCCTGACTTGATGTCTTGAGATGTTGCTTCAATAGATCCACATAATTTTCCATCCTCATGGTGCCATCTATTTTGTGAAGTGCACCAGTCCCTCCTGCAGCAAAGCTCCCTCACAACATGACGCTGCCACCCCAGTGCTTCACGGTTGGGATGGTGTTCTTCTGCTTGCAAGCCCCTTTTTCCTCCAAACATAACGATGGTCATTATGGCCAAACAGTTCTATTTTTGTTTCATCAGACTAGAGGACATTTCTCCAAAAAGTACGATCTTTGTCCCCATATGCAGTTGCAAACCGTAGTCTGGCTTTTTTATGGCGGTTTTTGGAGCAGTGGCTTCTTCCTTGCTGAGCGGCCTTTCAGTTTTTTTTTTCACCTTTATTTAGGTTATGTCATTATAGGACTTGTTTTACTGTTGATATAGATACTTTTGTACCTGTTTCCTCCGGCATCTTCACAAGGTCTTTTGTTGTTGTTCTGAGATTGATTTGCACTTTTCGCATCAAAGTACGTTCATCTCTAGGAGACAGAACGCGTCTCCTTCCTGAGGGGTATGACGGCTGCGTGGTCCCATGGTGTTTATACTTATGTACTATTGTTTGTACAGATGTACGTGGTTCCTTTAGGCATTTGGAAATTGCTCCCAAGGATGAACCAGACTTGTGGAGGTCTACAATTTTTTTTTCTGAGGTCTTGGCTGATTTATTTTAATTTCCCTATGATGTCAAGAAAAGAGATACTAAGTTTGAAGCTAGGTGTTGAAATACATCCACAGGTACACCTCCAATTGACTCAAATGATGTCAATTAGCCTATCAGAAGTGTAGTATGATCTAAAATAAAGACGTGCGACCACGAGGTTCTAGCTCCAGCCTGTTTATTAACCTAACCCTTGCATGTCCTACATAGGTACGGATGCCCCCAAGGGACATCCTACTACATCTTCCCCTCTCCCATGAACAACAACTCAACATGCATAACCACTGAAGCATAACTGAAATGCAATTTGGAAACCATTTTTATTATCTAAAATGCGACTTCCCATCCTGAAACAGTATGAAAGCATTAAATCACACAGTATGAACATTAATTTAGGTACAGTCTCTTTTTGCTGGGTATGTTCCCCAGCAGTATGTTTTCTCTTCACGTAACATAGTCTTTCAGCCACTCTGGTGACTTCACATCCCTTTTTGGGCGCGCTTGTGACTCTGTGAGCATTATCTCTCATTCACCCTCTTTTTGTGCATTTTCTGTGGCCTCTGTCTATTTGGCTGGTCAATCTGGAAGAACTCTGAGGTGTGTTTTGTTCCTTTGTACCTCTTCTGAGCCTGTGTCCACCACATAGGAGCGTGGGGCAACCGCTTTCCTCAGCACTATTGCTGGTGTCTTTGAGTTTGTAATCCACACGTTGACCTTCTGCCAGCTCTGGCCTCTCCTTAGCACGGTGTCTCCGATTAAAGTCTCCAGTTTGCGTTTGTTTCAGCCGTTTGTCCCTCTCAGCGAAGGCCTTTCTGTTATGCCATCAGGGTTTAAGCTGAGCCGGCGAGACAGGCAATGGGGAACGCAGCCTCCTACCCATCAGGAGCTCGGCAGGCGACGGCCCATGATGCAGTGGTGTAACTCTGTAAGCTAACAGAGCCCTGCATGGATCCTTGTTCTTTTTCAGCAGTCCCTTGACTGTTTTCACAGCTCTCTGCCTCACCATTACTCTGTGCATAGTAGGGGCTACTGGTCACATGTATGAAGTCATATTCTGCGGCAAAAGCAGAAAAGGAGCTCGCAGAGAACTGGGGAGCGTTATCTGTAACCAGGACCTCAGCGACCCCTTGCCTGGAAAAAGTAGACTTTAATCCATTGATAACACCAGCTGATGTGGTTATGGGTGTCTTTGCTATTTCAATGTATCTTGAGTAGTAATCCACCACTAGCAGATAAGTGTCATTTTTCCAATAGAACATATCCGCCCCTACCTTTTGCCATGGCCGTTTTGGCAGCTCCGTTGCCATCATTGGCTCCGGATGACAAGGTTGACATTTTGTACAGACCTCACACTGGGCCACTAGCTTGGCAATCTGAGTACTCAGAACATGCCACCACACTGACTGTTGAGCCCTCAGTCTGCATTTGGTTATCCCCATGTGTCCATCATGCACTCTGTCTAGCATTTCTGGTTGTAGAGTCTCTGGGATAACTATCCGTTGTCCTTTCATGAGAAGGTCTCCATTACAGTGGAAGTCACTTTGGTGCACCCAATAGGGCTTCAGCAGCTGAGGCAGTTCCTCCATCCCTTTTTGCACTGCTGCACTATCTATTGGCAGATGGGGTCTCGTTGTTGCTCCTCTGCAATCTGCTGCAGTTTGGTCTGAGATGCAGGTAGACCGTCCCTTATTGTATTAATGGACAACTGTACCTCACCCTCTAGACATTGCTCCTCCTCTGATAATGGACGTTTAATTGGGGCCCTGGAGAGTGCATCTGCTGTGATCAGTGCCTTCCCTGGCACATACACCATCTTGTAGGTGAACCTCAGTAATCTGAGGCGGAAGCGCAGAACTCTGGGAGGCAAGTCGTCCAGTGCTTTTGTCCCTAACAGAGCCAACAGTAGTTTGTGGTCAGTCTCTGCTGTAAACTGCAGGCCAATAAGGTATTGGCTGAGCCTTTCACATGCCCATGTGATAGCCAACGCCTCCTTCTCCACTTGACCATATCTTTGCTCTGTATCGGATAAGCTTCGGGAGATGTATGCTATTGGACGCCACTCCATGTTGTCTTGCATCTGTGTGAGGACCGCCCCTAGCCCAAAGGATGATGCATCTGCTGATACTTTTGTCTTAGCGTGGGGACGGTACTGGGCCAGCACTCTCTCTGAGGCCAGATCTCCTTTGATTTTGTCAAACGCTACCTGTTGCATGTGACCCCATGACCAGTCATTCTCTTTGGCTAGTAAGTCTCTCAGAGGTTTGGTTGTATCTGAGAACTGTGGGAGGAACTTACCCACATATGTGGCCATGCCTAAGAAGGTCCTGACTTCAGCCACATTCTGGGGTCTGAGCATATCTGTGATGGCGCTGATCTTCTCTGGGTCCGGTTCTATTCCAGCTGCACTGATTTTGTGTCCCAAGAACAAGACCTCTGATTGTGCAAAAGTGCATTTTTCATTGAGTGTTAGGCCAGTCTTCTGAAGTCGGGTCAGAACTGCTGTAAGCCTTTACATCATGTTCTGCTCTGTCCCTCCCGCACACGAGCACATCGTCCGCGTGGACTATGACCCCACTCAGCCCATCCAGCAGCTGGGACATGCGTCTTTGGAAATGCTCAGGACCGGAAGCGATTCCAAATGGCAAAACATTAAAACAGTAACGGCCAAACGGTGTTATAAACGTTGTGAGTGCCCTACTCTCTGATGACAGCGGTATCTGCCAGAAACCTGAGCGGGCATCCAGCTTTGTGAAGACTTGTGAGCCATCCAACTGAGCCAGTGACTGCTCCACTGATGGTAAGATGTGTCTCTCTCTGCAGAGTGCCTCATTCAATTTAGTCATGTCCACACAGATCCTTATTTCCCCATTGGCTTTTGGGACCACCACCATCCCTGCACACCAGTCTGTGGGACTCTCTATTTTAGACACCGCCCCAATTTCTTCCATCCTCCCCAACTCTTCCTTTACTCTGGCCAATAAAGGGATAGGCACCCGGCGGGGGGTGGTAAGGGCATAGGGGACAGCATCCTCTTTCAGGCGGATTTTGTAGTCACCTTCTATCCTTCCTAGACCAGAAAACACCTTTGGGAATTTCTTTTTGAAAACCTCACCTGGGTCCTCCAGTTCGCTCACTCTCTCAATGAGATGCAATGCTTCAATTGCTGGCAGCCCCAGCAACGGTCTGGCTAGAGAGTCAATGACGAAGACAGGCTGGATGGCACTTTTGTCTTTACTCTCCAGTTTGATCACCAAGTGCCCTACCACTGGTAACATGTTGTTACTGGGCCCGTACAGTTTTTTGTTTGTAGAGAGCAAATGGCCATCTCTGCTATAGCTCTATACAGCCTAGTTGGGATAGCTGTCACTGCTGCCCCAGTGTCTAGTTTAAATGACACAACCTCCCCATTGAGTTTAATGTCTGAATGCCAGTCAGTATTGTTTCCCTTTACTTCTCCCAGCAAGATGCTGTCCTGCTGTACCTCCTCTGAAACCTCATGCATTTGCTTTAATCGACAGACAGCTGAAAAGTGTCCTCTCCTGTGACATTTCCTGCATTCAGCATCCTTTGCTGGGCAATCTTTCCATCTGTGGAAAGGGGATTTCCCACATTTGCGACAAACATTTGAACTAGCTACTGGTGCTGTCTGTGATTGTTTTCTCCACGTCTGTCTCTGTTCTGTGTTCCCCTCTGTCTTTTTAGCTCTGTATGAAAATGCATGTATTTCCTCACTCTCTTCGTTCTGCAAGGAGCTGCTGTCGCGCAGTATCGTCTGCTGTCTTTTTACTGTCTCACTCTGCCTAACCTGGTTTACAGCTTTGGACAAGGTAAGCTGGGAATCCAACTGTAACTTTTCAGAAAGTGATATATTCCTTATTCCGACTACAATCAGATCACGGATCAGCTCTTCCCTGAGCGCGCCAAACTGACAATGTTCTGCTAGTTTGTGAACAGCTGTGATAAAACTGTTGGTGGTTTCACCCTGCTCCTGTTTGCGCATATTAAACCTAGCTCTCTCAAAAATAATGTTGTGTCTCCCTACAAAATGCGTTTCAAAACAGTCTTTAACGGCACTGTAGTTAAGTTTCTCTTCCTCGGTCAACGTTGAAGCATTTAATATATCCTCGGCTTCATCACCCATAGAGTAGATCAGTGTATTAACTTGAAATGCCTCATTTTTCACGTTTAAGCCTGATGCTACCCTGTACCTTTCAAAGCGCCTGATCCATTTCGGCCAGTTTTGAATGTCCATACAAACAAAATTCTCCGGGGAACTAATGCGAAATCCGTCAGGACTAGCCACTGGCCTGTCCGTGTTTGCGCCAGAGCCCGTTGAACTTGGAGTCGCAAACCTTGAAATCCCGCCAGCTTCTTCCTCTTGCAACATGTTACTTAGCAGTAGCTTAGTCCTTGCTCGTTAGCTAGCAAAATAATGATATGCACTGTTTTATCTCCAACACTGTGCCCTCCCTGCTTTGAAACAGCCTGAATGTATGATTTACTTGGTACCTCCTTCACGTTTATGTGAATTTTAAAACCACTTCTGACACCATGTAGTATGATCTAAAATAAATACGTGCAACCACGAGGTTCTAGCTCCAGCCTGTTTATTAACCTGACCCTTGCATGTCCTACATAGTTACGGATGCCCCCAAGGGACATCCTACTACAAGAAGCTTCTCAAGCCATGACATCATTTTCTGTAATTTTCCAAGCTGTTTAAAGGCACAGTCAACTTAGTGTATGTAAACTTCTGACCCACTGGAATTGTGATACAGTGAGTTATGTACGTGAAATTATCTGTCTGTAAACAATTATTGAAAAATTACTTGTGTCATGCACAAACTAGATGTCCTAACCGACTTGCCAAAACTATAGTTTGTTAACAAGAAATTTGTGGAGTGGTTGAAAAAAAGAGTTTTAATGAATCCAACCTAAGTGTATGTAAACTTCAGACTTCAGCTGTATGTAATGCTTTGGAGGGATCAATGTGTGTTAACTGGTCTAGCACTGTCTATCAGTCCCCTGTAGATGGCATTCCCTGTCCATAATAAGTCTGGCACCTTAGACAGCATAGACAGGGAAGCAGATGCAGTTTCCATTTTTCTTACTCACAAATTGGTTTTGAACATCATCATTTGGGATATCAACTTAAACTCCATCGTAAAGTAAATAGTAGCCTTAAGTTTAGTTGTTCAACATTGGTTCTATTTATAGTTGTAATGGTTAGGGGTAAGTCAAGTCCCGTACCTTTACCAAAAGTGGATAAATGCCAATCTTTGTCTGAGACTCTATTTCCCAGACTCTTTAGTCTCTTTAGTCATACAATGTCTTAACCTTATCTTGATCTAATGATCCATAAAGAGGCCACTCTGAACATTTGTCAGAATACTTTTTACACCACTTACGTACATCTACATGTGGGTGTGCAAGTTGTATATTATTTATTTTTTCCTGTTCATCAGATCTCTTGTAACCCATTACACAAAATAATATGTTACTCTATCTCTAGTAACCCATTATACATTTGTGTTACATCACATATTACTCTTCTACACCAGTGTTCTATATATACAGAGGTTTAAATATTCACTCTAGTGTACTATTTGACAGCAAATTGGAATAGTACTTTCATATTTCCATACAGAATCCCTATATAAATGTATAAATCTTTAGTTATTCACGTCCACAGCAACTATCACAGCACAGCAGCCCGAGAGGTACACATCTCTTTCATATCGAGGAAATCAGTGTCGGGGGGCTGTTATCCTCTCAATTTTTTGAGATGGATGGGCCGGTGGTGGACAGAACCCCTAGATAACGATCTAAAAACAGCTCACACAGAACTGGTTGGGGTATTCATTCTTTTCGTTATTTAACTATAGTTAGGTATTCACATCAACACCACTCTATGTGCATCCTATGCACCATATGTATCTATACATATAAAACAACACCCCGTGCTTAATAACACTTGTGCTATTATTAGTAGTCCCAGACTCAATCAGCTTATTATCCAAATTTCAATCTTAATAGTAGTAATTCCAATCAATTTAATTTTTCCAAATTTCAATAGGCTTAAAATGTAATTTCTCATATAGCATCACAGTCCCATTAGCATCCATAGTATCTATGGTCCCTATAGCATCATAGTCCCTACAGCATCTATAGTCCCTCAGCATCCATAGTATCAATAGTTTATATAATCATAAATGCTATGGTCTCTATAGACCCTATAGTCTTAACACACTCAGTAACTCCACACTCACACAACTTTCACATCCACATTCACTACATATTACTTGACTTTGGATTAGTCCTCCTTCATTTGAGTTTTTTTGCAAAATAGAATGGTGCCCCCTTTTTCTTCCCAATTTTTGCGATATCCAATTGCGATCCAGTTACGATCTTGTCTCATTGCTGCAACTCCCCAACGGGCTCGCAAGAGGCGATGGTTGAGTCATGCGTCCTCTGAAACATGCGTCTCCTCTTAACACCCGCCCGTTTAACTCAGAAGCCAGCTGCACCAATGTGCCGGAGGAAACACCATTCAACTAACAACCTGAAGTCAGCCTGCAGGCGCCCGGCCCGCCATGAGTCACTAGAGTGCGATGAGCCAAGTAATGCCTCCCCCCCGGCTAAACCCTCTACTAACGAGGATGATGCTGGGCCAATTGTGCACCGACCTATGCTCCACCGGTTTTCCTCGCACACCCCCCACTGGAAAGCTCCGCAGGCAGAATCAATCATACAGTTCGTGACGCCAATTCGATCTCTTAAAAGTTTAGTTAATTTTTGTTCTATTATCTATCTATATCCATCATTTATTTTTGCTCAATAAGCCTGGCATATTCCCACTTTCAAGGAGCTTTCCATTTTGATAAGGTTATTTTGCCTAAAAACCTTCAGGCCTACCTAATAGAAGAGGAAAAAACAACTGCATCTCATCCACAGCCTGGCAAGAGTGGCCAAAAGGTGTTTAGCATCCCCAGTGACTCTGCAGGTGTGGAGAGGGTATTCTCTGCTGCTGGTCTGCTCTCCAGGCACCATCGCATGAGCCTGAAGCCACAGACTGGCCAAACTCATGTTTGTTAATTAATTACACTGAGCCTAATAAGGCATTTTTCATCTAATTTGTATTTAATTCGAAGGAAGTCAGAGCCGATATGCACAATTTATAGACTATAATGATTTAATACAACAAATGTTTAAATGTTGAGAGCTTCATGTCCCTACCAACTTATGGTGTCGTACTCGCAAATGCTTCACAATATATTTCTTTGTAGGCTATAGCCTTGAAATAATATAGCCTAAATAATTCATTTTCGTTCCTTCTTAACCTCCCTGTCTGGATCCTGATCTATTTAGAGTTTTATATGCTGTTTAATATGACAGGGAGCCTATTTGAAATGGTAAGCGCTTCTAAATTACTTGTCATTCAAATCATATGGTTTGGTTTCAATACTTCAAAACCAAATGGTAGATCCAGATAGTCATGAAATTAGATGGGTGTTGGTTAAATTGTGATTTTAATGAATGGAGCGAATTTGGAGCAGCAGCGAGCGTGGAGCGGTTTTTAGCGAAGTGGTTGAAAATGACATGGAGAGCCGGAGCTTGCGCACCGCTCCTTGAGTAATGAGCGGGATTTCCGACCACTCAACTTCGCTCACATACTCTGCTCTCCTTTCCTCCCAGTTCATGGACCAGTTTCATGACAAGCTACACCAGCTCCTGAAGAACCTGCTGCAGCAGTCAGGTGAGACGCGCCATCTGCTGCTCTCCTGGCTGGGGGGCTGCCTGCAGGCCAATGCCGGACGCGCCAAGATCTGGGCCAACCAGATGCCCGAGATCTTCTTTCAGATGTACGCCTCGGACGCCTTCTTCCTCAACCTGGGCGCCGCGCTGCTCAAGCTGTGCCAGCCCTTCTGTCGGCCGCGCTCGCCCAAGCTGCTCACCTTCAACCCCACCTACTGCACCCTCAAGGAGCTCAGCGAGGAGGAGCGGCGCAACCGCAATGTGCATGCCAGAGGTGTGTGTGCACGTGTATATGCGTGCATGCGTGTCTGGGTCATTGGATATCCTTTTTACATAATAAAATCTCTATTTTATTAGGTCTGGACAAAGAGACGTGTCTCGTCCCCCTTCCCCCCCAGCAGTCGGTGGAGTACGCCCAGTCATACAGCCTCCTCACTGAGAACCTCATCCTCACCCAGATGACCCTGCACCTAGGCTTCCACAGGTAACTAACTGGCCCTGTTCAGAAGGGTGTTACGTTACAGAACATTCAGATATAATGCAAATTATAGGATAGATATGATTGTCTTTCAAGTAGAATACGGAATCATGTCAGGTCCATTCTCATAGTGTAATCCTTCATAACAGCTGAGCCATGTGTACTGTATCTAATGTTGTGAACTGGACCTTGACAAATTTCTGTTGTTTGCTCTAACATATGGTTATTAAAGTTGTATTGTGTCTTCTCCTTGCTTCTCCCTAGACTCCACGAGCAGATGGTGAAGATGAACCAGTCGCTCCACCGGCTGCAGGGTACGTGGCGGGAGGCCCAGCTCACGGGCGGCCCGGCGGCCGAGCAGCTCCGCGAGCAGTTCGAGCGCCTCATGACGGTCTACCTGTCGACCAAGGCAGCAGCCACCCAGCCGGGCATGCTGCAGTGCTGCCTCAACCTGCAGGCGTCCAGCGCCACACTCCTGGTTCAACTGGGCCTCAGCAACCAGGGGCCCGAGCACGCCGAGCTCTCCTTCCCCCTGCCGCCGCTACACAACAGCCTGCTCTGTCACATGCCAGGTAGCTACCCCTCCCTCCCTCTGTCATTTTACTTTTTTGATTTTATTTAGCTGGGCGACTTACAGTCAAGGCATTTAACTAAGGTAGGAAAGACAACCAAGAATCACAGTCATTGCAGATAAAACTTTCCGTCAACCTTACTTACTTAGACCAATCGCCCCATGAGGAGCAAAGGCCATCAAGAACTCAACTTTTGGCAGTCATTTCAATGTTGACACCATATCTTCAGTCATTTGAAAGATGCTCTTATGCTGGCTTGCAGTCAGTGCGTACAATAGAGGTGCTAAATCAGTGGTTTTCAACCAGTGTGCCACTGCAGGGACTCTCAGGTGTGCCGCAAATGTTTTCCTAATCTTGATAATTGTTTTGAACACTCACTTATAAACATGACCTGTGGAGTGGGCGCACAGATAATACATTGAATGGCACATGGTTACATCTGTATCGTTGTTTCAAGTCCAGTTAGCTCAGGCTTTTGTTACATTTTACTTTTACTTTACCTATGAGAACCATTAGCATAGACAAGTCTGATTAGGCTTAGCTGTACAACAACCGCTGCCATAGAAACAAACGGAACATGGCTTTGTGGCGGTGGTTGCACAAGTACAATGGAGAAAACCGCTCATCTGTAGCGGCTGTTGACAGTGCTATAAAATGACAGTGCTATAAAAGAGTTGTGAGAGAATAACACATATGTCGAGAGCAGAGGAGGCTGGTGGTAGTACCTATAGGAGGTTGGACTCATTGTAATTGCTGGAATGGAATTAATGGAAACATCTAACACATCAATCACATGGAAATGTTTGATTCCATTCCAGCCATTTAAAATGAGCCTGTCCTCCTATAGCCCCTCCCACCAGCCTCCTCTGGTGGAGAGTGTATTAAAAGGATGACATGTAGGAGGGGTTGGTTATCACAAGGATTCTTGTACGTCTGCAGAGTTCTTTGCGGAGAACTTGGGAGATTTCTTTGTCTTCCTCCGCCGCTTCGCCGACGAGGTCCTGGAGTCTTCTGCCGAGAGCTTGGAGCAGGTCCTCAACTTCATCACTGTGTTCATGGGAAACGTGGAGAGGTAGGGGAAAGAGAGGGAGATGCCTTGAGTTCATCCACGCACACATGCACGGTACCCGGCCACATGTTTACACCTCTGCATAATATCCATGTGTCCTGGTACACACAATGCCTTGAGGTCTGTTTATCTCAATTGTGGATCCCCAACGGCTGTTACCACAGTCACTCTTCTGGATGTGATATTCCTAAGGGGTTTGATGTGTCTACCATTTGGACTCATCTATGTTCCTATTGTGTTACCCTTTACCCATGTACCCAGGATGAAGAACCCTCATTTACGGGCAAAGCTGGCGGAGGTGCTGGAGGCGGTGATGCCCCACATGGAGCCGGGGTCGGCCGGCTCGGCCCAGCCAGTCATGTTCCAGCGCCAAAGGGTCTTCTGCTCCTACCGCCACGCCCCTCAACTGGCTGAGGCGCTCATCGCTGTGTTTGTGGACATTGAGTTCACTGGTGGGTTAGTGTGTGTGTGCGGCATATGTGTGTGTTTGTGTCTTGCACACATGCGTTTGTGCGTGCTACAATCTAAACCTTTGTGATGAAGCTCAAGTGCATGCGTGATGTCACTTATGTTATTGACTTTTCTCCTCAGGTGATCCTCACCAGTTTGAACAGAAGTTCAACTACAGGAGACCTATGTATCCCATCCTCAAGTACATGTGGGGGAAGGAGAGCTACAGAGAGAGCATTAAGGCAAGCTCATTTCCCTTTTTCTTTCTTAGTTACTTAGATGGTACCACATGTGGAGTCGTCCTTATTGAAGACACACGGTATTGTTCTTCAGTTCTGCACCATTATGTACCAAAATGCTTATGTGGAATGTTGTTTACTTCAGAGTCTTGCGGTTTATGCTTCCGAGAACCTCGAAGCCATGAATCCTCCACTCTTCCTGCGGTATCTGAATCTCCTGATGAACGACGCCATCTTCCTACTCGACGAAGCTATACAGGTGAGAAACTGTCAGCGTTTAGCTCTCGTTTTATGAAAAGGACATTCCTAGTATTGACTTATAGCCATCTTAGTGGCGGCTGGTGCCACTTTAAATTGGCGGTTGGTTTTATTTTAATGCCTGGAATGGAGCCAACAAACGGTATTAAACACATTTCTATGTGTTTGATACCATTCTATTCATTCCATTCCGAGCATTGCTATAAGTCGTCCTCACCTTACCAGCCTCTACTAATCCATCTTTTTTTGTGGGGGGCGGAGGCAAATAAAAGTCTGTAAAAACACCAGCAAATCAGCTCCAATTGGTTTTCATTTTGGAAATCTGCTCCAAAGTATTCCCACGCATACTAAAGAGATACCCGTAAGCGAAGTTTTGAAATGCTTATGTTTTAGTCAAATATTATATATGTTTGGGCTTCTTGTGGTCAATTTGCCATCTGCAATTTGCTATCCGCTCAAGAAGAAATTGGCCCACAATTCAATCTAGTTGATGTCCTCTAGTTTACAAGAAGATCCTACATTTCAACTGTGTCAGATGTTGTCACTACTTCTGTTTGGCCTGGTCCTTGTCGGTGGTAGTACCTGAGCAAGATCAAGCTACTACAGCTGGAGAAGGACCATGGCGAGTGGGAGGGCCTGGCTCCTGATGCCCTCAGAGAGAAGGAGTCCAGTCTGCAGATGTTGGGACAGCTGGCACGCTTCCATAACATCATGTCCAACGAGACCATTGGCACACTGGCTTTCCTCACATCAGGTTAGTTGGAGAAGGAGGATGAATGGATAGCAATGATTGGATAACGTCTTGGACATACGTCTCTACCTAGAGCTACACACACTATGGGTGTTTGTGTATTTTTGTTGATATCGTTGTCCAATTCATTGTTAGTGAAACCATAAGCAGAATTAAGAGATTGCCCTGTTAAAGGTGAATGGCAATCATTTATATTTGATGGCATTGTGTCGAACAACTGACGATACAGACATTAGGAACACCTTTCTCATATTGAGTTGCATCCCCTTTTGTCCTTGGGAACAGCTTCAATTCATCAGGGCATGGACTCTACAAGGTGTCGAAAGCGTTCCATAGGGATGCTGGCCCATGTTGACTCCAATGCTTCCCGCAGTTGTCAAGTTGGCTGGATGTCCTTTGGGTGGTGGACCATTCTTGATACACATGGGAAACTGTTGAGCATGAAAAACCCAGCTGCATTGCAGTTCTTGACACACTCAAACTTGTGCGCCTGGCACCTTCTACCATACCCCGTTCAAAGGCACTTAAATATTTTGTCTTGCCCATTCAGCCTTTGAATGGCACACACACAATCCATGTCTCAAGGTTTAAAGATCTTTCTTTACCCTGTCTCCTCCCCTTCATCTACACTGATTGAAGTGGATTTAACAAGTGGGATTATAGCTTTCACCTAGTTAGTCTGTCATGGAAAGAGCAGGTGTTTCTAATGTTTTGTACACTCAGTGTATATGAATATATTGAAACTCATACTCGCTTCTCCCTCTCCATGATATCCCAGAGATCAAGGGTATTTTTGTTCACCCTTTCATGGCCGAGAGGATCATCTCCATGCTCAACCACTTCCTGCAGCACCTGGTCGGACCCAAGATGGGCGCCCTGAAGGTGAAAGACTTCAGCGAGTTTGACTTCAAGCCTCAACAACTAGTTTCCGATATCTGCAACATCTATCTTAACTTGGGGTACGTTTCAAAACTGCAATATTTCAAGGCTAAGACAAGGCTCAAGTAATATGGGTTGAAATTCGCTTGTTTTTTAAATCTGTACTTCAGACCTGTATTCTGATAGTATTTGAAATCCTTCAAATACTTTGAGCATCTGCCTGAAGTGCCAGGTGGGATGGGTTTGCATGTTTTGCATGGTTCCATCGGTACTATTGTGCCAGGCAAGCACAGTCAGGCAAAGCTAAATTAGTTTGTACACTTTGTTAAGTACCATTTGAATCCATGTGTGACATATAAGGTGGCTATTTGGTTTTTAGTGATTCTAACAATGTCCGTTTTCTCTTTGGCAGTGATGAAGAGAATTTCTGTGCCACTGTCCCAAAAGACGGTCGCTCCTACTCTCCCACGCTCTTCTCTCAGACTGTCCGAGTCCTGAAGAAGATCAACAAGCCCGGAGAAGTTATTGTGGGTTTCGGTCTCCTTGCTGACAAAATAAAGGTTAGATCTGTAGAAGTATAAAATCATATTATACTGTACCACTCTCCATAGCATAACCCTAAATGAATAACTACTTCCTGTCTTAGTCTCATGCAGACCGACAGCTGCAGGATGAGGAAACATACGCGGACGCCCCGGACGAGTTCCTGGACCCCATTATGTCCACGCTGATGCTCGACCCTGTGCTGCTCCCCTCTTCCAATGTCACGGTCGATCGCTCGACTATAGCACGGCACTTACTCAGGTGAGTGATTCCCTTAGGAGTAGTATGTCTACGTGCTGCTGGTTTATTCCAGGGGCTGTATGCATCAAGCATTTCAGAGTAGGAGTGCTGATCTAGGATCAGGTCTCCCCTTGTCCATGTAGTCTTATTCATTGTGATCTAAAATGCAAAATCAGCAGTCTTACTCTGAGATGCTTAAAACAGATGGCCTGAGATCACGTTTTTTGTACGATATCGGGTATCAATTTTCATTTCCCTACAGCGACCAGACAGACCCATTCAACCGCAGCCCACTCACAATGGACCAGATCCGGCCCAACGAGGAGCTGAAGCAACAGATCTTACAGTGGCTGGCCCAGCAGGAGCGGCTGCAGATGGGCCCTAGTGGCTAGCCCTGGGAACTTCTCAAATAAACTATGATTGTACCATACCTTCCCTCACCTCCTTACCGACAGTAGTATGCTCCACTTTGACTCATCCGTGTGTGCTTGCCTTCAAGCTTCGGACTTCAAACCACATGAGAGACTGTTATCTCCCTCTCATGCAGCGCACATGTCACTTAAAAATCCTCACCAGTCAATGGAAGATCCCAGGTCTCAGAAACTGTCAGGAGAGCAGGTAGTGGTACAATTGAAAACTGAGTTGCACTGCTACATTGATATGCTCTATGGTGGTTTGGAATTATGCCCCCTGCTTCAGAGAATATACTGTTTACTATCAGTGGTTGCAGTCTGGTCAGAACCATTGGTCTAACTGGAAAATAGTCGTTTAGCAATTCCTAACTGATCATCAGCTCTGCCAAATGTTTTATATTTTAAAAGTAGGCAAAGTATACTGAAAACTTGTAGTTCAGAACAAAATATTGTCTTATTCATTTCCCCTTGTCTCTATATTAACCATAGTCTATATGCACCATCCATCTATGAACCTAAACAAGATTATCTGATGTTATTTAGCATTTACCATTGAAATAATGTGTTATGCAGGCATATAATACCCATAAAATAAAATGTGGTTAAACCAATCTTCATTGAAAGAATTGGTGCCTAAAACCACCAGCCTTGCTTTAATATCATCAAATGAGACCAGACATTTTTCAAGTTATTATTTTGTGTCTTTGTTCCATTTATAATATTAAATGCGCCGTCAATGGATATGTCTTATATCCTAAACAAGAGATGGTATAGACCGTGGAGGAGACAGGGTGTCACTTGCTTTGGTTATTTACAAACTTGTGTGAGTTGCTCTTGTTTGGAATTTGAAACTTAATTCAAGTAAATTGTGATTTGCTAAAGAAATGAGTAGAACTTGGGAAAGAATACCCATTTGATAGCATGCATTTGTATATGGCATATCTATCAACTTAATGATTACCAGGGTGAAATTATAATGCAATATTTTAAATGTCGAAATGAATTTGGAATGTACAGTATGACTAATAAATAAAAAGCTTTGATGTGTTACAGTATCAAGCTTTCAACAAGTGTTTGCATTACTTTTTCCAGTACCATAATAACTGGCAATAACCAAGTATGGTTATTAATTGGTAGATGTTTGTACGCAAACAGTCACTCATTTATTCCTAATACTCGCATACTAAAGTTATCATAACATAATGATAATTGAATGGTATTAGGCACTGAACAAGAAAGTACTTCCTAATTAACACTATCCAGTTACACTGAACAAAAATAGAAATGCAACATGTAAAGTGTTGGTCCCATGTTTTATGAGCTAAAATTGAAGATCCCAGAAATTGTCCATATGCACAAAAAGTGTATTTCCCTCAAATGTTGTGCACAAATGTATTAACATCCCTGTTAATGAGCATTTCTCCTTTTGAATGTTCATTTCTCTACTTCTCTAAAACGTTGTTTTAGAAAATTTGGAAGTACGTCCAACCGGTCTCACAACCGCAGACCATGTTTACCATGCCAGCCCAGGACCTCCACATCCAGGTTCTTCTCCTAGGGAGTCATCAGAGATAAGCCACCCGGACAGCTGATGAAACTGTGGGTTTGACCAACTGAAGAATTTCTTCACAAACTGTCAGAAACCATCTCAGGGAAACTCATCTGCGTGCTCGTCATCCTCACCAGGGTCTTGACCCGACTGCAGTTCGGTGTCGTAACCGACTTCGATGGCCACTGGCGGCAAGCTGGAGAAGTGTGCTCTTCAGAGATAAATCCCGGTTTCAACTCTATCAGGCAGATGGCAGACAGATTGTATGGCAGTGTGCAGGCGAGCGGTTTGCTTATGTCAATGTGAACAGAATGCTTTATGGTGGCAGTGGGGTTATGGTATGGGTAGGCATAAGCTAAGGACAATAAACACAATTGCATTTTATCAATGGCAATTTGAAGGCACATCGCTCTGCCATTAATTTGCCATTATCAACATGTTTTAGCATGATAATGCACAGCCCCATGTCGCAAGGATTTGTACACAGTTCCTGGAAGCTGAAAATGTCCCAGTTCTTCCCTGACCTGCATACTCACCAGAAATGTCACCCATTGAGCATGTTTGGAATGCTCTGGATTGACGTGTACGTCAGAGTGTTCCAGTTCCTGACAATATACAGCAACATCATACAGCAACATTGTACAGCCATTTAAGAGGAGTGGGACAACATTCCACAGGCCACAATCGACAGCATGATCAACTCTTATGCAAATGAGATATGCCACGCTGCATGAAGCAAATGGTGGTCACACTAGATACTGACTGGTTTTCTGATCCACGCTCCTACCTTTTTTGTAAGGTATCTGTGACCAACAGATGCATATCTGTATTCCCAGTCATGTGAAATCCATAGATTAGGGCCTAATGAATTTGATTCAATTGAGTGATTCTCTTATATGAACTGTAACGTAGTCAAATCTTTGAAATTGTTGCATGTTGCATTTATATTTTTGTTAAGAGTAGCTAAGGACAGCCATTTAGTGATTTGGTTGTTCTAATACACGCTTCTACACACACTTTTTTATTGTTCGACGGTATCTGTACAAAAATTGGAATAGAAAACAAATGTCGACCAATAAAAAAAGTGTGTTGAAGCGTGTACTTGACCAACCAAATTGCTCAGTTTATCATGAGTCTTGTGTAATTTTACAAAGATCACTATTACCTTGGTTTTAACCATTTTCTGAGGCCCTATGGGAAATCAACACTGAACGGTGCGGGTCACTTTCAGGTTTTAGCAAACAGTATCAGGGGGTGATTTCAATTTTAAGTGGTGTAAGATCATATCAAACTTTACAAGGCAAAGGTTAACATGTCACCCCCCACAAATGATGCAGTGCACCCATTGGGCCAAACAGTGTAATTTTGTTGATGATGGATCTCTATGCCAAATCCTTTCATTCACCCAAGTTTCGTCAAAATGGGGCCAGTGGTGTCTGAGATATCGCGTGGGTTAGCTAGACATATCCCTGAGCATGTGTGCCAATTGGCAGCTCTGACAGTGTTTGCATCATGTGTACCAAATTGTGTTGCAATATGAATATCCTTCACTGATTTATATGCATTTACAGTGGCAAGAAAAAATATGTGAACCCTTTGGAATTACCCGGATTTCTGCATAAATTGGTCATCAAATTTGATCTGATCATCGCAGTCACAACAAAAGACAAATATTGTGTGCTTAAATACAATCATTTTGTCGATATTGAATACATCATTTAAACATTCACAATGTAGGTTGGAAAAAGTATGTGAATCCCTAGGTTAATGACTTCTCTAAAAGCTAATTGGAGTCAGGAGTCAGCAAACCTGGAGTCCAATCAATGAGACAAGATTTGGGATGTTGGTTAGAACTGCCTTGCCCTATAAAAAACACTCACAAAATTTGAGCTTGCTATTCACAAGAAGCATTGTGAACCATGCCTCAAACAAAAAAGCTCTCAGAAGACCTAAGATTTAGAATTGTTGACTTGCATAAAGCTGGAAAGGGTTGCAAAGGTATCTCTAAAAGCATTGATGTTCATCAGTCCACAGTAAGACAAATGGTCTATAAATGGAGAAAGTTCAGCACTGTTGCTACTCTCCCTAGGAGTAGTTGTCCTGCAAAGATAACTGCAAGAGCACAGCATTCCCAAGTTTATCAAGACATTTTGATGGAGAATGTTAGGCTATCTGTCTGCCAATTGAAGTTTAACAGAAGTTGGGTGATGCAACAGGACAACGACCCAAAACAGAGGTATATCAACAACAGAATGTCTTCAACAGGAGAAAATAAGCCTTCTGGAGTTGCCCAGTCAGAGTCCTGACCTCAACCTGATTGAGATGCTGTGGCATGACCAAGAGAACAGTTCACACCAGACAGCCCAAGAATATTGCTGAACTGAAACAGTTTTGTAAATGGAAATGGCCCAAATTTCCTCCTGACCATTGTGCAGGTCTGATCCGCAACTACGGAAAACATTTGGTTGAGGTTATTGCTGCCAAAGGAGGGTCAACCAGTTATTAAATCCAAGGGTTCACACTTTTTCCACCCGAAACTGTGAATGTTTACACTGTGTGTTCAATAAAGACATGAAAACGTATAATTGTTTGAGTGTTATTAGTTTATGCAGACTGTTTGTATATTGTTGTGACCTAGATGATCAGTTCAAAATGTATGACCAATTTGTGCAGAAATCCATGCATTTCCAAAGGGGTCACATACTTTTTCTTGCCACTGTATGCCCAGAATGTTTATTGGTCAAAAGCAACCATGTTTAAGGTACAAGTCTGCCAGGGGCATCTGGCTCACGCCCAGGAGGCAGGCCGGTTCCAAATCGAATGCAATAAACTTTTAGCTGGTCAAAACAGCCTACACGGGCGCCCAGGCGAGATTAATTGAACCCTGTTGATTTGTTGGATATGATTTTAAACCATATAATTTGTTGTTTGTTGCAATTGCCCCTTTGTTTCTAGTTATTTGCCAGGTATGGTAGGTATGGCACCTCTTTTGAAAATATTGTGGACTTTTCTATTATGAACAAATACATTGACTGGATTGATTATTCATTGTATTGGTTATGATGAAAACCCTACTAAATATTTGACATCGACTGTTCTCTTTAGTGGCTTTTTTTTATTTTTTTTTTACAAATTAATGAGCCGAAATGTCTTGAGTCAATAAATATTCAATAATTTAATCCGATTTTTGAGATGGATCAAGCGTCAGTAGTTTAGAACTGTTATGTGTTTTTCCGGCACGGCCCTGGAACGTGTTTAGTTAAGCTTTGTCTATAAACTGATTGACTAGGAACATTGAAGAAATGCGTATTCGGGGCCACTTTATGCCCACCCCGCAACATGGTTACGGATGTTTTTCACGTTGGTGAGTGGCTGGGGGTTATGCGAAATGCTGGTTCAGGGCCACGCCCACTGAGTTCTCTGATCTTAGGGCAGACAGGCATAGTGTAAAATGGCGCACAGCTGTCGGTGGCGGTTCCCCGCTCGGCCCGGAGGGAGCAGCAACTTAGGCACCGGGAGGAGAGCGGGCCGAATCCGGGTCACGGCCTCCCTCCGAAGTGGCACTGGGACCCACCCGAACACGGCAGGGATCGGGCCCGGCTTTGATGCAGCGTTACAGGTCTCATCTGCTATCGGTTGCAACCTGCAGACATTTCGGGATGTTTTGGGGGAGTCGAGTGGTTCAAGCAGCGGGGAGGTAAGCGAAACACCAACTTGATTGTGGTTGGTTGTTAGCTAACTTGTTAACGTTTAATAGCTTCAAGGAGGAAGGTAACATTAAGTGCCCACACTCGCTAGCAATGTTAAACAGTAACGTTAGTACCAAGGAGTTGGATGATGCTGCCTCTGTATGCGGTGTTAGGAGTGTGACCTAACTTGTCAACGCCAATAAGCCAACTTTTTGTTTGGCCTTCATCCCCTCACTGGGTATCAAGCCCATCGACATGCTTCAATCCATGTGCTGCTGTTACTACCCATTTTACAGTGATGAACCACACAAGTCACAACAAGGATGCCCGTGTAGGATTAGTAACGTTAGTTAGCCGAGTAGTATTAACGGTACTGATGTTGCAAAGAGTTAAAAGTAGCCTGCTCTCTTTCTATCCACAATTTGGCCAAAGTGAATAAATTGACTCTGGTTGTCCAATATTCCCACGGAGTCGAAAATTGAAGGATGGGATCCAAAGAAAAGCCATCGTTCGTTGGCTTAATTGTGGGGTGGTGACTTGTAGTGAGAGCATCATATATCACAATCAACTCTTCAGCTTTACAACTTCAGCTAAATAACGATAACGTTATCTCCGTTTTTTAACTGTCTGTGATGTTACATTGACTTAGTCGCATGGGACCTCCCGGTTAGCGAGCGAGGGTCCTGTTTGAAAACAAAACATGTCAACTTCGGGAGGACAAGGAACCTGAACTTAATGTTTTTGATACTTTCTAAGGCACCTGGCTAGCTAACGTCATTTATACTCACCTCGTTTGAATTGCCCTAGCGTGGTAACGTTACACGCGTTAGTTAGTTTAGCATTAAACGCCGATATTGACGCGTTCAAGAAGCTACGGTTGTCACTAGCTTGCTGCGAGGTGTCAGTGCATAATGCTAATGTTGGCTAACCTTAGAACGAGGCTATTTACCTTGCCTAAATGATCAGCTAGCTAGCATGTATTCATCTTTCAGCCTTGATCCACGCATCTAAAGTTGCTAGGCGCTAGTTGGAAACGACGTTATTAGCGATTTGGGTTTGACTAATGGTCTGTTTAGCTCGCTAGGTGATGGATTTAGGTTGTAGTAGAACTCGCACATTTTGGCTAAGTGAATAGCTCATGAACCTCTACCACGCTACGCACTTACTACGCGTAACTAGCTATCACTGATACATAGGAAAATGGGAGGTGGACATGTTTCCCCCCCTCTACACACAGTGCGTAGTACCAAAATAATGTCGGAATTGTGGACATATGATGACGTGCTGGCGAACTACAATTGTTGGTGGCCTGAGAAGGATTCGCCAGTATCATGTATGTTTGATGCGTGTTACTCCAAATGTAATCTTTCTAGTACTGTGTGCTCGCAAGCTACAATAAGGAGCCTTTTTGACGGACCTTGTGATTGTGGGGTTGCGTTCGGTTTAGCGCACTACCATCTTTATTTTTTCATGAAGAGCACGCGTTCAGTGCAGTGTAAGTGTAGACCCTAGTGTTGTAGATCGGGACACGGAGGTTAACTCATCACTTTATCAACGTTGTAAGATGTACTGTTATATTAGAGTACTTATTGGTGTTATTCAGATTTGATGTTTAGATCATATTCTGAGTGTTCTCCAGTCCATTACTCATGTGTGTGATTTCAATTAGCCATTTATCATAAGACCTATTGTGAAACTGGAAACGCCTATTCTGTCCTGTGTGTGTGTGTACACCTCGTACCATCACTAGTAGATTACCAGAAAGGTTGATATAATCTACTTTGATGTTGGCCAGTGCTATAGAAATGAGTCCCCCTGCCTCAGCTAACACTTTTTAGGAAGGGGGATCAACATGTCCCGCTCCCTCTATCCCAAGACACACAAAGAGGGAGGGGGGGGACGCACTGTCTGGGATGCGGTGGGACAGGGCCAAAATCCCAGTGGAACTTGCCGCTCGTGGAAGTTGTAGACAGAGTTGTGATTTCATTCAGAGTGGATATTGTGCCTGGGCAGGATTGTTCTGGCTCATCACAGCCTGCTGAGCTCACAGAGCAGCCGGACGCTGAGCCCCTCCTTCCAGGCAGACCCGTATCCACTTCAGCCACACAGGGGCTGTCTGAGCTCAACTTTTCTTCTGACAGCTGCCACTTTGGAATATATTGGCCAAGCCTTTTGGAATCCTTCAAAAGAGGGCATGTAGACCATTGTTGTTCTAATGGCAGCGTTTGTAGGCTATTGAATTTCGTGTTAAAAATGTTAATTTTATTGATCCAGTCAAATGATGGTTGTTTATTTAAGTGCCCATTTGTCATAGTTGTATTATGGGGGACATTTGTTTGCCCCCCCCCCCATATTTTTTTTTTTTTCTTATCTTGCTGTAGTTTTGTCTTGGAATTGAACCCGTCTCTCTCTTGGCTCAGATTAAGACCGATGTCAATCCCTCGCACAAGTGCAGCTGAATAGATGTTATCAGAGGGAATACTTTGCCCCACTGGTTTTTGCTAAATGTTGTGTTTGGAGGAAGGGGTCCAGCAGGTGTTTGCCCTATTTATATGGCAGAGCTTTGTCTGCTTTTATTCCAGCTTTCATGAAGTGCAGACGGCTGAAAGAGCACAGGCACGGATATCAAAGGGGAAGAGCGAAGCTTCCTCCCCCTGGGACTATGCTGGGAGGAGAATTAGTCACAGGCCCTCCCATCCACGGCTTTATTCTGCTCTAGCAGGCGACCAAAGGATTTTTGCCTCTGCTTTCAGAGCTGTGAGAAAGCCGTCAATTGTGTGTCTGTTTGGGGCTGGTCCCCCAGACTTTATGTCCCTTATTCCACCTCACAGGAGGTGTGTCCTCATCTTTGTTTTTATTAGGGTGCCAGTTGGAGCTGCCTCTCCCTGCCCTGTGGGAGTGAGGTGTTGGTAACATGAGCCATCGATCCATCTCCTTGTCGGTGTGTGTGTGGGCAAATGTGAACCAAAGTTTTTATTTAATTTATTTTTTTACCTAGTGTTTTGGCACCCGAGAGAGACTAATATCAAGTTTTTTGTGGGACACTCAGAATTCCTCTTCTTTCTTGAGTTCGTCGAATTCTTCAGAGGCCCACCATTGTGAGTCATTGGCCAGAGCCACCTGAGAGGAATTCCCCAGTGGCCTTTTAGTAGGAATGTGTCACCGGAAGGGCATATACAGTATGATCTCCCCAATTGAAGTTCAAAGGAGGGATGGAGTATCGATAGTAAATCGGAGTGAAGCCTCTAGCCCTTAATTTGGCTGCTCCAAATTACTATCATGAGAATATGATCATTAGGCCATTTTTTTATTTATTGGTTTTTGGTTGGATTTAGTCTTATAGCCCACATTAAATAATACAGTTGTGAAGTACAAAATATCATGCCATTTTTATCCTGCCCGACATTCATTGCAGACAAAAGGCAGATGTCTCACAAGATTATACCGCATGGAATTGTTTAGAATTATGAGGAAAGCATCAAAGTTAAAACTAACTTAACAGTGCTTGTATTTAAAGGGGACTTGAGGTTCTCTAGACATTTAGATTCCCTGGATGTTTGGAGCTGATTTCTACCGCTTTTAAATATCCCAGGGCTGAGAGTTAATGATCGTTTTTTTTTTACTTGATGTGGAGGTTACAGGGAGTGTGTGTGTGGATCAGCAGCCCTGATGAGCAGAGCAGCTGTCTGTGACTCTTATTTACCTTGCTTTTTAAAGGGAGCTACTAAAGGGAGCTACTACAGGGACCTTTCGTCTTTGCCTGGTCTTTAAAATTATCGTTGAAATTAAGTTGAAACTAGGCAAATACATTTTAATAAACATTTAGCTGAACATCACTAACTGGGGTTTAATTTTTTTCAGGTTATCATCCGATTTTATAGAATAGTCATAATTGGGCCTCTCACCTCGCCAAATATACACCCACGTACTAGTGATGCATAACAGAATACCTCAAACCACTTTTACATCCGGTCTGATGGTTCTGCGCTTGCAGGGGACAGGCCCAACTAGCAGACCGAAACATGAACATCTCCGCTATGAGTCGGACCTGTTGCTCTGTCTTAACTAATCTATGAGGAAAAACTTGTCAATGCATGATGTGGTAGTGTAGGTTAATATTTGCATGTTGTGGATGGGGAAACAAAAGGAAGCAGGGGGTAAAAAAAATATGGACCGTCTGAGTACACTACACAAGCTTTTCTTGTCACCTTCTTCCGACTAGGTTATGCATGCTACCTTTCATCCCCTTGCTTCTTTGTTTACTACACTTTACATTTGATTAATTTAGTTGATGCTCCAGAGCAACTTACAGGAGCAATTAGACAGATTTTTCACCTAGTCTGCTTGGGGAGTTGAACCAGCTACCTTTTGGTTACTGGCCCAATGTTCTTAACCGCTAGGCTACCTGCCACCCCTGTCTTAGCGAGCCCATAGGCCCTTTTGGTTTTGCAGCACACTGCTCTCCCCGGCCTGCCCGTGGGCATGGAGCGAGTTTGTGCGTCTCTCGCGCATGGCTGGCTGCATGGGGGAGTGAGAGGCGTGTGTGTGTGTGGGAGGCTTGTTTAGATTGGGATTTTGATTGCGTCTGTGCGAGCGTGTTCATCCCCTTTTCATGCTCGCAGTCCCCCTGGAAACATGCACAGGCTCAGTTGCTGTACCAGGTGGTCAAGATGCTGCTCCCCCTACACACACCATGCTTTTCTGCCCTTCCTCCTTCCCTCTCCTGTTTTGGCTCTGTTTACATCTTGCGGTGTGGTTCACGCGGAGTGAGGAGTGTGTATGATATCATCGAGCTACTCGCGTTCAGTGTCACGTTCCGCCCCCTTAGCACTCTCCAACCAACCAACACCTATAGCAACTTGCCTGAGAAGATTCTGAGAAATGCTGCCTGTATGAACTGTAGCACATTCTGTCAGTGTCAGAGTTGAAGTAAGAGATGGCTAGATTGAAAGATTCTGGTATCAGAGGGCAACATGATTAACAAAATTAGCGGCTGCTACTATATTGCAAATTATCGACACTGTCGTCATCACCAAAAATCTAGGCTGTATTCCAAATGAAATTGCCGCTGACTGAAAGTTGTCTGATCACAATCTTAATAGTATCAAATTTAAATCAAATCAAATCAAATTTATTTATATAGCCCTTCGTACATCAGCTGATATCTCAAAGTGCTGTACAGAAACCCAGCCTAAAACCCCAAACAGCAAGCAATGCAGGTGTAGAGGCACGGTGGTTAGGAAAAACTCCCTAGAAAGGCCAAAACCTAGGAAGAAACCTAGAGGAACCAGGCTACGTGGAGTGGCCAGTCCTCTTCGGGCTGTGTCGGGTAGAGATTATAACAACATGGCCAAGATGTTCAAATGTTCATAAATGACCAGCATGATCAAATAATAATAAGGCAGAACAGTTGAAACTGGAGCAGCAGCACGGCCAGGTGGACTGGGGACAGCAAGGAGTCATCATGTCAGGTAGTCCTGGGGCATGGTCCTTGGGCTCAGGTCCTCCTCCGAGAGAGAGAGAGAGAAAAAGAATTAGAGCGAGCATATGTGGGGTGGCCAGTCCTCTTCCAGCTGTGCCGGGTGGAGATTATAACAGAACAATAGTATATGGGACGTTAACAAGTTGGCAGTGCTATTCAGGTTGGAGTTAAGACTAGTGTGGACTCCTCGACAGCAGCTGCTCTACAAATGGTGCCGAAGGGACTTAAACTGCAGCTCCATATTCTGCTATAAATAAAGATTATGAAATGACACACCCCTACCCCTCTGGCACGAGAAGTGACACTAAAGACTTCCAGAGGAACTCTGAGATATTAATCATCTCACCAGCCCTGCGGGGCTGGTTGGCTGGGGATGCTTTATGGACTGTGGCTAGTTGGGTTAAGGCCTCGTTACGGTGGCATGCAAAAGGTGGGCATCTAAGGCCTAGTGTCTGACCTGCATGTATGAGATATCTTTGGCCTCTCAACTTGCCCAGTTGCCCAAGTCTAATGGTCAGTAGTACTAACCGTCATAAACAACAATACTTCTGCTATATAAATGGAAGTTTGCTGTTAAACTTAGTCATTTTGCGGTTGATGAGCGGGGTCCCACCTTGGTGTTGAAGGACATTGACTCTGTCTGCCTCCTGTTTTATCTATAATTACTGTTACACACATCCTGTGGCCCAGACGTAATTACAGATGGAGGGTCCTGGAGACTGAATAATATTCCATTTCTGTCCAATTCCAATTGAGCAGATCTTTAATTGAATCAATCCAAGGACACACTTCCTGGTCCTATGAGTGACTCGGTTTATATCCTGATATTAAACATCCCACACCCCACTGTAGAGACTGCACTGATTTAGGTCCACCATCATGTATACTTGTAGACAAGGGAACCATATGGCACCCTATTCCCTATCTAGTGTGCTACTTTTGACCAGAGCCCTATGGGCCCTGGTCAAAAGTAGTGCACTAAACAGGCAATATGGTTCCATTTGAGGTGCAACCTAGTCAACTGAGAGCTCCATTGGATTTTGTTGACCTCACTATGAGTCATGGTTAACATGCCATCTGCTGGCTTTGGAATTATTGCCTTCAGGTAACTCTTATCGCTAGAGATGGCCTCGTTCACAGTGCCTTACTTCAACATTAGGCGAGAGTGAAACATTTGAGGAAATTAAAATATGTACCCTACTAAGTGTGTGTGTTATGTCAGGAGATGGGACTCACAGGCCCTCTTAAGATTACATGACTGAGTGTGTGACATCACAGCTGATGTCAGGCAGCCTAGCAACTGCTACTGCTATGGCTACCTGTGTGACCTGATGGGACTTCCTGGAAGTGATGAAAAAACAAATATCATGCTCAACGGTGCCATAGACATCATTAAATACATCTGTGTAGCCTTATAACTGTCTGTGACCATATGTGTAACGGATGTGAAACGTCTAGCTTAGTTAGCGGTGCGCTAAATAGCGTTTCAATCGGTGAGGTCACTTGCTCTGAGACCTTGAAGTAGTAGTTCCCTGCAAGGGCCGCGGCTTTTGTGGAGCGATGGGTAACGACGCTTCGAGGGTGACTGTTGTTGATGTGTGCAGAAGGTCCCTGGTTCGCGCCCGGGTATGGGCGAGGGGACGGTTTAAAATTATACTGTTACATATGCTACATGCAACATTTATCTAGTTAGGTATATAGGCAATTTTCCTTTTGGCTACTAAAAAGCCCTTAATTGACAAGGGTCCTGTTAAACTCAATTCTGCATTTTCACCCAGGAAAAAAAAAGAGAATGGCTAAGAAATATTTTGCTGCGTTTTGTAAACACAGATCTTAAATGCTTCTTATTGTAACTTCTGTTCGGCACCGGAAACATTCTCTCAACTCTTTATTTTTCCTTAACTGTATTGTTGGTTAAAAGGGCCTTTACGTAAGAATTTGACTCTAAGGTTTATTCGGTGCATGTGACAAATAAAATTTGGTAACATTTAGAAATATCCTGGCCATTCATCGGATTTGCTTTTTCATTGTAAGCTCATTTACTTATGTGGCTGATGGCCAAATAGCTTTGCACTTCTTCTGTTCTCATGTTTTTAATTTTATTTAACTAGGCAAGTCCGTTAAGAACAAATTATTATTTTCAATGACTGCCTAAGAACATTGGGTAGAACGACAGATTTGTACCTTGTCAGCTCGGGGATTTGATCTTGCAATCTTTCAGTTACTAGTCTAATACTCTAACCACTAGGCTACCTGCCGCCCCTGATGAAAACAAAGCTATTTTCTGCCGAATGTTTTCCATTAATGTATTTTCTGTGAAGGGAAAAGTTTAGTTCCTAATCACTCTATCGAAGCAACAACAAAAAACGATGTAAAACGCAGGTGAAGTGGCTTAATAAAATATAAAACGCAGGTGAAATGCAGATAAAAACATGATTTTTTTTAATGTATGGTCTGCGTTTGGAAATGTAGATTTCACAACACTAACGTGAGTCCTGCTTAGGGTTGCACATTTTGGGGAATAATCAGAGGTGGAAGCTTTCCGTGGAAATTAACGATAATGTATGCATATTAATGAAATTTAAATGTAGATGTTTTTTTGCATTGGATATATTTACCATATAATATGGAGACAGAAACAGAAACCTTTATACTTGTATGTAATTAATTATTTTTTGATGGGGGGGTACATTTTAATTTAGGAAAATCCTCGTTCCGATCTCCTAACCCACAATATGTAAATGTACAGAAGAGACAGAAACTGTTGGTTGCTGATGGTTTATGTTTAGACGGGCATTGCTTAGCAATATAATCTTGCTATGCTTATCTCAGGGATTTACCTAAAATGACACTTAAGTGTGCAATATTAAGTTGCAACTTATTCTGTTTAGGTTTATTAGATGCTAATTGAACACTTTATTCGTGGGATACTCCTCAGTTCATATGTTAGAATTTCTAGAATCGTGAGATTCTACGTACAGTTGGGATTTTATTTTTGTTTTACCTTTTGTTTGAGGTCGCACCGTGCAGTTCTGGCATCGGCCAGTTTATTTTTATTTTTTTCTCCCATTTGTTGAGGGGGGGGGTAGTCAGTGGTCAGTTGGATACTGCTCGGGTGTAGGTGCTACGTAAACTGATCGTAATGGTTTGGTGCCCCGTTTTCTCTCTAATTTTGTGGTATCCAGTTGTTCGTAATTACTATCTTGTCTTATCGCAACAACTCCCGTATGGGCTCGGGAGAGACAAAGGTCTAAAGCCATGCGTCCTCCTCCGAAACACAACCCAACCAAGCTGCACTGCTTCTTAACACAGCGCGCCTCCAACCCGACCAATGTGTCGGCGGGAAACACCGTGCACCTGGCTACCTTGGTTGGCTACCCCAGACAATTGTGCGTCGCCCCCACTAACCTCCCGGTCACGGCCGGCTGCGACAGAGTCTGGGCGCGAACCCAGAGTCTCTGGTGCCCGAGACCACTGCGCCACCCGGGAGGCCCCGCACTTACCTTTTTTGAGTTACACGTTATGCAGGCCACCATTGGAACTACAAACGAGAGGATGGCGGGGCTGACATTTACTTCCGGGAATGTCAGTGGTTTAAATTAACCAATTAAGAGAGGCAAGGTCCTAGCCCACTTGAAAGCAGTCTGATATTATATATTTGCAAGAAACTCCTCTGAAAAACTATTCTCATAGCAGACTTAAATGTAGGTGGGTGGGGCAAGTGTATCACTAACTTCTCCGCCAAAACGAGAGGCACAGCGATTCTGGTACGGAAAGGAATTCCCTTTCTACTTAAAACCACTATTGCGGATAAAGAGGGTCGTTATGTGATCGTAATAGGAGAGATCCACTCTACCTCTGGAACTCTACTAAATATCTATGGGCCCAACATTGATAACCCCTCTTTTTTCAAAAGAGTCCTTGCCCTGGTTCCAGATATCTCCCATATTAACTTGATCATTGGAGGGGACCTTAACTGTGCTAGACCAGTATTTGGATAGATCCTCTACCTGGGGTACCACTACCTCCTATTCAAGTGAGTTCTTGAATACCTACATAAAAAAATTCAAACTTATTTGATATATGGAGGATCTCTAACCCTACGGGTAGGGAATGCTCCTTTTACTCATGTTCACAATGTTTATACTCGAATTGACTACTTTTTGGTTGATGTGAAATTTCTCCCCTATACCTGTAATGTGAGGTATCATGACATTATAATCTCTGACCACAGTCCACTCACCTCCCTGAGATTGGGTGACATCGTACCAAACCAGAAGGTCTGGAGGTTGAATCCTCAGCTCTTCACAGAACCAACATTCTGTGTACATCTTAGAACAAATTATATTTTTCCTTGATACCAATGACAACGGACTTCCCCAGCATTATTGTGGGAAACACTGAAGCCTTAATTGAGGCTGTATCATCTCAATTAGCCTTTCAGGCTTCCAGGAGTAGGCAAAACAGAGATTGGAACAACCAATTCACTTACTGGATAGTGAAAATGCTAGCTAGCCATCCATCTATGGAGAAACATAATATTCAAATTTTAAAGAGGTAATTTATCAGGTTCTCACAGCTAAAATTGCTAAATATTTTTTCTATGCCAAGCAAAAATATTTTGAGTTTGGTGACAAACCACACAAATTACTCGCCAGACAACTTAGAAAACATGTGAGTGACCGATTGATTCACAATGTTAAATCTGTATCTGGGGAATTACTCTCTTCCCCCCAAAGACATCAATGACAGATTCCGTCTGTTTTACGAGACTATATACACATCTAAAGCGGATCCTAACCCCTTAATTATGCAAAACTTTTTGGAGGACTGTAATCTCCCTGCCCTGAACCAGGAAGATTCCAACTTCCTGAATAAGAAAATATCTCTTGGAGAAATTTGCGAAACAATTAAATCTCTACAGAGTGGCAAGACCCCGGGCCCAGATGGATACCCTGGTGAATTCTATAAAACATTCAGCAACATGCTCTCTCCCTACCTGCACAAAATGTTGTTTCAGGCCAATGAGGATGGAACTCTCCCACCTACTTTGGATGAGGCGTTCATTACAGTTATACATAAGAAGGGTAAAGATCCAGAAGAGGTAGGGTCATATACACCAATATCTCTCCTTAATACAGGCCAAAATATTTGTGCAAAAACTTTGGCTAACAGGCTTAGCATTTTAATGGGCAAATTGGTTCATTCGGACTAAACCGGCTTTATCTCTGAGGAATACGTTTCTGTTAATCTCAGGCGCCTCTTCAACATTATATATTCGTAGGGGTTACCTAACATGGACCTTGCCGTTATCTCTTGATGTCGAAAAGGCCTTTGAACAAGTTGAGGGGTCCTATCTATTCAAGGTCCTACAGAAATGTAATATTGGAGATGGGTTCATAAATTGGATCCAGCTTTTATATAGGAACCCCTGTTCGAGAATAGTCACTAACCAATCATTGTCGCCCCGATTGAACCTTTTCAGAGGGACAAGGCAGGGTTGTGCGCTGTTGCCTATGCTCTTTGCTCTAATTATTGAACCTCTTGCTCAGGTGATTAGATCTCATGCAGCAATACAACGGCTATAATACTAAAGATAGTCTAAATAAGATTTCACTATACGCAGGTCACATTCTCCTCTATGTAAAAGAACCCCAACCTAGTATCCCAGTTATTCTTGATGTGATTAATTTGTTTGGTACCTTCTCGGGATACAGAATAAATTGGAACAAGTGAATTAATGCCCATGTGTTTGCAAAACACCTCTTGGCTAGAACATCTTCCAGTTAAGTTATGCTCAGAAAAATTTATCTACCAAAGAATTGTAGTTACCAAACAATACTCCTCACTATTTAAAGAGAATTTCCCCTCTCTGATGCAAAAACTCAAGGCATCTCCATCCTTGCTTGAAAGTGTACTTCGCCAGACTGCCAAGAACCTTGCCCTCATCCAGGCCAAGGTGGCGAGACATGCTAGTGATGACACTATAGGCCTTGTTGATCTCTGCACCAGACAGGATGCTCTTGCCAGCATACTTGGGGTGCAACGTACGCTTGCGGTGTGAATGAGCTTCAGGCAGAAGTCTTCATGTTTTTTGATGTATTTCAGAACTGTGGTTTCGTCTGCTTGGAGCAACAGGGAAGTGGGCAGGGCAGTATGGATTTCTTCAGACCGGATGGCATTGTCTCCCTAATTCAGTGCAATGGCTACTCCTATAGGTTTCAGGCTGCTTACCATTTTCTCCCAAAATACATCATCCAGGAGGATCCTCTTGATGGGGCTGTCCATATCGGCAGACTGTGATATTGCCATTTCTTGGAGCGACTCCTTCCCCTCCAGGAGACTGTCAAGCATGATGACAACACCACCCCAACGTGTGTTGCTGGGTAGCTTCAATGTGGTGCTCTTCTCACTTTGCTTTGTGAGGTAGATTGCTGCTTTAACTTGATGACTGTTCACATACCTAACCATTTCCTTGGCTCTCTTGTAGAGTGTATTGTTTTCAGTGCCATGATGTTCTTAAGGAGCAGATTCAATGCATGAGCAGCACAGCCAATGGGTGTGATGTGAGGGTAGGACTCTTCCACTTTTGACCAAGAGGCCTTCATGTTCGCAGCATTGTCTGTCACCAGTGCAAATACCTTCTGTGGTCCAAAGTCATGGACTGCCTTCTGCTCATCCTCAATGTAGAGACCGGTGTGTCTGTGTTCTTGTAGAATAACGGTTGAGGGGTGAAGATGATCTAGTTAATTATTCCATGCTCACAAACATTTGACCACCATCAGATGATTGCAATAGTCTGCTTTCTCTGTTTTGCTTGACCTTCACTTAACCTCTCTGGGCAACCCGACGCGCTAGCGACCCACCTTACTAACAATAAATGCAAATGCGCTACGCCAAATGCTAATAGCACTCGTTAAAACTCAAACGTTAATTAACTTCTTGATACTACCCATCCCGTATCCGGGATCGTGAATACAGCCTCAGGCTCATTAGCATAACGCAACGTTAACGATTTCTGAAAATCGCAAATGAAAATAATATGCCTGCTCTCAAACTTAGCCTTTTCTTAACAACACTGTCATCTCAGATTTTCAAAATATGCTTTTGAACCATAGCAAATCAAGCATTTTTGTAAGAGTATTGCAAGCTAGCTTAGCATTTTGCGTAGCATTTAGCACGCAACATTTTCACAAAAACCAGATAACCAAATAAATAAAATCATTTATCTTTGAAGAACTTTGGATGTTTTCAATGAGGAGACTCTCAGTTACATAGCAAATGTTCAGTTTTTCCTGAAAGAATCTTTGTGTAAGGAGAAATCGCTCCGTTTTATACATCACATTTGGCTACCGAAAAGAACCGAAAATTCAGTCACCAAAACGTCAAACCTTTTCCAAATTAACTCCATAATATCGACCGAAACATGGCAAACGTTGTTTAGAATCAATCCTCAAGGTGTTTTTTCACATATCTCTTCATTGATATGCCGTTCGTGGAAGCCTGCTTTCGTCTCAGAATCCCATGGAAAAATACCAGCAGCTGAAAATGACGCACCAATTTCGACGGAGGACACCGGGCGGACACCTGGCAAATGTAGTCTCTTATGGTCAATCTTCCAATGATATGCCTACAAATACGTCACAATGCTGCAGACACCTTGGGGAAACGATAGATAGGGCAGGCTCATTCCTGTCGCATTCACAGCCATATAAGGAGACATTTACATTACATTTACATTTAAGTCATTTGGCAGACGCTCTTATCCAGAGCGACTTACAAATTGGTGAATTCACCTTATGACATCCAGTGGAACAGCCACTTTACAATAGTGCATCTAAATCATTTGGGGGGGGGGGGTGAGTGAGAAGGATTACTTTATCCTATCCTAGGTATTCCTTAAAGAGGTGGGGTTTCAGGTGTCTCCGGAAGGTGGTGATTGACTCCGCTGTCCTGGCGTCGTGAGGGAGTTTGTTCCACCATTGGGGGGCCAGAGCAGCGAACAGTTTTGACTGGGCTGAGCGGGAACTGTACTTCCTCAGTGGTAGGGAGGCGAGCAGGCCAGAGGTGGATGAACGCAGTGCCCTTGTTTGGGTGTAGGGCCTGATCAGAGCCTGGAGGTACTGCGGTGCCGTTCCCCTCACAGCTCCGTAGGCAAGCACCATGGTCTTGTAGAGGATGCGAGCTTCAACTGGAAGCCAGTGGAGAGAGCGGAGGAGCGGGGTGACGTGAGAGAACTTGGGAAGGTTGAACACCAGACGGGCTGCGGCGTTCTGGATGAGTTGTAGGGGTTTAATGGCACAGGCAGGGAGCCCAGCCAACAGCGAGTTGCAGTAATCCAGACGGGAGATGACAAGTGCCTGGATTAGGACCTGCGCCGCTTCCTGTGTGAGGCAGGGTCGTACTCTGCGGATGTTGTAGAGCATGAACCTACAGGAACGGGCCACCGCCTTGATGTTAGTTGAGAACGACAGGGTGTTGTCCAGGATCACGCCAAGCTTCTTAGCGCTCTGGGAGGAGGACACAATTGAGTTGTCAACCGTGATGGCGAGATCATGGAACGGGCAGTCCTTCCCCGGGAGGAAGAGCAGCTCCGTCTTGCCGAGGTTCAGCTTGAGGTGGTGATCCGTCATCCACACTGATATGTCTGCCAGACATGCAGAGATGCGATTCGCCACCTGGTCATCAGAAGGGGGAAAGGAGAAGATTAATTGTGTGTCGTCTGCATAGCAATGATAGGAGAGACCATGTGAGGTTATGACAGAGCCAAGTGACTTGGTGTATAGCGAGAATAGGACAGGGCCTAGAACAGAGCCCTGGGGGACACCAGTGGTGAGAGCGCGTGGCGAGGAGACAGATTCTCGCCATGCCACCTGGTAGGAGCGACCTGTCAGGTAGGACACAATCCAAGCGTGGGCCGCGCCGGAGATGCCCAACTCGGAGAGGGTGGAGAGGAGGATCTGATGGTTCACAGTATCGAAGGCAGCCGATAGGTCTAGAAGGATGAGAGGAGAGAGAGTTAGCTTTAGCAGTGCGGAGCGCCTCCGTGATACAGAGAAGAGCAGTCTCAGTTGAATGACTAGTCTTGAAACCTGACTGATTTGGATCAAGAAGGTCATTCTGAGAGAGATAGCGGGAGAGCTGGCCAAGGACGGCACGTTCAAGAGTTTTGGAGAGAAAAGAAGGGATACTGGTCTGTAGTTGTTGACATCGGAGGGATCGAGTGTTGGTTTTTTCAGAAGGGGTGCAACTCTCGCTCTCTTGAAGACTGAAGGGACGTAGCCAGCGGTCAGGGATGAGTTGATGAGCGAGGTGAGGTAAGGGAGAAGGTCTCCGGAAATGGTCTGGAGAAGAGAGGAGGGGATAGGGTCAAGCGGGCAGGTTGTTGGGCGGCCGGCCGTCACAAGAAGCGAGATTTCATCTGGAGAGAGGGGAGAAAGAGGTCAGAGCACAGGGTAGGGCAGTGTGAGCAGAACCAGCGGTGTCGTTTGACTTAGCAAACGAGGATCGGATGTCGTCGACCTTCTTTTCAAAATGGTTGACGAAGTCATCTGCAGAGAGGGAGGAGGGGGGGGGAGGAGGGTTCAGGAGGGAGGAGAAGGTGGCAAAGAGCTTCCTAGGGTTAGAGGCAGATGCTTGGAATTTAGAGTGGTAGAAAGTGACTTTAGCAGCAGAGACAGAGGAGGAAAATGTAGAGAGGAGGGAGTGAAAGGATGCCAGGTCCGCAGGGAGGCGAGTTTTCCTCCATTTCCGCTCGGCTGCCCGGAGCCCTGTTCTGTGAGCTCTCAATGAGTCGTCGAGCCACAGAGCGGGAGGGGAGGACCGAGCCGGCCTGGAGGATAGGGGACATAGAGAGTCAAAGGATGCAGAAAGGGAAGAGAGGAGGGTTGAGGAGGCAGAATCAGGAGATAGGTTGGAGAAGGTATGAGCAGAGGGAAGAGGTGATAGGATGGAAGAGGAGAGAGTAGCGGGGGAGAGAGAGCGAAGGTTGGGACGGCGCGATACCATCCGAGTAGGGGCAGTGTGGGAAGTGTTGGATGAGAGCGAGAGGGAAAAGGATACAAGGTAGTGGTCGGAGACTTGGAGGGGAGTTGCAATGAGGTTAGTGGAAGAACAGCATCTAGTAAAGATGAGGTCGAGCGTATTGCCTGCCTTGTGAGTAGGGGGAAGGTGAGAGGGTGAGGTCAAAAGGAGGAGAGGAGTGGAAAGAAGGAGGCAGAGAGGAATGAGTCAAAGGTAGACGTGGGGAGGTTAAAGTCGCCCAGGACTGTGAGAGGTGAGCCGTCCTCAGGAAAGGAGCTTATCAAGGCATCAAGCTCATTGATGAACTCCCCGAGGGAACCTGGAGGGCGATAAATGATAAGGATGTTAAGCTTGAAAGGGCTGGTAACTGTGACAGCATGGAATTCAAAGGAGGCGATAGACAGATGGGTAAGGGGAGAAAGCGAGAATGACCACTTGGGAGAGATGAGGATCCCGGTGCCACCACCCCGCTGACCAGAAGCTCTCGGGGTGTGCGAGAACACGTGGGCGGACGAAGAGAGCGCAGTAGGAGTAGCAGTGTTATCTGTGGTGATCCATGTTTCCGTCAGTGCCAAGAAGTCGAGGGACTGGAGGGAGGCATAGGCTGAGATGAACTCTGCCTTGTTGGCCGCAGATCGGCAGTTCCAGAGGCTACCGGAGACCTGGAACTCCACGTGGGTCGTGCGCGCTGGGACCACCAGATTAGGGTGGCCGCGGCCACGAGGTGTGGAGCGTTTGTATGGTCTGTGCAGAGAGGAGAGAACAGGGATAGATAGACACATAGTTGACAGGCTACAGATGAGGCTACGCTAATGCAAAGGAGATTGGAATGACAAGTGGACTACACGTCTCGAATGTTCAGAAAGTTAAGCTTACGTAGCAAGAATCTTATTGACTAAAATGATTGAAATGATACAGTACTGCTGGAGTAGGCTAGCTGGCAGTGGCTGCGTTGTTGACTTTGTAGGCTAGCTGGCAGTGGCTGCGTTGTTGACACTACACTAATCAAGTCGTTCCGTCGAGTGTAATAGTTTCTACAGTGCTGCTATTCGGGGGCTAGCTGGCTAGCTAGCAGTGTTGATTACGTTACGTTACGTTAAAAGAACGACAATAGCTGGCTAGCTAACCTAGAAAATCGCTCTAGACTACACAATTGTCTTTGATACAAACACGGCTATGTAGCTAGCTAGCTACGATCAAACAAATCAAACCGTTGAGACAATGGAAAACAGAGCCTCAAAAATCCTGCTCATTTCCTGGTTGCAGTTTCATCTTGGTTTTGCCTGTAGCTCCTGTTCTGGGGCACTCACAGAAAATATCTTTGCAGTTCTGGAAACTTCAGTGTTTTCTTTCCAAAGCCATCAATTATATGCATAGTCGAGCATCTTTTTGTGACAAAATATCTTGTTTAAAATGGGAACGTTTTTCATCCAAAAATGAAATAGCGCCCCCAGAGTTTCAAGAGGTTAAAACACACATGCAGGGTACTCAATTGAAGCTACACTCGTTGTGAATCTAGCCAACAAGTCAGATTTTTAAGAAGCTATTATCTGATAGCATGCAACATCCCGAAATACCTGAAGGGGACGTAAACAAAAGAATTAGCGTAGCTGGCGCTACACAAAACGCAGAAATAAAATATAAAACATTCATTACCTTTGACGAGCTTCTTTGTTTGCACTCCTATATGTCCCATAAACATCACAATTGGGTCTTTTTTTTTTATTAAATCGGTCCTTGTATACCCAAAATGTCCATTTATGAAGACTGTGTGATCCGGGAAAAACAGTTTCTAAACACAACGTTATTTTTTTAAATTAAAAAGTTGCCTATAAACTTTGACAAAACACTTCAAACTATTTCTGTAATCCAACTTTAGGTATTCGTAAACATTAAAAAACAATCAAATTGATCACGGAGCGATCTGTATTCAATAGGAGCATGTTTGGAAAACGTAGTCCACTTTCCCACTTCCATTTCTTCCTGCTGTGTACCCGACAAGAGGATGTGCCTATTACTCATATGACCAAGGATTTACCTGCATAGAATTCACAACACTGGCGACATCGTGTGGAAGCTGTAGGATCTGTAAGCCGGTCGCTATCTATTATACCTTGCAATAGACAATAGAGACTGGCGGATTGATATTTTCTTAGTCGATTTTGTGATCAGGTTTTCTTGCGATTTTGACCACGAAACACGTTCTGTTATAGTCACAGACATCATTTAACCAGTTTTAGTGTTCAGTGTTTTCTATCCACACATACTAATCATATGCATATACTATATTCCTGGCATGAGTAGCAGGACGTTGAAATGTTGCGCGATTTTTAAAAGAATGTTGAAAAAAGTAGCCCGATCTCTAACAGGTTAAACCCTACATCCAGCAAATGAGTAGATAAAGCATGTCTGGTTGGAGGGGTGTATGCTGGGCAAAGAAAATTCAGAAATCGCTTCCAATACACATTGCCTGTAGCATCAGAGGTGAACCAGTTGCATGGACAGTGCGAGCAAGACAATTCATTAGCATTTCTTTGACTGCATTCCTCCATTGAGTAAAAAACAACTTGGGATTCCAGGAGGATCATGAGCTGTTGCTATCGATAAGGTGGCTGATTCATAATTTTCACCTCAAATAGAAGTAGAGGGACTTTTGTCAGAGGTTGCTTGTTGTGAGCGCTGAGGGAACTTTATGCACTTGGCCAGATTATGCATCTTTGTATTCTTCACATGTGATTTGTCACAGTATTTGCAAATGTACACAGCTTTTCCTTCTACATTAACTGCAGTAAAATGTCTCCACATCTGACAGTGCCCATGGCATTTTCCTGTAAGGATTATACATTTTTTTGTTAAAAAAAAAAAAAAAATTCCATGCACAGATAAATCGTTAAGCAGTTAGATTAAACAACTCCTTTGTAAAATAAATGTTTTAAAATGAAATGTATGGAAACAGGTAAATTAACACTCCTCAGTTAGCAGGCTCAAGCAAGCTAACACCCACATGGTAGTACAAACTAACTAGCAGAAATTAAATAAAATCACACTTTTCTGACTTGTGGTTTTGGCTGCACCGTCTGTTAGTCAGCTCTGAGTTGGACAGTTTCAAATTGAGAATGTCTAGCATTCTGACTGAGCCTTCTCCATCCGCTTTAGGCAGCAAATCTGGAAAGCATAGGGAAACAAAATGACTGGAACCCTACTGGAATGAGTCAGCAGCCAGGCGAATGTGAGATTGGACTGCCGTTATTGTCAAGGGGACTATACTCTGTCCTTGTTTTGAGTAGTTTCAGTATGGGATGACTGAAGTGTAGAGCTAGGCCTGAACATTGGTTTGGGTGGAGCCTTTTGAATTCTGAATCTGTTATTCACTCATCACTTTGACCTGTAAAAAAAATAAAAATTTGTCCATTCATTCTCTTATTCGGTTGAAGTATTTCAGAAAACATTTTGGCCGTGTCACTTGTATTTTTCCTCCATAGGAAGGAGCATTTGGAGGGTTTGGCACAGTCAGTGAACACCGACGAAAACAGAGTCCGCCAAGGACGTTGGCAGGTGAGATTATTTTATTTATTTACACTACATGACCAAAAGTATGGGGACACCTGCTCGTCCATCTCATTCCAAAATAATGGCCATTAATATGGAGTTGGTTTCCCATTTGCTGCTATAACAGCCTCTACTCTTTTGGGAAGGCTTTCCACTAGATGTTGGAACATTGCTGCAGGGACTTGCTCTCATTCAGCCACAAGCATTATTGAAGGGCACTGCTGGGTGATTAGGCCTGGTTTGTCGAGATTGGTGTGGAAGAACTTGACTGGCCTGCAAAGAGCCATGACCTCAACCCCATCGAACGCCTTTGGATTAATTGGAATGCCGAATGCGAGCCAGGCCTAATCGCCCAACGTCTGTGCCCGGCCTCACTAATGCTCTTGTGGCTGAATGGAAGCAAGTCCCTGCAGCAATGTTGCTAACATCTAGTAGAAGGTGTTCACATAGTTTTGTGTGTGTGTGTACACACACAATCACAATCAATATCTCGTTCTCTTAGAAGTAGTGTTTTGTAGGTCAGCCCCACTTATTTGAAACCCATTATGTTTCTGTTTTATACCAGTTACTCCCACGCAGGAGAAGAAGCCCAGAGGCCGACCCCCACGAGCCCTGACTGCACAGAAAGGGGGCGCTGGCGCCGGCCCTTCACCTTCGTCTGTCTTGGGGAAACCTGAGGGCCAGGAATGGCTTGCGGAGAAGGCCAAGCGGCTGCCCGGGAGGCCGCCTGGCTCCAGAGAGAAGAGGAGAGGCCGTCCTCCAGCCTCTGTCACACAGAGGAGTTGGGAGGCCCGCAGCCATGCAGCCAACAACAATGACAGCAGGCAGGTGGGGCAGGAGCACGCCTCCGCAGCTGCACATCGCAAGGACAGGGCCGAGGACAGGAAGGAGAGGAAGGCCACAAAGAGAACGCCTCTGGGCTCCGTGCAGCACGACACAGAGGCCAAGCCTCTCAAAGCGAGCCGCGTGTCCAAGGTGACCAAACTGAAGCGGCTGCGTGAGGTCAAACTGAGCCCGCTCAAGTCGCGGCTCAAGGCCATCGCCAGGAAATGTTTGCCGGTGTCCAGCGTGCCTCGGCGCAGACGAGGACGGCCTCCCTCTGCTGAGCGGCGCAAAGTCGAGGCTGCTGCCCAAGCCTCTGGTTCAGATGAAACCAAACAAAAGGCCTTCAGTGTCCGCCAGGACAGATATAGGGACCCCCACACTCCTCAACAGCAGTCTAAGCTCAGGGCGTCCCACGTTGCTGAGGACCACGACAGCCCCGGCATCCGCAGCTCCTCCCCGCCCTCCAGCCCGCTCGCCGAATCCTCTCCTTCCAAGCTGGGCAGGCCGCTGAACCTGAGAACTAGCCCTCGCCACGTCAACCCCGTGCGGATCGTTCCCCCCTCCAAACGCACTGACGCCGCAATCGCCAAGCAGCTACTGCAGCGCGCTAAGAAAGGTGCGCAGAAAAAGAAACTGTTAGAGAAGGAGGCAGTGGCCATAGGAAGCCAGGGGGGGGCAGGCATGGAGGCAGGCATCCGGAAGAGGAGGAGAACGCAGCTGAAGAACATCAGGCAGTTCATCATGCCCGTGGTGAGCACCGTCTCACTGCGAATCATCAAAACCCCAAAGCGCTACATCGAGGACAGCTTCGGGGCCCCTCACCCCCACATGAAGATGGCACGGTTTGATGCTGTCCCGCACCCTGTCGCTGCCCCCCAGCCTGCCTCGGCCTCCTCCCCCATGCGGGCGTCTACAGCTGCAGTTACTACCGCCGTGACCGCAGCTCCGGTCGACACCATCCCTCCCCCCGCCACTATCGCAGCCAGCAGTGCTACGGCTGTGGCGGCCAGTCTGCTCAACAACCGCTGCAACAACGGCACCAGCAATGGGCGCTTCAGCAGCAGCGCCGCCTCGTGTGGCTCCAGTGCCATGTCCCAGCACTCCTCCCAGCTCTCGTCGGGTGAGTCATCCCGATCCAGCAGCCCCAGCCTGGACGACTCGTCGTGCGACTCCCAGGCTTCGGAGGGCACTCAGGCCCTGTCAGAGCGAGACCACTCCCCGTCCTCCCAGGGTGAGAGAGAGAGGGACTTGCTGCACACCTCCAGGCCGTTGTCGGAGCCTGAGCCGGAGCAGCGGGTGCAGATTGAGAGGGGTCGGCGGGGCCGCAGAAGCCAGGGTGTGGTCAGGGGTAGCCTTGGGGCAAGGGGAAGAGGCAGCCTGGCCACCGGAGGGAAGAAAGCCATCATCAGTCCGGCCACAGGAGTGTTGATGTCCAACTCTCAACAGGCTGCCTCCACCGCCTCCTCTTCCCCCCCACCTCCCCCTCTCCTTAGTCCCCCGCTGCAGGCCCAGTCAGGCTCCATTACGGCGGAGCATCACCCCCACTCCCCTTGGATCCTGCCCCACCCGTTTCGCCAAGGCCCGTCATTGGTGCTCTCCAGCCTGCAGGACAAGCGAAGGTCTATCTTGAGAGAGCCCACCTTCCGCTGGACATCACGGTCTCGCACTGAGCAGCAGTACTTCTCCTCCGCTAAGTACGCCAAGGAGGGCCTTATCCGCAAGCCCATCTTTGACAATTTCTGCCCTCCCCCTCTCACGGCCCAAGACGTAGGTCTAATGCCCCATGGTGCCGGAGGGGTTGCTCCAGCGGGTTACCCCGTGCCAGGCGGTGGGTCCGGAGCAGGCACCCGCCTGTTCTCCCCACTGCACCACCACCACCACCAGCAGCACCCCTCGTCCCGCTTCGAGTCACCGCTCCAGAAGCGCAGCCCGCTGCTGCGCGCCCCACGCTTTACTCCCAGCGAGGCGCACTCGCGCATCTTTGAGTCGGTCACCTTGCAGTCGTCATCGGGGAGCAGCCCGGGATCGCTGTCTCCCCTCCAGTCCTCCCCCAAGTCGGGCCGGTCGGTGAGACGCAGGAGGAGGAAGACCCTGGGACTCCTGCGTTGTCAGCCCCGGTCTCCTTCACACTCCATGACCACGCGGAGCAGCCAGCCAGGGGCCCCGCCAGGAAAGGCCCCCTCTGAACTGTGTCTGCTGACAGGCTCTGTCTCCACTGGTGCCAGCAGCACCTGTAGCTCCTCCAGCTCTCTGCCCACTAGTGCCTTAACGCCTGCTCCTTTCACTACCTTCTCACCGGGCTCCCTGGGCCTCTCCTCACATGGGCCTTCCTCCTCCGATGGACACAGAGCAGCCGGGAGCCTTGGTGGCGGTACAGGCGGCAACTCCGCCTCTTCCCAACTCTTCCCTCTCTTCATTTCCAGCCCCCAGGAAGCGGGCCACGGTGCCGGGAAAGGGGGGAGAGAGAGGAGCACCTCTGCTTCCCGGGACTCGGCTCTAGTCAAGGAGCTGGAAAGGGAGACTGAGAAAAGCAGAGAGCGTGAGAAAGAGAACAAAAGGGAAGGTAGAAAAGATTGGGAGAGGAGAGGGAAGGCGTCTACTCCAGACGCCTCTCTTAATACGACCCCCAGCCTGTTTGCCGTGGAGGGGAGGGACGGGGAGGAGTCTCTGACCTCCGTTGCTCCTAAAAAGACACCTGGGAGGAAGAAGTCTGTGTCCGTAGACTCGGGTACAGAGGCAGCACCTGTAGAAAGGGCTGCAGTCCACTCTATTCCCCTTATCTTGACCAAGGGCCGCGCCTCCAAAAAGACCCGGCCCTTGGAGAGGGGGCCAGAGGCTGAGCCTGGGGAGAAGGAGAAAACAAGTGCCCCTGCCCAGCAGACAGGCCTTCCCCTGGGGCAGACCGGCAGCAAGAAGCCCCTGGCTGCCCCGTCACTGGGTTCCATGCTGGCGCACGCCGAGAAGCTGCCTGTGGCCGACAAGCGGGTGGCGGGCCTGCTGAAGAAGGCCAAAGCGCAGTTGTTCAAGATCGAGAAGAGCAAGTCGCTGAAGTCTCCAGACCATCCTAAAGTTCAGGTTAGTTCCCCTCTTTCTCCCCCTGTTCCTCTCCCCTTCACTGACTAAGCTATTTCTGTTGGTTTATTTTGTCTCAACATAACCACGATAAAATCATTTTGACATGATTCTGAGAATCTTTGCTGCCATAAATAGCATTGCGAGTGTTTTGAACACAGACTGAAACTTGATAGCTGGAATCTCCCTGAAAGGGGGTTTAAAGAAGGGGAATTCTGCCAAGCCACCTTGTACATTATGCAGACAGCCGTGCACAAATTCTGTTGAAGTACTCTCCTTCAGAAAACAAAGATGTGTATCTGTCGAGGGAAGAGGGCCTAGAGAAAGATGGTTTACAGATTAGAGCAGTCACGATACCAGTATGGTGATACCTGGTTTTCCACCACACAAAAATAAATTTGAAGCAGACTGAACTCTACAGTCCTTTAATAACCTGCTGTATGTAAAATATTGTATACATAGGCAATAGCTTGGAAAATTAACGTGTCACTGGGTGATAACAGAAGGCTGTGTTTTTTGCATCAACTAAGTCTGCTTCATATTTTGTTTCCGTTCCCACGATACAACCCTATTAGAGTTGCCCCTTCAGAGACTGATTTATAAGAGTTAATATAGATGTCTTTTTACATTTTTTTTAAATTAAAAAGTATTAAAGTATATTTATTAAAAATACACAGTCCCAGAATTTGGGCACTTCAACTCGATCAAGTTACGTTATACTGTGTTGATATCGTTGGCTTTGCTCTGCCAGAGCCAAGAGAGCGACTCTTCGGAGACGTCGGTGCGAGGGCCGCGCATCAAGCACGTGTGTCGGCGCGCCGCTGTGGCCCTGGGCCGCAACCGGGCCGTGTTCCCCGACGACATGCCCACCCTCAGTGCCTTGCCGTGGGAGGAGAGGGAGAAGATCCTGTCTTCCATGGGGAATGACGGTAAGATCCGCTCGCATACTCAAATGCTCCCCGAACACATCAATGACGTCATGGCGTTTCAGGGTAAGGGCCATACCTTATTCTGTTTCATATGTTTCTGGCCTGGTATGCCGTTTCAAGAGTGATTTTCCTATTTCCAATTGGGACATTTTGAGTGTCACCATAGTGTGCTGCAAATGTCTCCCCTCCCCCACCATAGACAAATCTTCAGTGGCGGGTTCGGAAGAGGCGGAGCCCCAGTCCCCTCCCATCAAGCCTGTGATGAGGCACACCAAGACTATCCAGGAGGGAGGGGCGGTGCCCAGGAAGGGGCGGCGGTCGCGGCGCTGCGGGCAGTGTCCTGGCTGCCAGGTCCCTGAGGACTGCGGAGTCTGCACCAACTGCCTGGACAAGCCCAAGTTCGGGGGCCGCAATATCAAGAAGCAGTGTTGCAAGTAAGTATGAGAATCCCGTTATGTTGAGCGATTCTGCAGTCTCACTCATTTAACGCCACAATGTTGAATATGTGACTGACTGTATGCGTGTACGTCACAGGGTCCGAAAGTGTCAGAACTTGCAGTGGATGCCTTCCAAGATTTTTCTCCAGAAGCAAGGGAAAGGTCAGTGTCTTTTAATAAAGCCTTTTTCCATAAATCCACAATGTCTTCAGTTCTCAGTGTAATTGACGGGATTGCATCGTTTTGTATTTTTAGGCAAAAAAGACAAGAAGAACAAACTGTCAGAAAAAAAGGAGGCGCTACACCCCGTCAAGGACCCAACAAGCGCTGAGCCTAGTCTCAAACCGGCCCCACCCCCTTTGAAGGAGGAGCCCCCTCACAAAAAGAGTGAAACCCCTCCCCCGAAGCCAGGTGAGGAGAAGCATAAACAGCCGCTGCCACAGTTGCAGTCCCCCCCAGCCGAGAATCCTACCCCCCCAAACGACCAGCCCCCCCAGACCCCCAGCTGCGCCACCGCTCTTGGGCAAGACCAGAAACATCTTGCAACGGCACCCACGGGTGCTGCTAGTAGGAAGGAACGCAAGCCTCAGCAGCCCACCCCTCCCTCCTCCCATTTCTCTTCCTCGCCCCAGAGCTCCCCCTCCCCACCAACACCCCAGCCCCCGCAGCAGAGGCCCCAGCCCACCCAGGGGCCTCTAAAAAAGGAGGGAGGAGGGGCTCCCAAGTCTCCACCCACAGAAGCCAAGGGGAAGCCCCAGCAGCAGTGCTTGGCCACACCCATCACAGACACAGGTAGGAGGAGCCATATTGTAATGGTTAGGATTACCCCTTTGTGAAATAGCTAGAACATAGCTGTTTTCCATTGTATTTTCCCTTGCACACTAGTATATCCTGCTGTTAACACTATGAAATAATATAATTGCATTTCTCTGTTGAAAAGCACTGATTTGCTCTAAATGGCATAGTAGCAATTGTTGGTACTCTTATAACCTGTGTCCCCTCAGCACCCGAAGGGAAGCAAATGAAGAAACAGACTCCTCGCTCTGTCCCGCCACAACCTAAACCCACCAAACCAAAAGAGAAGGTATGTTCTGCAGTTCCCTTTTTGTAAGGCGATCCGATGCCAAAGGCAAATGTCTCTTTGGATGGACAATACAATTATATAGAATTTTTATTCCATAAGTCCCATGCATGCTCCCTTGGCCTTCATCCCTGACCCCTCTCTCATCCGCTTCCCTCTCCCTGGCAGCAGAAGCCGTTAGCCACCAAACCTGAGAGTAGTACTTTAAACTTGCTGAGCACTCCCTCGACTGGGGGCACCGCCAAGCAGAAAGTGCCCAGCGACGGAGTGCACAGAATCAGAGTGGATTTTAAGAAGGACCATGATGTGGAAAACGTGTGGGCCACGGGCGGCCTCAGCCTCCTTACCTCCATGCCAATCACTCCACGTGTCGTCTGCTTCCTCTGTGCCAGCAGTGGCAACGTCGAGGTGAGTCACGAGAGCCTCTTTCTCTCTACTCCTGTGCACACCCTCTCACTCACACATAACAACAAAGGTGAGAACAGGCTGGCCTTGCTCTCAAAAGGAGGGAAAATGAGCACTTCTTTGTATTTCAAAATAAGAATTGAATAAAGTGAGCTACTCGTCTAACAACATGGTGGAACACCCCCCTGGACATGCCGCTGGTTTATCATGGGTTTGTACCGGACAGCACCAGCGGGCCCACTTCAAGCATTCAACATATGACATATCAAAGGCTACGACTACGGTTGGACGGTATACCGATTTTTCATACCGAGGTATACTGTATTACCAAAGCAATTTAAGCAACATGGGTCTTAATCCAGGAGTGGATTTTTTATTTTTATTTATTTTACCTTTATTTTACTAGGCAAGTCAGTAAAGAACAAATTCTTATATAACCACATCCCACTTTAGTACCCATTTTATTAAATTATTCCGTACTGACTGTGCTGCACTGACTCTCCTCCCTCTTATCCTCCTCCAGTTTGTCTTCTGTCAGGTGTGCTGTGAGCCCTTCCATCTCTTCTGCTTGGGGGAGACTGAGCGCCCTCTGGAGGAGCAGTGGGAGAACTGGTGTTGCCGCCGCTGTCGCTTCTGCCACACCTGTGGCCTCCAGCACCAGAAGACTAAAGTAAGGCTCTCCCTTTCCAACGATTTGAGTCTGAGTAACAAAGGCTATTAGGGGGTTTGGGAGTTTGAGAATACTTTATTTGGTTTATCACTATCCCTGTTTTGTCTGGCTCTATTCAATGTCTTCCACCAAGAGGTAGAGAAAGATTTACGTTTTAGGCCAGGGTAATTAGGTTGCTAACTTGCTTGTCTCCACCTCTTCTTCCCCAAGCAGCAACTTCTGGAGTGTGAGAAGTGCCGAAACAGCTACCACCCTGAGTGCCTGGGACCCAACCATCCCACCAGACCCACCAAGAAGAAACGGGTCTGGGTAAGCATCACGCCATCCTTCCTCATCCAAGCACTCATTTTTTAATATATTTTTTTGTGTATATTCGGGCCAGTAGACCCAAACGTTAAGGCTAGGCGTAGGTATCAAAATTGGGTAAGTTTAGGCTGAGGTTTAGACAGTGTAACTGCCCCCTGGAGACGTTTATTTTATATCGACTGCCTTTTGTTTAACCATTTAATTCATTTCTCATGAATTGTCACTCTGTGCCCTTGTTGTGTCCAGATCTGCACCAAGTGTGTGCGCTGTAAGAGTTGTGGAGCCACAAAACCTGGGAAGGCCTGGGATGCCCAGTGGTCACATGACTTCTCTCTATGTCATGACTGTGCCAAACTCTTTGCTAAAGGTAACTCACAAGCAGGACTATAAATGAAGAGTTGATATTTTTAAAAGTTAAGCGCACACGTTTCTTGTTGGCAATGTCCAACAGCCCCTTCAGTCAGTTTAGTTTTGTTTGGTCCCTAATGAACACGACCCTGGCATCTGTCTCAGTACTATGAAAAGAGTTAGGTTTTGGGGGGAGAGTGTGTGTGTGTAGTAGCTTTCTATGACACAATGACTTGTGTTTTCCAGGTAATTTCTGCCCCCTTTGTGATAAGTGCTATGATGACGACGACTACGACAGCAAGATGATGCAGTGTGGGAGATGCGACCACTGGGTCCACTCCAAGTGTGAGAACCTCACAGGTTAGCGGGCGCTCTTGTTTCACAACTCGACTCACTGGAAACAATGTCATCTTTCAGTCTGTCTGTTTCTCAACACCTCTCCTGTTATGAAGCGATACAGATTTGAACTCCTCGCCATTCTTTCTTTTGGCTGCTGTATGTTCACTACTTAAATGTGTTTATAAATTTCAACTTCTGTTGATATACCCCAAAACACTTGTAAAATGTCTTTCTATAGTCATTTACTTCGCATGGAAGTAAATCAACACTTTTGATACGGCGAATCGACCGATAACCAACCGATAAATGAGTGTAAAAAGTCAAGCTCCCCTTGTCTCCCACTACTAGACGAGATGTACGAGTTGCTGTCCAATCTGCCAGAGAACGTGGCCTACACCTGCACCAGGTGTACGAAGCGTCAGCCGGCCGAGTGGAGGACGGCCTTGGAGAAGGAGCTGCAGGGCTTGGTGCGCCGGGTCCTCACCGCGCTGCTCAACTCCCGCACCTCCACACACCTGCTCCGCTACAGACAGGTGAGGAGAAGGGATATCTGTGAGAAGAGGATATTGTGTTGCATGTTTAGGGCCAGGGGTTTTTCCTGACCAAGTTGGGAAAGACTTAAAGCTCTGGCTGTTGGGTAGAACCTGGCCAAGTTTTTCCTGCTCATGTGACAGGGTCAGGAAAACCTCTTGGCCCTGGAATGTCAGCTCTAACTAGGGCCTCGAGTTTGTCCTTTTTGGTCACATGAAAAACACCTGGCCCTACAGATTATACGGTTTTGTTTGTTTTGGTTTTGTGTTTTGGTTTGTTTGTTTGTTTGTGAAGTGTAAGGAGCGAGCACATGAACAGATGTAAACCTCCATCTCTCGTTAGGCTGTGATGAAGCCGCCTGAGTTGAACCCTGAAACGGAGAGTTTACCCACCCGACGCTCCCCCGAGGGGCCAGACCCCCCGGTCCTGACCGAGGTCGCGCCCCCCAATGACTCTCCACTCGACCTGGAGTCGGTGGAGAAGAAGTTGGACGTGGGGCGCTACAAGTCTGTGGTGAGTCTAAAATCACGTTCCACTCGTGTACTCTCTCAACCTCACGCCTTCGAAACACATTCTATCAACTTCCCGCTGCGAAAGCTTTGATATTTTCTAACTGTGTCTCAGTCCATTACAATTATTTCATCCTATCAGCATCCGCCCAGCATTGCGTGATAACACTAGCTATTGTGTGTATGAATACACAGCCACATCATCCAGACACCCGAGTCGGGGCATGGTTGCTCAGCCCTGGGGAACTCTCTTCGCTCAGTTCAAACGCAGTTCACTCTCAGAGAGAGAGGGGGGGGTTGGGTGTGTAAGGTATGAGATAGAAGGCAGTGTGTCACTCTGTGTGGTGTTTTCTCTCTTTCAGCTTGAATTCAGTGACGACATAGTGAAGATCATCCAGACGGCCATCAACTCAGACGGCGGGCTGCTAGAGAACAGGAAAGCCAATAGCATGGTCAAGTCCTTCTTTATCCGGGTGAGGAGAGCCTACAGGAATTAGCCTATGGAGAACTTGCTCAGCTTCAGTAGTAGTAGTAGTATTCACCCTGATTGAATCCACTGGTAGACACAGGCTGCTTCCCAAATAGTAGGGTTATACTTTTGACCAGGAGCCATACTGCTCTGTGCAAGGTGCAATTTGGGATGCAGCTATAGCTGTTAAAGCCAGAGTCCTCAGTCTATTTCAGCCCAATGGCAGGTGAGATGTAATTCTCCAGTTAATAGACATTGCTATGGATGCACTGACATTACACAAGATTTGCATGATGGTTATAAAAATATTTTGAAGCTATACATTGTTTTCTTTTGTTGCCATTTGAGTGATTTTTGGGTTATGGTAAGACAGTGGTGCTAAGCTCTTGACACAAGTTATATTCATTCTTCAACTATTGAACAAATGCCCAGGTCTCAGACTGAACCTTTTGGGACCAATGCAGCTGTTTTTATGTCAATGTCAAATCATTTCTGTGTAACAATAAAGTACCTTACTATGTTTTCAATTAAAATGGTCAACAATAGGTTATTAGCAAAGAGCAATTTCTCAAGCATACATTTTGCTATGACTGTCAGTGGTCTGAGTGGGGAAGGGGAAACTGAAAATGAGCTATTATTGGCAGAGGTTTGGAACTCTTTCTTATTGGTCTAACTAATTTACTGCATGGTGAAGTCACCATGGAAGGCCTAAACTCCCATCCCACCAAAACAGGCTTACATTTAAGGTGGTCTTTTCAAATAGCTCTTAAACTAAAAGGACATTAGCTTAACTTTCACGGTATTATTCCAACGTCATAGTGTGGAAATGTGTATAAAACACAGAATAATCTGTTTGACTGCACTGGGCCTTTAACATCTATTTTCCCCCTGTCTCTGTTGCAGCAAATGGAGCGCGTGTTCCCTTGGTTCAAAGTCAAGGAGTCCCGATTCTGGGAAACGCACAAATTCTCCACCAAGTGAGTGTGAACAGCAACATATCAATGAGATTACACAAGACCAATAGATTGGTACACATGCTGCCTGTCGCATTGATGATTCATATTGACTAACTCAATTCATGTGTAACAGTAGATTTGATGAATCAAGAGATGGCTTCTTATTTGCCCCATACCATAAGGTTTTAATCCCATTTTAAGTGAACTTTTCAAGTACTCTGATACATGGGGGCCGACAAGGCACGGGAGCATCTGTGCAAACAAATGACACTGACTGACCTGAGGAGCCCAGTCCATCTATGTTCTCTTGCTCCCCAGTGCCTGGATATCATCTTTCCATAGCTCATGCATTGTGCATGCTCCCATTTCAATTGTGAGAAAGGGGCCACCCCGTGTCCCTTTTTGATATATGAGCTTTGAACACTCCTCTGCGGTCGCCCAACCATTTTCGACGTGCCATTTTATTCCCTCTGTTCAACCACCAATTGTTAATTGAAATATTTAACGCGTATGTAGCGTCTTTCTCAATGCCAGAAACGCATATAGTAACTTGGAAAACCTTCCCAAATGGAAAGCTCTTAAATACTTTATTTTATATAATACTGTAATATTGTTCTTAAAAGTTGAGTTTTTTTTTTTTTCAAATCTGCTTCAACTTCAGAAATATTCCCACAACGTACCGCGGTCAGCGTTACTGTTGGAATTGCGTCAATTCAAATCTGGTATCAGGATAAATATGACAATGAGTCACCGATTGTATACTATGTATTTTTTATTAGCTAATCAATAAGTGGTAAATGCAACTCTCGTATATACGGGCTCACTGTAATACCACGCAGGGTAGAACAGGGAACTGACAAGATGTATGTAAACAGTATTCTTTATACTGTGATAGGCCAACAGACGGGTTGGAACTGTCTATCACAGTAGAGACTGGGCGTGGTTTAAACCTGCTCAGCCTATTGCAGGTGCTCAGGCGGGTCCCCGCCTCTTGGCGCTTCTGTTGATAGATGGAACTTGCTTGTGAAGAACATCCAGGTTCTCATGCTCCATACCGTTATCTCGCACCTGGCTCCTGTTATCTAACAAAAGACCGCTTGTTCTCGCAACACCCCGCTCTGAATGTGCCCCCCTCCCAACTAATTTGAACAGTTCCTGTCTTCATGCTTCTCTGTATTTTTCCATCATGAGAAAGTCCCATGGCCCTGATACTTTTAACAATGTTTCAAGTCAGCTATGTTGCATAGCACATACATGCATCCACACAAGCCAACAGCAGATAATATTCAATCACATATATGGTAACGGGCTATAGTGCATAACACAAACTTCATATTACACAGTGAGGAAATAAAAATCCATGCTTACCCTTCATATACTCGTGGGTTAAAAAAAAGTTGTTGCCTAGTAGTATGGGGCTTAGCTAGCAATTGCTTTTGTATTCAAGATGGCCAAGCTTTGTGTGGTAGCAGGGTGTAGCAACACTTGCTATGCAAATGTGAGTATCTGCCTCTATTGCCACGCAAATGAAACACTTCTTAAAAAGTGGTATACATTTGTAAGAAATAGGCGGGCTAATTTGGCGTCTACTCGTCAATCTGCGGGACACATTTCATCATTGAGAACCTCCATGGCTTTCAACAATGGAAGGGGGGTTTCAGCGAAACATTGCTTTCTCAAAGTGGATGCTGTCGCTACCAACAACGTGGTTTATAAAGTGTTACAAACAGCCAGCAGAGACAGAGAATTGTTCAAGGTTTCACCGGGTAAGTGAAAGAGCTAGTTTACAATCTCTATGCTAGCTGTAAAGCTACCGCATTTAGCTCGTGTCTTCCATCGAAATATCACTTAACACTAAAATAACCAATTTAACACGTCTGCCAGCGGTTGGTAGCTAACTGCTGGTGCTGTCATAATATAGATGGTACAAGTCTATAGGAAACGAGTAGTTTCTGTATTGAGCCCAGTAGCTGGGGCCGAAACTGTGTTGGTGTGCGGATGGTGGTCTAAACCGGAATGCAATGCTTTGGCCATGTGACAATTCACTCATCTGCTGCTGGCCTGACTCAAATACGTTTTTCCATATGTAATTAATAAAATGTGATGATAAAAAAAAAAAATGTATTCTTTGATTGTAATTATGTCTGTTGTGAATATTGTAGAAAAATCCTCACAGCTGTTTTCCACACTAAAACATGAAGTACAACTTGTGTGCACCAGCTTACATGGTACAATAGACTACAGTAGGCTCACCATGTGAGTCATCAAAATTACCATCTTGGGTTCAGACCTTTCTGACAGTCGCGGTTTTTACATGTGGGGAGCATAAATTGTACGATTGTAAACTAACAAATAATTGTTCAATTAGAGTTCATGTATATTAGTTAAACGGAACCTACTACATAAATATCTGATGGGCTCTTATTTGCTACCTGGACTTTTTTGTGTTTTGGCTCATTAAAGTTGTTAACCCAATTAGTCAGTCGTTCAGAAGATGATAAACGGTGCGGTTTGGAAATGGGTTTACATTTTGGATCGTTTATGCTCTTGAATATCGACCGAATTCACTGCTTTGGGGTAGAGTTACTTAGGGTAAAACAGGTTGTGTGTGTGACCTGTGCAATTATTGCACTCAACGTGTTAGACCCTGTTCAAACATTCTTACTGTGAAGTACTGTGTTCACTGATCTAAATTGGTGAAATCAATGCAGTAGAAAACATTGGCTTGGGGAAAGCAGGTTAACACTTCAAGGGTGGACGGCAGGAAGGATGAATTCAAACAGCGTCTGAGTCTATACTTGTCTTGCAGCAGTGGCCTCCTCCCCAATGCCGTGCTGCCCCCCTCTCTGGACCACAACTATGCCCAGTGGCAGGAGCGTGAGGAGATCGCCCGTGCTGAGCAACCCCTCAGGAAGAAGATCATCCCGGCCCCTTGCTCCAAGACCCACGTAGAGCCAGACTCCCCACCTCCCCCTCCGCTCAGACCTCTACTTCCTCCACCACTCCCTATGCTCCACGGTGAGTCTACTCAACACAAGTAAAGGGCAACGCCCCGGGACCATAGTAGTGCACTATTCATATGGTGCCATTTGGGATACACTCCTACACTAAGTATACAATTGATACCATTTCAGTTGCAGGAAATGATGCTGATGTGTTTGACATTCTTGTATCTCTCAGACCTGAGCCGTGAAGACAGTCCTGAGCTTCTCCCACCCCCTGGCGTCGGCGACAACCGCCAGTGTGTGCTGTGTCTCAAGTACGGAGATGATCACATCAATGTAAGTAAAAGTTGTGCTAAACAGTCGCTATTAGTTGTGGTACAGCTCTTGGTCGTATTCCCTGTTACTGAAATAATCTTAGTGTTTTCTAAGTACTTTGCGTCTGGTTGCAGGAGGGCGGCAGGCTGCTGTACATCGGGCAGAACGAGTGGACCCACGTGAACTGTGCCCTGTGGTCAGCCGAGGTGTTTGAGGATGACGATGGCTCTCTGAAAAACGTCCACATGGCCGTGATCCGAGGGAAACAGTTGGTAAGACTTATGATCCTGAATACATATTCATACTAGATGTATATTCTTTCTTTTGTATATATAGTGTATATTAATTTAGTATGTGGAAAATCATTCAAATTAGTGGATTTGGCTATTTCAGCCACACCCGTTGCTGACCGGTGTATAAAGTCGAGCATGCAGCCATGCAATCTCCATAGACAAACATTGCCAGTAGAATGGCCTTACTGAAGTGCTCAGTGACTTTCAACATGGCACCGTTGGAGGATGCCACCTTTCCAGCAAGTTAATTTGTCAAATTTCAGCCCTGCTAGAGCTGCCCCGGTCAACTGTAAGTGATGTTATTGTGATAATGTCTAGGAGCAACAACAGCTCAGCCGTGAAGTGGTAGGCCATAACAAGATCACAATACGAGACCGCTGAAGTGGATAGCGTGTAAAAATCCTGTCAGTTGCAACACTCACTACTAAGTTCCAAACTGCCTCTGGAAGCAACGTCAGCACAATAACTGTTTGTTGGGAGTGTCATGAAAGGGGTTTCCATGGCCGAGCAGACTCACACAAGCCTAAGATCACCATGCGCAATGCCAAGAGTCAGCTGGAGTGGTGTGAAGCTCGCCGCCATTGGACTCTGGAGCAGAGGAAAGGTGTTCTCTGGAGTAATGAACAACGCTTCACTATCTGGCAGCCCGACGGACAAATCTGTGTTTGACAGATGTCAGGAGAACACTACCTGTATACTGTATAGTTTGGAAGAGGAGGATTAAGGGTCTGGGCCTGTTTTTCATGGTTTGGGCTCGGCCCTTTAGTTCCGGTGAAGGGAAATCTTAACGCTACAGCATACAATGACGTTGTAGAATATTCTGTGCTACCAACTTTGTGGCAACAGTTTGGGGAAAGCCCTTTACTGTTAAAGCATGACGATGCCCCTGTGCACAAAACAAGGTCTATACAGATATGGTCGTCGAGAGTGTTGTGGAAGAACTTGACTGGCCTGCACAAAGCCCTGACCTGAACCCCTTTGGGATGAATTGGTACGCTGACTGCGAGCCAGGTCTAATCACCTGACGTCACTAATGCTCTTGTGGCTGAATGGAAGCAAGTGCCCTCAGCAGCGTTCCAACATCTATTGGAAAGCCTTCTCAGAAGAGTGTGGGCTGTTAAAGCCGCAAAGAGGGGACCATCTCTATATTAATGCCCATGATTTTGGAGTGAGATGTTCGACAAATGGGTATCTACATACTTCTAGTCATGTAGTGTTTCCCTTGAAAATATGTTGCTATTTGTACTTGTAAATTTGCACTTACACATGTGTCTTCTATGCAAGCCAGTTTCTTGGCTAAGAGTTGAGGAAAGACTGACTGCTTTACTTGTTTTTTTATTTTTATATAAGAAACATTGTTTGAAATTGCGTAGTCAACTTACTCACAGCGCTGACACACACACACTTATCCCACTAGACATGCCACCAGGGGTCTTTTCACAGTCCCCAGGTCCAGAACAAATTCAAGGAAACGTACCATCTTATATAGTGCAAGTGAACAGCAAACCTGGTTTCAAAAAACAAATAAAGCAACACCTCCCGGCACAACGCCTCTTCCCCATGTGGCCTACTTGTTATCTGTATGTTCTGACTTGTATGTGGAACTGATAGATGCGCGCGCGCACACACACTACATGTTAATGATTTTAAATGTATGTAAATTGTAAAGTATTTTGTCTCTGTCTTTATGTCGGACCCCAGTAAGACTAGCTGTCGCTAATGGGGACCCTAATGCATCAAATTCTATTATGCATGCCCTCTTGCTAAAAAAATAGACTGATGGTATATTTATTATTACTAAAATGACCTTGTCGCTGTTGTTTATCTGTCTTGTGACGTTTTGTTTTCCTCTTGGCAGCGCTGCGAGAACTGCCAGCGTCCTGGCGCAACAGTGGGCTGCTGCCTGACCTCCTGCACTAGAAACTACCACTTCATGTGTGCCCGGCAGAGCCACTGTGTCTTCCTGGAGGACAAGAAGGTCTACTGCCAGCGCCACCGGGACCTCATCAAAGGAGAGGTAAGATGCAAAGCTGAACTCCTCCCTTATCTTCTCCAGCCCACCTCCCTTACCCACCTGCAGCATCACAAACAAACATCTAGAACATAAGATACGAAAACTTTACAGATAAACTACCCGTTTTTTATTATGTCAGTGTTTTTTAAATTTAATGCTCTGGCTTACTCGTAAAATGTAAAAACAACATGCATGCATTTAGCCCAACCATTATCTATAGAATCCATATTCCTGCTTGGGTCAAAATTAGGTCACAGTGAGAAGGGTGTACTTGTGGGCACTTTGTTTGAAATGCATGACTTCCTTGCCCAGGTGGTGTCCGAGTCTGGCTTCGAGGTCACGCGGAGGATCCTGGTAGACCTGGAGGGGATCAGCTTGCGGCGGAAGTTCCTGACCGGCCTTCAGCCGGATAACATCCACATGATGATAGGTGTGTGTATGTTCATAAAAAACCCTCACAGCCATATATAGAGATCTCTATGGTCGAGTCCCAAACGCACCCCCCCACCGTTATCTGATCATATTTGACCTATTCCTGAGCTAGGCAGCACACCGGATTCAAATGTTCAACTGATCATCAAGCCCTTGAATTTGGTAAATCAGCTGTTAGTAGTGAAATGACCAGGAGTCTCCGTGGAGTTTTTTGAGACACTAGCTGGCCCAACAAACATGTTTCTGAATAGCCTCCTTGGATTAAGGGTTTTTAACTCTTCCTTTCTTTCATTGCAGGCTCCATGACAATCGATTGCCTTGGAATGCTGACTGAGCTCTCAGATTGCGAGCGCAAACTCTTCCCCGTCGGCTACCAGTAAGTACCACACAGTGCGCACGGCTTATGTGAAGGAGTCAATGCAACATGACTGATTTCATTGGTTTGTTTCTGTCACCGCAGGTGTTCCAGGGTGTACTGGAGCACTCTAGATGCCCGGAAGCGTTGTGTCTACACTTGCAGGATCCTGGTGTGTCGTCCCACTGTGGTGGAGCCTGACCTGAAGAGTGCTGTTCCAGAGGAGAACCGCACCATCTCCCACAGCCCTTTAACTCCTATCTCAGGTGTGAGCCAGAATGCAGAATCACTGCATTGTTAATTATTCAAACTTACCCTGCACGACATTTGGTCTAGTATGTAGCCCTGCTTGTAAACGCATTGATTACATTTTATTTGTTACGGGAATAGCAGGTATAAATGGTAAATGCTTACTTGCAAGCTCTTCCTCAACAATGCAGTATTCTGAAGAATTGGTTGCATTCAACTTTTCATTGACAGAGAAAGTCCCGTCTCCAGTGCCCAAGCCGTTTGACTCCTTGAAGCCCTCCGACTGCCTGTCCCTGCTGCCCTCCAGCCCAAATCCTCCTAAAGTTTACAAACGGAACAGGCACCCCAGCTACCCCCCGTGCCAGCGCTCCCCCGGCTCCAGACCACTTCCATCCCCAGGTATCTTCAAACTCTTTACCCCAATTTGCCTCAAACTGTCATTGCATTCACACGTGGAGACATGCAGTATGGTCAAATGTTTGTGTCCATGTTGTTTTGCAGATGGTACCTCCCAGTCTGCCCATGAGATTGTGACGGTGGGGGACCCCCTTCTGAGTTCCGGCCTGAGGAGCATCGGCTCCCGTCGCCACAGCACCTCCTCCCTCTCCCCCCAGCCCAGACAGAAGGTGGTCTCCTCTTCACAGGCCGCTATAAACCAATTGGCCCGGCTCTTCTCTCCCGCCCCACCCATTCCCCTCTCCTCCTCCAGAGACCTGGGTCTGAGGGAGAAGGGGAATCCACCTGCCAGTGGCGTCCGAACGCAGGGCCGCGACACTAGTTCACTCAGCCCTGGAGGTCAACACAGCAGGCGCCGCCACAGCATCTCTGAGATGAAGACAGACGGTGGGAAAGAAAGCGTGCCTGGCAAGCAGGCTATGTGTGAGAACCCTAAACTTTCCCCAATGGCCCCAGAGATGACAGGAGCGAGCCAGGCCTCCCCACCACCAGGTATAGGTGTCCTGACAGGGCACCAAAGGGCGAGCAGCAGCAACTCCCAAGCAGAGAAGGGGACGCAGGACGGGAAGGACCCAGACCTGTCGGCTGGCGTCATGCTCCTCTCCCGCCACCGCGTCGCCACGACCCTGTCCAAGGACAAAGGTGGTGGTAGTAGTAACCTGGCCAAGGAGGGAGGTGTTACCTTGGCGCCAGCTTCTAAAGATACTGGAAAATTGGGGTCTCCCCAGCCTCCGTTCCACAAAAGCGTTGGGAAGAAGTCCCAGGATTATCTTTCGGGAAAAGTCCCTGCCGCTGCCATGAAGCCCCTGTGGTCTTCAGAGGCTATGGCCGAGGAGGACGCCGTCAAACGGAGCTTCCAAGCCACCCCGGCTGTCCCCTCCAGCCATGCGGCCCCCACTACCAAAGACAAGCACTCCAAAGTCCAAAACATTGACAGCAGAGAGGCATCTAAAGAGCGGGAGAAGACTCCTCAGAACAGCAACAAGAACACCAACAATGCTAAAGAGACTGGTGGAACCACTAACGCTCCAACCCCAACTTCTCAGAACAGCAACAGCAAGGCTGCGACCCTCCGCAACAACACCAGAGCCACTGGCAAGCAGGAGGTGGAAAAGCTGGAGAATCAAGGAAGAGGGCGATCTGCAAAGAGCAGGGAGAGGTTTTCGAGCCCTGAGAAGAACCGCGCCAGCCTAGAGGCCATAAAGCAGCCCAGGTTAGCCTCCGAGAGAAGCATGAGGGCTTCGCAGGTTCAAGCAAGAGTAACCGCCAACAACATCGCCGCTGCTAGAGACAAGAAGCGGGCTATAGTCAAGGCGTCCCTGACGCCGCTGAAGACCGACCCTAACGGGACCAACACCGTGAGTTCTTCCTCTGACTCCTGCATCACCACTTCCATCTGTCCCACAGGCCAGGAGGGACCCCCCAACCGTAAGTCTTCCTGCTCCATGCTCTTCTCACCGCCGACACGCTCAGAGAGCTCAGAGTTGAACAGCCCGCCACTGCACCCTGAGGACTGCGTGGAGAAGCGCCTCCTAGCTCACTGCACCGAGGACGAGGGGACCAGCGACCGGGACGACCATGCCCTGCTGGAGGAGGAAGGTGGCGACAGGGATAAACATCACGAAGATGACAGCGACTGCTCGGGTTCGACCAAGCGGCGTTACCCTAGGCGCAGCGCTAGAGCCCGCTCCAACATGTTCTTCGGCCTGACACCTTTCTACGGAGTGCGCTCCTATGGAGAGCAGGATATCCCCTTCTACAGCAGCAGCGGGGATGGGCCCGGGAAGAGGAAGGCCGGAGGCAGCAGGCGCTCGGCCGAAGGCCAGGTGGACGGTGCGGACGATAGGAGTACCTCCTCTTCGGGGGACAGCGGAGAAGAAGAGGAAGGGAGATTCAACCAGTGTTCCAACAAGGATCCGTACTATTACAACTTCACCCGCACCATCATCAACCCCGGCCCTGTGATGTCCTCAATCGAGGGGATGGGCCAGTGCCTGGGGAGGGGCTCTCAGCTGCAGAGCTTCCTGAAGGAAGAGGAGGAGGAGAGAGTTGTTGCCGCTGTGGATGAGGGTGTTCCCACCCGGAGCCTCCTGGGCCACCAGCAGATCGGCCAGCTGGACGGCGTTGACGACAGCTCAGAGAGCGACGCCAGCGCAAACACCACCACCACCACGGCCACCGCGGCGACTTCTTCCCACAAGAGCACAGGTAAGAGGAAGGGCAGAGAGAGGCACACGGAGAAGCTGGAGCATGACTCCGGGAAGGAGGCAGACAACGGCAGTGGTAGCAGCAGCAACAACATCCGAGAAGGGAGGAAGAGCCAGAAGGACAACTCCCTCCCTCTGGGTGGGGTGAAGTCATCACAGGGACAGGACCCCCTGGAGGCCCAGCTCTCACTTAACACTGACCTTAAGTCGGACTCGGACAACAACAACAGCGATGACTGCGGCAACATCCTGCCCTCGGACATCATGGAGTTTGTCCTCAACACGCCCTCCATGCAGGCCCTGGGGCAGCAGCCTGAGGCCGCCGCCTCCGAGCTCCTTTCCCTGGACGGGGGCTACGGGGTGGGCGTCAACCGCCGCAAAGACATCCTCTTTGAGGACTTCCCCCAGCCGCTGGCCAGCACTGAGCCCGTGGAGAGCAGGGTGAACACATCCATCTCTGTGGAAGAGCCGTACGGTCTACCACTGGAGCTGCCTTCTGACCTCTCTGTCCTGACCACTCGCAGCCCCACGGTCAACAACCAGAACCACGGTGGCCTCATCTCAGAGGGCTCAGAGTGCACCATGCTGTCCCTGGCAGCATCGGATGAGACAATCACTGAGAAAGGAGGCGAGGACAAGCAGCAGAAAGGAGGGGCCGGCGTGTCCCCTGAGAGCCAGCAGGAAGGAAGTGGAGGTAGCCGAGAAGGTCACATGACCCCAGTGCAGTTTGAGCACATCACCAGTCCCTCCCTGGGTGAAGTTGTAGAAGCAGGTAACCAGGATCTGACCAGGAGTTCTGGGACCCCAGTCCTACCCAGCTCACCCACCTTGCCTCTCCAGGGACAGAAGTACATCCCTGCTCCATCTTCAGTCAGCCACGGACCTTCCCATGTGGCCAGCACGGCTGTCCAGACCAACACCCATTTAAAACCAGGCCCGGAAAAACAAATTGTGGCCAACCAGCATCTGCAGCCCCTCTACGTCCTACAGACGCTCCCCAATGGTGTCACTCAGAAGATCCAGATCACCCCATCGTCCAGCGCAACAGGAGTGATGGATACCATCACTCTAACCACAGGGCTCACCACCAGGATAACCACCTCCCAGCCGATCTTTCCTGCTGGGGGTAAAGAGTTGGGCACCATGCCCCATCACCCTCAGATCCATACTTTCACCGGCAACACCCAGACGGGCTTCCAGCCTGGCATTCCCAGCACCACCTCCGGCCTCCTGATTGGGTTGCCCTCCCACGAGCCCCAGATTCTGGTGACCGAGGCCGGGCGGAGGCATGACCTGGCCCCCAACGTGACCATGTCCAGTTCCTCCATCTCCACGTCCTCGGCTGTGCCCGCATCTGGACACGGCAAGAAGCGACCCATCTCCCGTCTCCAGCCACGGAAGACCAAAAAACTGGCCCGCTCTAGGAGCCAGCCCACCCTGGGCCCGTCTGAAGTGAGACCCAACATGACTCTGATCAACCTGTCCTCGCCACTGATGGCCCAGTCCGAGCTAGGCACTCTGACCACGGCCGCCACCACTTCTCACCACAAAGTCCCCAACATTATCAAGAGACCCAAATCAGGAGTCATGTACTTTGAGCCCATCCAGCAGAGGATGCCTCTTCCCAGTGGGCAGCCTGGCATCCTGGGCCACGCCTCCTCCACCCACCTGCTTCCCGTCTCAGGGCTCAACCCCAACCAGTCAGCAGTGCTGAACATGGTGTCCATGGCTCAGCGCAGCGGGCCCGGAGGCCTCACGGCGCCAGGCTCTGTCTCTCTCAGCACCCCGGTGCTCAGCTCCACCAAAATCACAGGACCCATCAGCAGTCTCCTCTTCAAAGCCAGCCCACACAACCTGCTCCAGTCTGGAGCTCCTCTGATGTCCCAGCTGTGCAGCCCCGCCCAGACCTCCATTGCCAGCAGCATCTGCGTGCTTCCCTCCCATCAGACCATCAGCATGTCTGTCAGACAGCAGATGGACCCGGAGAGCGGCGCCTTCCAGCGGCAGCAGCACCCGCCAAATGGCAGGGGACAACCTGTGGCTCCGGCCCCCAGCCCGGTCCAACCGGATTCCGACAAGGGACACCTGGTCGGAGTGCTCTCCCAGAGTTCCAGCTCACACACCATGCCTAAATCCAGGTCCTCCTCAGAGCAGAAACAAGAGCTGAAGTGTAGCGCTGCCGTAACTGCATCCACGTGCTCGGGGAAAGGCAAGCAGAAAGCCAAGCGGACGAGGCAGAGTCCAGACAAGGCCAGCGGGAAGAAACACAAGGGTTGGCTGGCAGAGCCTCCTCGGGAGATGCAGGGAGACCGGCCCACCTCCGTTCCTGGGTAATATTCTCACATAACCGATAACTCATTAAATAATTAACTAGGACTATACTTTAACATACTACAGTTGCCACCTGCTGCTTATCCATATTTGAATTCCCTCTACCACTGCAGGTCTAGAGAGACAGTCTCTCCCGAGCCCATGGACACAGGCAAGCCCAGAGAGAGGGGCACCAGCAAAAAGTGAGTAACGCAAGCTTGTCATCCCTTCCATTCAGTACTATTAATATGTCAATGGATAATGCGATTAATTTCAAAATGTATTTTATTTGCAGTGTTTATTCTGCCAAGTCTGCTGAACCTCCTGCTTTAACCAGTAAAACCAGTGAGTTCCCTGAGGAGAAAAGCGAGACCACTGCTGGTTCTCTACGGGTGGCCAGCCCTGACCAGGAGGGTAGCCACAGGGACTCTTCTATGGACAGCAAGCCCAAGAAGGGACTCCTCTTTGAGATCTGCAGCGATGATGGCTTCCAGATCCGCTGCGAGAGTATCGAAGGTCCACGCACTTCTAATCTTCTTGTTCTGTTTCCATGTAGTGTAGTTATGGCACTCGATGGCAGAAAATGGCGCTAAAGTTATTGAAGTGAATGTGTAACAGGAAAGATCTCTTATTTCAAAGTCCTCCTACAGCTGAAGTAAACTGTGTATTTTTAATACTTACACAGAGATGAGACACGAAGCTGACATGTGTTGTCTTCTCCCTCCGTCCCACAGAGGCCTGGAAGTCCCTGACAGATAAAGTCCAGGAGGCCCGCTCCAACGCCAGACTCAAAGAGCTCTCCTTTGAAGGTAAAGTGCCTTTTATCAGATTGTATTTTGTTTATGCAGGTTCAACAACTTTTGAGGAATGAAATGGTGATTCATCACCAATTTTTTTTTTTCTTCCTTTCGTCCTCCACTCCTTCCTTTTTTGTGTTATCTTTCTCTCGATCTTATCTCTTTTCTTTTTGTTTGTTCTCTCTCAGGAGTGAACGGTCTGCGGATGCTGGGGGTCCTCCATGACGCTGTGGTGTTCCTGCTGGAGCAGCTGTATGGTTCCAGGCATTGTCGCAACTACCGCTTTCGCTTCCACAAGCCCGAGGAGGCCGACGAGCCCCCGATCAACCCCCATGGCTCGGCCCGCGCCGAGCTCAACCACAGGTACAGACACTCCCAGAAGATGGATGGCTAAGTCACACACAGCCCTCTTCCAATACTTAAAAAGTGCAAGGTGTTGGATTGGTATCCAGACAAATGTACAGTTACTCTTTATCTTTATTATAACAAGAGGCTGCCTGGACCAGCCTCCATGTGCATCCTTCCTTCATCCCGTCCTTTAAAGTAATCACTGAGTCATACCATGTGGCGGAGACCTTACGTACACCTGATGAATCATGTCTAATGATTACTTCAGGAAGGATGCATTTCTACAGTTTTTGAACTGGGCCCCTGCCTCTTAGCTTTCCTTTGATTGTTGAAGAAATCCAGGTCTATACGTGATCTATGCATTCTACTTCAGCAACGCAAATCTTGTGAGCCGTTTGTACACTGGCTCTCTTAACTGATGTTTTGGAGCTGGTAACTGTGTATACCCCTTACCAAATCTCAACTCACTATTTGGGAGAGGTCCTTCCTAGGGTTTAGAGAGTCTGCGTCATTGAGTTGTATTTGCCTGCGTCATCTGACCTGTCTGTTGTTCCTCGCCACAGGAGGTCTGTGTTTGACATGTTCAACTTCCTGGCCTCCAAGCACCGCCAGCCTCCCGAGTACAACCCCCACGAGGAGGACGAGGAGGTGCAGCTCAAGTCTGCTCGGTGAGTCACTCCGCCCTGCTACACAATTCCTGTTTTATTTTTAACTTCTGTAAATCAGGAGGACTATCTCTCTATCCTTCATCTCATCATTACAGTGGACTTGTAGTCTTTCCTCTGGGTTTTCTGATCAACATCCCCGTATCCACCAGTCGGCGCTTCATGGTGTTAGTAGACCATCCTTCCTTCATTGGAACTCTTGAAACACTGTGCTACTGTTGTTTTTCAGCCGGGCCACCAGCATGGACCTCTCCATGCCCATGAGGTTCCGACACCTGAAGAGAACTTCCAAGGAGGCGGTGGGGGTCTACAGGTTAGGACAATGCTGGCTACGTAACGTTTATGAGGGGGGTTACATTTTTAACCAGGCAAGTCTGTTAAGAACAAATTCTTATTTACAATGATGGACAAACCCGGATGACGCTGGGTCAATTATGCGCCGCTCTATGGTACTCCCAATCACGGCCGAATGTGATGCAGCCTGGAATCGAACCAGGGACTGTGGTGACGCCTCTTGCATTGATATGTAGTGCCACAGACCGCTGCGCCACTCAGGAGCACGAATCCCAAATTCAGTGGAATGGTTTTAACAAGAAAATGAACTACTACTGTAGCTTTGCTATAGCTTGTTCCAGAGAGTGGGGTTAGAAGGTGAAACCTTTTGTTGAACCAGCGGTCACCGAGCCCCTGTGTCCTCCCCTCACAGGTCAGCCATACACGGCCGAGGTCTGTTCTGCAAGAGGAGCATCGACGTGGGGGAGATGGTGATCGAGTACTCGGGCAACGTCATCCGCTCTGTCCTCACCGACAAACGGGAGAAGTACTACGACGGCAAGGTGAGAAGAGAGGCCTCAATGGAACACCGTTCTCTGCTCATACGCTTTGAGTCTTTACAGGGCCACGGTCAATAGGCAAATGTTGCACATAGAAATGTCATGACTAGATCTTGCGCGGGTCCTTATTCTACTTGTCAGAGGCACATTTGTTCTGTGTAAGGTGTTTGTCTGAGTGTTGGGCCCTGCTGAACGTGGTTTTCATGTGTCAACACCACCCTATTAACCGGTCAGGCTCTTCAGTCATTTGATAATGGGGTTTTGTTGACTGCAATCCTCAGCCAATAGCTTCTCACCCTCTTCTCTTACTGTCCCTTCCTCTACAGGGGGTTGGCTGTTACATGTTCCGCATCGACGACTATGAAGTGGTGGACGCCACCGTGCACGGCAACGCTGCCCGCTTCATCAACCACTCGTGCGAGCCCAATTGCTACTCGCGTGTCATCAACGTGGACGGGCAGAAGCACATCGTCATCTTCGCAACACGCAAAATCTATCGCGGCGAGGAGCTCACCTACGACTACAAGTTTCCCATCGAGGAGCCGGACAATAAGCTTCCATGCAACTGCGGAACCAAGAAGTGCCGGAAGTTCCTCAACTAGCCCCCCCACTCTGATGTGTGATGGGAGTGGTGTTCGCGGTCTTTCTCCCACTCTGCCATAGCGGTCCCCTCGACGAGCACGAAGCCATCCATGCACTGCCAGGTCTTAGTGCAGAATGCTGCTTCCAGTACTGCGCTCCCTTGTTGCTGTAAGGCTTGGGAAGAAAGGTGTGCGAATGACCCGGTTAAGTTTGATACGAGCAGGTCTCTGTTTTGGGGAGGGACATTTTTGTAAGAGAACAACCTTATTGTTGTGCCTCCTTTTGGTTTTACTTTTGAATCGGATGGTTTCAGACTCTGGGAAGTCCAAGGAAATGGTGACTGAGGTTAGCGATGTTTTCTGTCTCTGAATGATACACAAATTGCCCTTTCATTCTGAATTTTAACATTACCTCACATTATTTTCTAGATTAAATCTCAATTCTGTGTGAGCATAGAATCCATTAATTATGTTTCACACGACAATAATTGCCACCTTGTACGTTCCATTTTAAACACCCAAAGTGCAATTTGTGGAAGGGAATTTTCTCTGCATTTTAGAAAAAGAACCAGGACGTATTATAACTGATCAGACAACGCTTTTCTCTTGGCCTCATCTGTTTGGCCTCATCTGTTTGGCCTCATCTGCCTGTCGGAATGTGCATCCTGTGCAGCCTTCTGAGTATCTCGCGAGTATCATAAAGAATTGCTTGGGGCTGCTTCACTGTGTGTTCAGCCACTGTAAATAGTTCCTATGCCCGTCCAGAGCAACAAGTCGCAAGATGTGTTAGGAAGAAACACTAGAGGGAGCTGTAGTCAAAGCGATAGAAAGAAGCCTGTAGGTTATTTATTTTCAAGTGTTATGTTGTTGTTAATTAATGATAACCACGAGTGTACTTGTAGAGACGTTGTTGAAGTCGGTCGGTGGTAATTGGATAAAGTCGTGACCGTGACTAGCAAGCTACGCTGAGATTCTGGTGGACTGACAGCTGAGGGGTGAACTTATATTTAGTTTTTTTTTTTTTTTTTTGCTTTAGTAAATGTTTTGTATAGGAAAATGATAAAGGCAGAGCCGTCGCTTTGTATCGCAGGTATGCACACATTGTCTTTTGAAATTAGGTTAGGATATTAGGTTATTACAGCAATGAGAACCAAATGTCACCCCCCCGAATCTGATTTCCCTTTAATCCCATTTTAAGATCGAAATTATTCTTATTATGGCCTATTTCATGAATTACTTTCGCAAAGGAATTGTCTTTTTATTTGTGTCGAACCAATTTGTTTGAAGTCTTGTCTCTTCTGTCCCTTTTTTTTATGGACAGAAAAATATCACGCTTGCTTTGAGAATGTAAATAATATGTATATTTTTCTATACAAACGACTAAAAAGCACTCGATAGTGAATAGCACTTAATGTTATGAAATTGTATTTATATTTTTAAGAAATCGTATTTATTTTATTGCCATTTTTGTAGGAAATAGAGGTTTTTCAAACACTAACGCTTGTGCTCTTTTTATTGAGCTGCCTTTTTTCCAAGCTGTTTTTTTCGTTGGCGTTTTTAATTTTATTTTGTAGCCTGAATGTTTCTTTTTGGATTCCAAAGACTGAAGCTGTCGCTCCCTGCTGAGCCCAGTCCACCAGTAGCTCTATTTTCCAATCTGTTAATCAAGGACATTTCTAATGACTGCCTGTTAGCAGCATGGCATTATTATATGCACTTGAGGGAGTCCATTTGAGTGCTGGTTTATTATAATAGCTTTCTGAACTCCTTTTCCCAGCCTTAATTCCACACTATGCGGAGGCTCCAGCCAGTCCATTCAGACTTGGGGCTGCTCGCTGTGCGCAATTCGTTCACTTTCAGCTTTAAAAAATAAATCAATTTCTCTACAAAATTCAACGTCTCCCTTTCGGGATCAAATGCGCTCCAAAATCTGTTAACTGTAAGGACATAAAACACAGTTAACGCCTGTAGCCACATTGTACCTCCATGTCTTTCAGTCAGTGTTGCCTTCATATTAATACTGTCAATGTTTTATGGCATTTACATGAGACCTGGCTACACATAGAAAGCTGGGTAGAAGCTGATTAAGTTAGGAAAGGTTAGAGGCTAAGCTTTACCATTGACCACAATGCAACCTATGTAGAAGTTTGTCCGCTCGCTTGATCTCTCGCTTTGCCTTTGTTGTAACTGAGCATGCTTCGTTTAGAGAACTCTGACTCGTAAATGGACAGTAGTAGTCCCAGTTTTGGTGGGACATCGGTGTACAAAATGTGGCTCGGTTGATGACAGGCGTGTATTTCCTTGCATACCTCGAACAAAGCTCACCAAATTGCTGCTTTGTGCAACTCTGGCTCGAGTTGTCCTCTTCAGGCCAGTAACTTTATTTGTTATGTTTTTGGTTTGTAATCCATTTTTCCTCGTACTCTGACTTTATCTTGAAAGGCCGTCGCAGAATCTCGCCAACCCTTACCCTGCCCAGGCTGTGAAGTGAAACAATAACTTTGCCAACACATTGCACTTCAACTGTGACAGAGGCACTGACTTAACATGGGGAAACAACTTTCTACTCCTTGTAAACCCAATGGGTTCCTATGTTTAAAAACCACACAAGCACAGATACTGTTTAAGCTCCCTTAGGAATTGTGGCCCCCCAGCAAAGTGCACTTCTGGTCGAACTTCCCCCCCAAAGTGTGTTAGGGACGTTCAGAGTGCAGGGACCACTCTGGAGGCCAACATTCTCCTCCACCTCCTTGCAGCCTGGGTTTTGCCAGCTAATTCGGGGATACAGTTTTGATTCAGCTCTCGCTGTCCTCCTATCCTGGCTAGCCTTAGGGTGAGGCACAGGGTCATGCTGAATTCTGCTGCTGTGTCTTTAATGAATGTATATACAAAAAAACGGAATTGTGGTGATTTCTGATATCAACCACTTTTCTTTAGTTAAAAAAAAAAAAAACAGACCGGACTGAAAGATGATCTCACAGGACAGTTTGTTTCATTTCAGAGGGGGAAATGATTTGAGGGACAGCATTCTAAATTAACATCGAAAGGTCACACTGAATTAACTCAGACTTCAAAGATGGCTTTGGTAATCCTTTTACTTAATCCCAAAGGCTTCTGACTCCTACAGATCCACAGCAGTGACGTGTCCGATGTTTTTACAACAACCCATTAGTCAAGTGTTTTTAAATGGCAAGACTCTTGTTGTTTCTTGGACTTCATAATGCCGCACCACACCAGTGGCCCTTGTCCTTCACTTGTAATTATGATAGATCTATATCAAAATATTATCACGTACTTCAGTATCTATACAATATACAGAATGGACAAACTTAGTTACAGTAGCAAACAGCAGGTTTATAATGGTTAATTGCCGTGTTCAATGTACTCTTAATGGTTTTGTGTTACAGTATCAGTTTAGAATAACTAATGTACGGTTTTGTATATTGATATCCAGTACCAGGTGTCCTGCGCCTGTATGTTCCTTTTGGCAGGAGCTTTGCAGTTCTTTTCTTTTTTTTTTCTTCTCAAAAATAAACCAGTATTTATGTAATGATGCATAAAGTGGTTCTGAACTTCTTGAGGTCAGCCATTTTATTTTGTGATTTGATTGTTGTAGTGAATGTTTTTATTCTTTGTATATTTTTTTTACAGGGATTTTAGACTACCTACTTGATTGTGGTATGATTGAGTTTGTGGAGACCAGGAAAAAAAAAAAAAATCCCACCCAAATGTTATTTTACCCTCTTCCATGTCTCCCTTACCACCCCTCTTCGGAAGCTTTGGTTGTACTTATGTACTATTTTATAGAAAGTGATGATGAAAATAAGTTGTATTTATTTATTTAGTGTATTGGAACGTCCATGAATTTATTTACAGGTCAAGGTAGTTGCTGGAACCTGCTTGAAAGAAGTTGGGGGTGGGGGGGTAAAAAATACTGAACTGTATTTGTAATTTTATAATTGTTCCTTGTGTATAGAACTTATCAGCCTGAGATGAGACGCGGCATCAAGGGGAGTTGGCGGTAGGACTTGGAAATGGTTAAACGGCTCTCTTCCTATGCCTTGAATATACCTTTGTCTTATTAACACTTCCTCATGAGAATAATGATATTTTTTCCCTGTTACAGAAATGAAGGAAAGTTGAACCACATGAGTAAACCACAAACTACTTAAGGTTGAATGTATAATTAGGAAACACAATTGTACATAACTGTAAAAAGAAAAGTTTCTAATCATGTTTATTTTCTATGCACTTTTTTTTATTTAAGTGATAGTTTAAATAATAAACATGTCTCGTTTACTCTTCAGGCTCTCCATTTCTTTTTCTTGTTCTGTCAACCTATAAAATAGTCCTTTATATTGATACTAGTTAGTGATAACATGCGGGGCCCGTTATCCTGATGGCGATACAACGTAGGCTTACGAGTATCTTAAAAGAAAAAAAAAAGAAAAATATGCATTGTTCCTACAACCGCCGAAGATGTAACATGCGTTTCCCAAAACACCACGCAAAAAGTGTGTTCCGTAAGTGCGCATTGGTCGATACTCGGGGTTCGAAAGAAAGACTGAGCTGCTGCTCTGATCAGATTTCTACATTCAAATCTTAACCTTTTAACATAATTATTCTACAACACTGACGGATCAGCTCCTAGACAGATCACCTTATGACTGCTATTATTGAGGTGGCTTATTCTATTACTTGCCCTATAATGATGCACTAAATTGCATTGATTTGGCACCTTATTGCGCCCGTTACACAATATAAAAAATATTTGCACAGCGTAGCCTACCAAAGAAAACAATTGACTGAACATGAAATTGGATTTCAATATCTTACTAATATTGAGTTGCACCACCCCCTTTTGCCCTCAAAAGCCTCCAATGGTTCCCACAGTTGTCATTTTGGTTGGATGGCCTTTGTGTGATAGACCGTTACTGATACGTAGGAAACTTGAGTGTGAACCCAGCAGCGTTGCAGTTCTTGACACAAACCGGCGCGCCTGGCACCTACCATATCCTGTTCAAAGGCTTAAATATTTTGTCTTGTCCATGTCTCAAATTTAAAAATCCTCCTTTTAATCTGTCTCCTCCCATTCATCTACACTGAAGTGGATTTTACGAGTGACCTCAATAAGGGATCACAGCTTTCAACCTGGTCAGTCTGTCAAGGAAAGGGCGTCTGTTCAAAATGTTTTGTGTACTTTTTAATGCAGTCATCTCGGTTTTAATTTGAAGCATCTTAACTTTCGCTTGATAATTTGCAGGTAACTTCGTTCCGAAGTTATTGGTGGTCACAGAGGCAGATGAACAGCTTGATTCTGTGTGTAGTGGATGTGTATAAAGTGACACGGTTAAAGGGGGGGGGCATCTAATGACGCACTTAGCTGTCTGAGGCAGTCATTAAAGTAACGACAGTTTTCAAGTGCAACTTTAGTAACGATGCTTTTGGGAAACAGCTCGGAGATTTAACAATGCTCTTAGGAAGGTTCTCATGATGAACTACGATGCTTTTGGGAAACTGGGCCCAGATGTGTCACTCTCCTTGTTCAATTCTCCATTTCTATGTTTATGAACCCCATAAGTGTATCCCACTGACGTAAACTTGATCAAACTTAGCACTTTTTTAATCTAGTTTTTAGAAAAGTCAATTGAGGAAATTAAGTTATTTTTAAAGCAGCAGGTTAACGCCAAAGTATAACAAAGCCTAGATTAAGTTGTCAACTCCGAATAGAAATGTAGGTCAAATACTTACGTTGTAATGCAAGTTCCTTCAATTTACAATTTTATGGTAGCTGGGTAGCGCATCTTTTTTAAAGTTGAAACCGCTAATATTTGTGTAAGGTATCAGTGTGGTCATAGTATTGATGAAACAAGCATACGAAACATGTTCAATGTTGTGGTGACAATGACACCTGCTCCTGGAACCTGTTCTGGAATAATTTGAACGTAGCTCAGGCGCTCCAAAAACATTACTGTTGCAACAGAGATCTGTGCTTTTGTTTTAAACAATTAGATTGATTTATAACGATACTGAACATGTGTACTAGCAGATAACCATATTTGGTAAATTGAGAAAGCAGGTTGTGTAATAGCCGAATCTGGTTCAGGCAGTGTAGACACCAACAGTTCATATAAGGAAATCCGTCAATTGAAATAAATTCATTAGGCCCTAATCTATGGATTTCACATGACTGGAAAAACAGATATGCATCTGTTGGTCACATACCTTAAGGTAGGGGATGTGGACCAGAACCAGTCAGTAGCTGATGTGACCACCATTTGCCTCATGCAGCTTGACACGTTTTCTTTTGCATAGAGTTGATCAGGCTGTTGATTGTGGAATGTTGTCCCACTCCTCTCCAATACTTGTGCGAAGTTGCTGAAAATTGGCGGGAACTGTCGGGTGAGTACACAGGCCATGGAAGAACTGGGACATTTTTCAGTATCATTTTGAAGTACAGATACTTGGGACATTGGGCCATGCTGAATTTTTTTTTAATTTTTATTTTACCTTTAACTAGGCATGTCAGTTAAGAATAAATTCTTATTTTCAATGACAGCCGAGGAACAGTGGGTTAACTGCCTGTTCAGGGGCAGAACGACAGATTTGTACCTTGTCAGCTTTTGGTTACTAGTCCAACGCTCTAACCACTAGGCTACCCTGCCACCCCAATGGCAGAAGATGAATGGCACAACAATGTGCTTCAGGATCTCGTCACAATATCTCTTTGCATTAAAATGCCATTGATAAAAAGCCATAGTGTGTGTTGTCTGTAGCTTATGCCTGCTGTACCACTACCCCACTGCCACCATGCGGCACTCTGTTCACAACATTGACATCAGCAGACAGTGTGTGCGGCGAGCTGTTTGCTATCTGCACAGTACAGATGAAACAGGGATTCATCTATGAAGATCACACTTCTCCAGCATGCAAGTGACCAATGAAGGTGAGCATTTGCCCACAGAAGTCAGTTACAAAGCCAAACTATAGTCAGGTCAAGACCCTGGTCAGGATGACGAGCATGCATATGAGCTTCCCTGAGATGCTTTCTGACAGTGCAGAAATTATTTTGTTGTTCAAACCTACAGTTTCATCAGCTGTCCGGGTGGCTGGTCTCAGACATCTAGCGAAGGTGAAGAAAGCAGATGTGGAGGTCCTGGGCTGGTGTTTTTACACGTGGTCTGCGGTTCTGTGGCTGGTTGGATGTACTGCCAAATTCTCTAAAGCAACGTTGGAAGGCAGCTTATGGTAAATAAATTAACATATTTTCTGGCAACTGCTCTGGTGGACATTCCTGCAGTCAGCATGCCAATTGCACACTCCCTCAACTTGAAACATCTGTGGCATTGTGTTGTGACACAACTGCACATTTTAGAGTGGCATTTTATAGTCCCCAGCACAAGGTGCACCTGTGTAATGATCATGCTGTTTAATCAGCTTCTTGATATGCCACACCAGTCAGGTGGGATCTTTTTTTTCTGAAAAGGAGCAATGCTCACTTTGTGCATATGGAACATTTCTGGGATCTTTTATTTCAGCGAATGAAACATGGGACCAAAACTTTACATGTTGCATTGATATTTTTGTTCAGTATATTTTTATTCATAAGAATATTTGGTGTTGTGGCATGCAGTGCATTCGGAAAGTATTCAGACCCCAAACATGTTTCACATTACAGCCTTCTAAAATTGATTAAATGAAATAAATATATATATATATATATATATATATATATATATATATATATATATACACACACACACATCTACACACAATACCCCATAATGACAAAGCAAATACAGGTTTTTAGAGTTTTAGAAAAACAGAAATACCTTATTTACATAAGTATTCAGACCCTTTGCAATGAGACTTGAAATTGAGCTCAGGTGCATCCTGTTTATTCATCATCCTTGATGTTTCTACAGCTTGATTGGAGTCCACCTGTGGTCAATCCAGTTGATTGGACATGATTTGGAAAGGCACACACCTGTCTATATAAGGTCCCACTGTTGACAGTGCATGTCAGAGCAAAAACCAAGCCATGAGGTCGAAGGAATTGTCTGTTGAGCTCAGAGAAAGTATTGTGTCGAGGCACAGATCTGGTGAAGGGTACAAAAAAATGTCTGCAGCGTTGAAGGTCCCCAAGAACACAGTGGCCTCCATCATTCTTAAATGGAAGAAGTTTGGAACCACCAAGACTCTTCCTAGAGCAAGCCACCCAGCAAAACTGAGCCATCAGGGGAGAAGGGCCTTGGTCAGGGAGATGACTAAGAACCCGATGGTCACTGACAGAGCTCCAGAGTTCCTCTGTTGAGATGCAAGAACCTTCCAGAAGGACAACCATCTCTGCAGCACTCCACGAATCAGGCCTTTATGGTAGTGGCCAGCTAAAAGCTACTCCTCAGTAAAAGGCACATGACAGCCCGCTTGGAGTTTGCCAAAAGGCACCTAAAGGACTCTCAGACCATGAGAAACAAGATTCTCTGGCCTGAATGCCAAGCGTAATGTCTAGAGGAAACCTGGCACCATCCCTACGGTGACTCATGGTGGTGGCAGTATCACGCTGTGGGGATGTTTTTCAACAGCAAAAACTGGGAGACTAGTCACGATTGCGGGAAGATGAACAGAGCAAAGTACAGAGAGATCCTTGATGAAAACCAGCTCAGGACCTCAGACTGAGGCCAAGGTTCACCTTCCAACAGGACAACAACCCTAAGCACACAGCCAACACAACGCAAGACTGGCTTCGTGACAAGCCTCTGAATGTCCTTGAGTGGCCCAGCCAGAGCCTGCACTTGAACCCGATCGAACATCTCTGGAGAGACCTGAAAATAGCTGTGCCACCACTCTCCCCATCCAACCTGACAGAGCTTGAGAGGATCTGCAGAGAAGAATGGGGGGAAACCCCTCAAATACAGGTGTACCAAGCTTGTAGCGTCATACCCAAGAAGACTCGAGGCTGCAATTGCTGCCAAAGTTTCTTCAACAAATTACTGAGTAAAGGTTCTGAATACTTATGTAAATGTTATTTCAGTTTTTCTGTGTTATTGTGAGGTATTGTCTGTGTAGATTGGGGAGAAAAAAACAATTTATTCAATTTTAGAATAAGGCTATAACATAGCAAAATGTACAAAAAGTCAAGGTCTCTATAGTAGTATTATTCTATTCCTATAGCTCTGGCTCTATGTGGATTATACAAACCAGAATACTTACAGAAGGTAATTTGAGTGAACTATCTGGTTATGTGAAGTATCTATACCATCCGGTCTGTTTTTCTTTTTCTTTAAGTCCACAGACCAAGTCCTTCCTCATCCTGCAACTCGCTAATCTTCATCGCGTAGTCTCTCTCTCTCTCTCTCTCTCTGCTCTGTCTTTGAACGTCTCTTGCCCTCTTCACACACTGTCTCACATCATCCCGATTCTGTCTTGCATTCTTCAGGTTTTTCTTTCCAGCTCAATCAATGCCTCTTTGTATAATTCTTTCCTTATCTCCTCCTTCCATAATCTCTCACCTGCTCCATTTCATCATTGGCCCTCTTCTCAATGGACTCCCTCTCTCTCTCCTGGTCCTTCTCTTCCTTTTCTATTCTCTCTGTCTTCTCATTCACCCCTCCCCTTATCTCTCAATTGACTTTCTCTCTGTTGTCTTCTCCTACATTCTCTCAATCCACTCTGACTCTTCATCTCTGACTTCCACTTCTCTTCCAACTCCACCTTTTAATCTGCTTCACCTCCTACTCTTTCTTCTCCTTCATTTCCCCCTTCTCCTTGGACCTCATTCTCCAGCTTCACTTTCTCCACCTCTCTCATCTTCTCATCACATCTTCTCCATCACTCCTTCCACAAGTCTGTCCACATCCCCCACTCTCTCTTTGTTTTTACATTTATCTTCTCTTCCCCCAACTTCAATCAATTCTCTCACTCTCTTCACCTTGGTCTTCCACTTCTCCCATTTCCACCTTCACAAGCTCCAGCTCTTTCCTGGCCTCCCCCTCTTTACTTCCATCTTCTCCTCCACATCCAACTTCACCCCCCCCCCCACCCGCCCCTCCTCACTCCCTTTCTCAAACTTCACTTTCTTCAGCTCCTACTTTGCCTTGTCTTCCACATCTGCTTTCATTCTGTCCATCTATTTTTTTTCTTTTGAAATATTTATCCTGTTCTTGTACATTTTCTTCTCTTCAACCTTTCCCATGACCTTATTCCTGTTCTCATACTTCTCTACAACTTTCCAATATTTCCAGTTTCTCTTTCTGCCCATCTGGCCTCCCCCTCCTTAATCTCCACTTCATTGTCCTACTCCCTCACTCTCTCTTTGTCCTTCTCCACGACATCTCTCAGCATTGCCACCTCCTTCTCCTTTCTCTCAGCCTCCTCCTCCATTTCCTCTTGTGCTCTCCAATCACTTTTTTTCTAACACCTTTTTTTATTTCAATCTTCTCTCACTCCTTCTGGATCATCTCCAACAGTCCACAGAGAACCTTCTGTGTCTTCTTTCATCTCTGCATCCATCCACACTCTTCTTAACTGTACATCTCCATTTCTTTCCTCTGGCTCTCTCACTCCATCTGAGGAATGAGTATGTGAATGAAGCTTTGAAGGTAGAGGCACGCAAGTATCAGGGGGGCAGGGGTGATCTGGTTAGTTGATTTGAGGAATCCCAGTTCTGGGAGAAGAATATCTAGTGAAATGTGATGTGCTCAGAGGGCTGCCGTCAGGAATATGTCCAGATGACACCTGTCGTTGTGCCTTGGAGCACTAAGTACCAATGCTGCTCTGGCGCTGACTCACCGTGTATGGTGTGGGCTGGATTAGGTACTGGTAAAGGGCTTTTTGTTCTCCTATGAACAATGTCAAAGATCTATTCAGTCTAGTCCAGACTCGTCTGGTCTAGCCAGTTAAAATAAACATGACAAAGTCCGATTTTATCACTAATTCAACAGAGGGGAAGTTGTATGGCATAATTGCGGCTAGCTTTTTTTAAAAGCCTTTTTTTGTTGTTGTTTAGCAGACATTCTTACCTAGTGCATCTACAGCCTTGCTCAATTGTACATCAACACATGTTATACCTTCATTTGACATGTATTCTACCCAGGTGGTCTTGTGAAATAATGACAGCATAAGTTACACTATTGACAACCTGCACAATTATATTCAGTGCAGAATTTGAAATGTTATAGTTCCGTGACATTTGTGAGTCATTCATGCCACTCGCTTAGGTCCTCCAAATGGCTGGGGACACTAGTTCAGTTTGTCATGGTTATTGTAATAATTACTTTTGCTGTAGAAATGAAAGGATCACCTAGGGCAGGGATCATCAGCTACTGTATACTCGGCACGGGAAGATTTCTTCTTGAGCAGATGGTAAGGGGGGCCTGAAGAGAATTACAAATAATTTGTAGACTGAAAATTGACTGTCAGAAGCCCAAAAGAGAATTTGTCAATAATATTTGTCAAAAACATAATAATTTCAAACCTTGCTTACATTTGTACACGATCACATACTGTACATCTTTCTATTATGTTTGAGAATACTTTGGAACAGATTCCCAAAATAAAAATCACTTCTCTAATGTTTTTACAGTCTTTTGTGTCCATACGAGCAGGGGGAAAAAATGGACTGATTGTCTAATGGTAGTTGAAACCATATATAAATCTGCACCACCTCAGTGCTGTTATGGCTACTGGCCTCAACGCAAGGCTTGTGAAGTCCTCTGTGAAACAGTTCAATTGCCTCGAGTGAAAAGGGAAAAGTCTAGGTCTGGGATTTTAAAGAGCAATTGCCAACCTCTCCTTGTCCCATAAAACAGTGAAGTAGTGTACAGACCAAACCAAACCCATGTGTAGAAACATGGCGGTTCCCACCGACATGTGACCAAGCCTCAGCAGTCCCATCAACGTAGTCTGTACCTGTAAGCGGTGTCATCAGTGACGTACTACTAACTCAAGGTGGTGTCTTTGTAAATGCTGTAGCAGACTTTAGGGACACATACATGCTGTTTTGCGTGGAGAGACAGCGATCAAAGTGAGTGATAGTTCAGTAAAATAAGTCACGTCCTCTTTAAGAGGGGCTGCAAATGGTTAAGTGAAATGTGGGATGTTTTCCGACTATTTCACATTCCTCAATCAGCTCAAAACTGACACGAGGAGAGGATTCCAGCCAAAGTCTCTTTTGATTCAATTTTTGAAGAAAACCGGAGGAAAGAACAACATTGCTTCACTCTAAGACAACATCATTTCAAAGTATCTCCCTGTATTTTTATGCTCATGAAACCGATCAAATATCTCCGCGTTAAAGCTAATAAAGAAGAATTCTCTGATCCTAAGGCCTTACTGCTTTTTGAGGAGTTGAGGCTGTAACAGCAGTTAACAGTATTGCTCGAATTTTCCAGGACTATGCCTCAGTGTTTCGTGGCTTCATATCCCTGACCAGTGACCACAACAGTCTGATCTCTCCCACTGTTTATGTTGGGGAAAGAAATTCCTCCAGTGTCGAATCTTAAAATCTGATGTAATCTGCCAACCTTTGTTATCCTCGCTGCACCTACTTTTCCCCCACTCACTCGCGTTCCTGATTTCTCAACTTCTCCCTCACTCTTGTTTGATCCTGATCTTTTTTATTGAAGACTTATTTTCCCCTTTATTATTTGCGCTGGCGAGACTTCAAATATTTCCCTCATTCTCTCTCTCTCTCTCTCTCTCTCTCTCTCATTTGCTTTTATTACCGTTTCCTTTCAAGACAGTTCTCCTTTTTTTCCCCCCAGACTCTTTGGCTAAAGCATAACTTTGACTGTTTTCACTTCAGCACAAGGCAAAGACTGCAGCTCCTGAGGACTTTTGGACGTTATCTGGTAAACTTTATTTTCACATAATTCCTGATTGAAAATAGTTTTATATTTTCACTGCTGTGTCTGCTGTGAGTCGGTGTGGTTCCACATGATCTACAATAAGGAAAAATATCTATTTTCCATTGACAATCTTTTGCTGCTACTCAAACAGTCAGTAAAGGAATGGAGGAATTTATGTTTCACATGCAACTCATTTTGTTTTGCAAATGCATTGATGAATTCCTGTGTAATTGGAATATACAGTGGGGAGAACAAATATTTGATACACTGACGATTTTGCAGGTTTTCCTACTTACAAAGCATGTAGAGGTCTGTATTTTTTATCATAGGGACACTACAAATGTGAGAGACGGAATCTAAAACAAAAATCCAGAAAATCACATTGTATGATTTTTAAGTAATTAATTTGCATTTTATTGCATGACACAAGTATTTGATCACCTACCAATCAGTAATAATTCCGTCTCTCATAGATCTGTTAGTTTTTCTTTAAGAAGCCCTCCTGTTCTCCACCCATTACCAGTATTAACTGCACCTGTTTGAACTCGTTAACTGTGTAAAAGACACCTGTCCACAGACTCACTCAAACAGACTCCAACCTCTCCACAATGGCCAAGACCAGAGAGCTGTGTAAGGACATCAGGGATAAAATTGTAGACCTGCACAAGGCTGGGATGGGCAACAGGACAATAGGCAAGCAGCTTGGTGAGAAGGCAACAACTGTTGGCACAATTATTAGAAAATGGAAGAAGTTCAAGATGACGGTCAATCACCCTCGGTCTGGGGCTCCATGCAAGATCTCACCTCGTGGGGCATCAATGATGATCAGGAAGGTGAGGGATCAGCCCAGAACTACACGACAGGACCTGGTCAATGATTTGAAGAGAGCTGGGACCACAGTCTCAAAGAAAACCATTAGTAACACACTATGCCGTCATTAATTAAAATCCTGCAGTGCACGCAAGGTCCCCCTGCTCAAGCCAGCGCATGTCCAGGCCCGTCTGAAGTTTGCCAATGACCATCTGGATTGTCCAGAGGAGGAATGGGAGAAGGTCATGTGGTCGGATGATACAAAAATAGAGCTTTTTGGTCTAAACTCCACTCGCCGTGTTTGGAGGAAGAAGAAGGATGAGCACAACCCCAAGAACACCATCCCAACCATGAAGCATAGAGGTGCAAACAGGACGACTGCACCGTATTGAGGGAAAGATGGATGGGGCCATGTATCGCGAGAGCATTGAAGATGGGTCGTGGCTGGGTCTTCCAGCATGACAACAACCCGAAACACACATCCAGGGCAACTAAGGAGTGGCTCCGCAAGAAGCATCTCAAGGTCCTGGAGTGGCCTAGCCAGTCTCCAGACCTGAACCCAATAGAAAATCTTTGGACGGAGCTGAAAGTCCATATTGCCCAGCGACAGCCTCAAAACCTGAAGGATCTGGAGAAGGTCTGTATGGAGGAGTGGGCCAAAATCCCTGCTGCAGTGTGTGCAAGAACTACAGGAAACATATGATCTCTGTAATTGCAAACAAAGGTTTCAGTACCAAATATTAAGTTCTGCTTTTCTGATGTATCAAATACTTATGTCATGCAATAAAATTCAAATGAATTACTTTAAAATCATACAATGTGATTTTCTGGATGTTTGTTTTAGATTCCGTCTCTCACAGTTGAAGTGTACCTATGATAAAACATTACAGACCTCTACATGCTTTGGAAGTAGGAAAACCTGCAAAATCGGCAGTGTATCAAATACTTGTTCTCCCCACTGTACATGTTTTATTGAAGTAACAAATAGTATCCTATTCAAATAGTATACATTTTTTCTAACCAGTCGGAGAGCTGCTGCTATCCTCATCAGAAACGTGCTATACTGTGATTCTTTGTGATACTGCCAACATCCCCTCTGTTATTGGATGATTAGTTGCTCAAAGTTGCAACAATACATACTGAGGTATTATTGTATTTTGCATATTGTATTCCCACAAAAAAAGGGACTTTGTGGTCAATATAGGGATACAGTGGTCTGCAGCTTCTCAGATTCCAGTGTTTATCCTGTCTGTCTGTTCTTCCTCAGAATGCTGACACGTCTTTCGGCTAGTTTCTCCACAGGCCAGACCTCTGTGCTCAGAACAGGTCTTTAAATGCTGTCATAAAGAATACAGCAGCTGTGGCTGAAATATACCACTGACTCACGACGGCTGCTCTGAGCTGAAAATAACCTGGAAGACAGGATTTAATATTATCTGGCCTTAAAGTAATACTTGCTTGTAGTGAGCACACTACAGGCCGGAAGTCCTTACTCGAAGTTTTATTAGATGTCTAAAATGGACGTTTGAATATGGGCATATTCTGTGGTAGTAATTTTACATTTTCAACGTGAGCATTCTTTTGTGTGATCAAGTTGCACAGTTCTCTGCTCCATGGTTCACTCTTGCTATCAGGAAATGGATCGTGAAGTGCTCTGGAGACATGCCCTGCCGTTCTGTTTTCTCAGGCCTTGTGAGACCCGTACTGTGATGCAGTCCCATGGTAGCCAACAGTGTCAGTCTGTAGACATGCTGTCAGTTGCTCACATCTGGCTCCTTTCTTTCCCAGCACTGCTAAAGGAGGGGGCGGAGACACTCTGTCCCTCACTTCAAAACCCTCAGGCTTACTCACACACAGACAACACAGACCGACACAGACACAATCCCGAACTCACACCAAAGGAAAGCAGGGATTAACACTGAGCTTTTGTTTTGAACAGTGTAAATAACGATTGCTTCCATTCTGGCACTGCTGCTCTCGTTAACATTTAATGTGAAACAGCTGTTTTAAAAAGAAGTCTGACGCCAACAGATATTTAACAGCATCACATTTTAGTAATTTAGCATACGCTCTCATCCAGACCAGTAGTGCGTGAATACATTTTCCTATTGTTTTTCCATACTGGTCCCCCATGGGAATCGAACCCACAACCCTGGCATTGCAAGCGCCATGCTCTACCAACTACCAACTGAGCCACACGGGACTTATATAGGGTATGGTCATCAATCTTATTGTCCTTATAGCCTTTTAAAAGTATGATGCCTGTCGGCCATACAGTGCATTCGGAGAAATTCAGACCTCTTCACTTTTTTCAACATTTTGTTCCGTTACAGCCCTTTTCTAAAATGAATTAAATAAAAAGAAATCCTCAATCTACACACAATACCCCGTAATGACAAAGTGAAACATATGTTTGAATTATTTGCTAATAATAAAAAAATACCAAAACAAAATACCTTATTTACATAAGTATTTAGACCCTTTGCAATGAAACTTGAAATTGAGCAATTGTGGTAAATTCAATTGATTGCACATGATTTGGAAAGGCACACACCGGTCTATATAAGGTCCCACAGTTGACAGTACAAGTCAGAGCAAAAACCAAGCCATGAAGTTGAAGGAATTGTCTGTAGAGCTCCGAGACAGCATTGTGTCGAGGGACAGATCTGGGGAAGGGTACCAAAAAGACCAAGACTTCCTAGAGCTAGGCCGCCCGAGCGAGCAATCGATGAGCAATCAAGGGAAAAAGGCCTTGGTCAGGGAGGTGACCAAGAACCTGATGGTCACTCTGACAGAGTTCTAGAGTTCCTCTGTGGAGATGGGAGAACCTGCCAGAAGGACAACCATCTCTGTAGCACTCCACCAATCAGGCCTTTATGGAAGAGTGGCCAGACGGAAGCTATTTATTAAACTGCACGACAGCCCGCTTGGAGTTTGCCAAAAGGCATCTAAAGACTCTCAGACAATGAGAAACAAGATTGTCTGGTCTGATGAAACCAAGCTTGAACTCTTTGGCCTGAATGCCAAGCCTCACATCTGGAGGAAACCTGGCACCATCCCTACGGTGACGCATGGTGGTGGCAGCATCATACTGTGGGGATGTTTTTCAGTGGCAGGGACTGGGAGACTAGTCAGGATAGAAGAAAAGGTGAACAGAGGAAAGTATAGAGAGATACTTGATGAAAACATGCTCCAGAGCACTCATGAGCTCAGACTGGGGTGAAGGTTCACTCTAAGCACACAATGACCCTAAGCACACAGCCAAAACCACACAAGAGTGGTTCTGGACAAGTCTCTGAATATCCTTGAGTGGCTCAGCCAGAGCCCTGACTTGAACCCGATCTCTGGAGAGACCTGAGAATAGCTGTGCAGCGATACTCCCCATCCAACCTGGCAATGCTTGAGAGGATCTGCAGAGAAGAATGTAAGAAACTCCCCAAATACAGATGTGCCAAGCTTGTAGCGTCACACAAGAAGACTCGAGGCTGTAATCGCTGCCAAAGGTGCTTCAACAAAGTACTGAGTAAAGGGTCTGAATACCAATGGTAATGTGATATTTCAGATTATTTTTAATAATGTTGCCCAGATTTCTAAAACCCTGTTTTTGCATTATGGGGTATTGTGTGTAGACTGATACAAAAAAAACAACAGATTTGATCCATTTTAAAATACGGATGGAATGTAACAAAATGTGGAAAGTCAAGGGGTCTGAATACTTTCCGAATGCACTGTAGGTACTGTGTATGCTCTTGTTAACTGTACCGCTTATGCTCTCAAAGGTTTGTGTCCGTGGTATGAGGCGTCTTATGTTATTTTTAGATGGTTATTCCAGTTACGTCACTCTCTCTCTCCAGTTGCATGATTTCCCCTGGTCATCTGACCCCTCCTCTTAGCTGTGTCCAGTTGAGTGAGAGTCCAAAACCTTTCCCTACACATGTGACCAATGGGAAAGGAGTTGAACGTCTGTATTCACACTACACAAGTCAGTGTAGTAAATAATGTATGTCAATAAGAAAAGCTGATTCAGTCTTTAATATATGACAGCCGTTACACTACATTACAGGTTATTGTTCTGCTATCATTTCATGTCATAATTCTTTGAAGGATATTTCCATTGATTTCAGCACATAGCATTTATGGGTTCAATAGTTTGTGTAATTTAGGTTTCCTTGTGATTATGTAACCCTTGCACTGTTGTGCATCTCATAACATCTGCAGAACAAATCAATGAACACCATAGCTATTTATAAACTCACAGATGACACACTGAGGATCCCCTGGAGAAGTCAGTTCTGGAGAATAGAATATCAAGCAGAAAATATATTTTTCATTCCTTCATGTTGACAGAGAATGTTTCCCTCCTCTACATAGTAGCTTTGAAATGACATCACTCCAGCTGTGGCCCCTCCTCCTCCTCCTCCCTGTTCTACTGGTCAACATCTCCAGCCAACTAGACGACAACAAGATCCCGCCCAGTCTGTGTACGGGACACCCAGGTATCCCAGGTACTCCTGGTGTGCACGGTAGTGCTGGCCAACCAGGAAGAGATGGGAGGGACGGGCGTGATTCTGTCCCTGGGGAGAAGGGAGAGAAGGGAGGCAGGGGAGAGACAGGTACAGTGCACCATACTTTCTACTATATAGATCCATGAGTCTTCCCCTGGTTCAATTGTTATTGTATGAACAGTAGTAACAGCATTGTGTTTTTACCCTCTTCTCCCTAAAGGCGAGTCAGGCTTTAGAGGCCTCACTGGAGATCAGGGGAACCCTGGAGATAAAGGAGACAGGGGGCAGTCGGGGGAGTGCGCCATCGCTCCCAAATCAGCCTTCAGCGCCAAGTTGTCCGAGGGCCGCACCATGCCCGTGGCGGCGGAAGACGCTGTGCGCTTTGACAAGGTAACGCTAAACGAGCAGGGCGACTTCAACGCGGAAACAGGACGCTTCACCTGCAAAGTGCCCGGCGTCTACTACTTTGCGGTCCACGCCACAGTCTACCGGGCCAGCCTGCAGTTTGACCTGATGAAGAACGGTCTCACAATGGCGTCCTACTTCCAGTTCTATGGGAACTGGCCCAAGCCAGCATCTTTGTCAGGAGGCTCACTGCTGCACCTCATCCCGGGCGACCAGGTGTGGGTGCAGATGGCATTGGGAGAGTACAGTGGTTTCTATTCCAGCTCTAAGACTGACAGCACTTTCACTGGTTTCCTGGTGTACTCGGACTGGAAAAACTCTGCTGTCTTCGCCAAGGGCGAAGTGGTATAGACATTGCGGGGACCAAGTCTGGTGTTGTGGCTGGGGGGGATCCTCCCCCAGAAAATATTTGAAAACGTTAAACTAATTTACTGCCCTTCGACATGATTCATGGCCTCACTAGAAGGTTATTAGAAAACTCTGGTTATTGCATAAACACATTAAGCAAGGTTACAGAAATAGCAGTAGGCTATGGCACACATACCATACTGATGAGTTGTGATGATGAATCAGGTGAACTGTAGTGCTTTCAGTTGTGCTTCAGGTTAGCCATTTGACTGCTGCTGTGCAATGGTGAATCGTTTTTTACAGACTTTCTGACGGTGGTCCTACATGTATCATTGTTTTTTTGCCTTTACAAACAAGGATGGCCTATGAGGTTTAAATGAGACATGTTGGCTCCTGCAGTTGGCAGGAATTGTGAAAATAAGAAGGTTATATGTTCCGTTGTGGTGGAGGTGTAATGAGGATTCAATAAGGCATCAAACATGTTTGTGAGCTATTTAGGGCTTCCAACCGTGACATCACTGACTTGATGTCATGAAACTTAGCCAGTACTTTGTGCAAAAAAATTAATTGAAAAGAATTCAAACTGAAGCCCTAAAATACTTTTCACAATATTTTAATTTATGTCTGTGCAACCTTCACTTATGTCACAAATAAAAATGTTAACTTTCATGACTGGCTTTAATACCTAATACTCTGACCAGGTAAGTACATTTATGACAACACAAAAAAACAAGGACCAACAACTGAGATGACATCAGTTACTATGTGCTCAACAAGGACAATATGCCTGGTTCCACATTAGATATAGCTAGATTAATTATTTAATGACAAGCTGACAGCTATATTCTTTTGTCTTTCTAAGATACATTTTTTACTATCCAAGAAGACCCCCCAAAAGTGAAAAGAGTATCAAGCGTGGAGTATTTTCCACTGGGGCCCTTGTTGAATTCAGTCAAAAACATGGGCCAAACATCGGCTCCTCTCTTAAAGCAGAACTCACAGTAGGCAGAACTAGTGCCACAGCCACCCCACCAGCATTGTTTAAGGCGAGGAGATGTCGCGCAGAATGGTGGGGGGGGGGGGTGCTCTTCTATCGCGTGTGCAATGATGTCCGAGGGGGAAAAACAGTGTGCTTTGATTTCAGTAACTTCTTTGTTGTTGTTATATTGTAAATGGAGGAGGCGGTTTCACCATTGGGGATCTAAACTTCAAAGTACATTGACAGACTCTTAGCTACAGACAGACAGTTGACCTTTGCACTGACAAAACCAGTGGAGTGCTTCTCTGACTGTTAAACATTCTCACTCTGAGACAAGGAACTCACATTCTCCCCTTCGCCTCAAAATCTTGGACAAAATGATGTTCCCAAAATACACTTTAATGGTTTTTGCCCTGAAGAGATGAGGGGATGGAGAGTTAATCAATCTTCCCCTCACTATTCACATCCTTCTTTTCTATTCGTTCAGGCCCTGTAAATCGCTCCCCCTCTCTCCCTGACGGAAAGACTGCCAAATAGGGAGACAGTGATGTCATTCATTGACATAGCAAGCATGGGTGAGTGTCTAGAGGAGGGAAGTCAGAGAACATGATGAGCAAAGGAACAGACTTTGAAACTCTTTGCCTGAGTTTCCTCCCCGTCTTAAGAGCATTTAAAATACAAAGATACTGTATCACAACACATTCAGATCTTGTGTCTTAAACTTTATGAAGCTAAATCTATTGCTTGCCTGGGGTTAATGATAGAGAGTGGTAAGAGTAATGCATTACTAAAAGGGTGAGAAAAAAAGATATGGTGAGAAGAGCCACTTTGTCCACAAGATGGCAGTGTTGTATCACCACAACACACCAGTGCCTCATTCAAACCGATTTTTGCCCATTCCTTGGTCGCTGGAGGGAACATCTGTTACCAAGTGCCTCAAATATAAGAATTCACATGTAATTTGTGAGCCAATTTATCTTGGTAGAATATAATAACAGATAACAGCTGTACAAACAGTCTTTATGGGTTAAAGTGCCCTGCTGGTTATCACAACAGTAGCTAAACGTTTAAATGAATAAAACAGATATCAACTTATGGTCCACTTCCATTTCCCTCATCCGGCCCAGCTCCAGCCCATAAACTCTCCTCTCATTAAATGTTTATTCAACGTGTCCTCTCCTTGTTTCTGGTTCTACTTTTAATCCATCACAAAGTGAAGATTTCTACTGGAGTTTGGAGCAGTCCATGGCCCTACTGTGTCGGCATTGAGAGAGCTTTTTCAATTGTTCCCATTGGCTCAGGAACTATGGAATGTGTGTACTGCATAACGGTAAGATAAACTGAAGCAGAGAGAGGCCTACACTCACACTTCCTTTTAGACCTAGGCCCTGGGCCAAGTGCATACGCCTGTCTCCATTGTGAATAAGATGACCTCTTAGGACAGGTCACGTCCATTGGTGCTGCACTCAGAAACGGGAATGAGTAGGGAACTATTTCTATTTTCTCTCTGATATGTTTAGACCATAAAATTGTGTGCACCCCCCTTTATGTTCTCTACCACTTAGTCTGTCACTGAACCCTGGACATTGTATGTCATCGCCAAATAGCACCATCCCGTTGATGCGAACTACGATTTGTTTGCCATTCTGACCGACAAAAATCCTGCTCTCAGATATGCCTTTGCTGACATCTATGCACATCCCCCTGTCAAGGAACAGTAGAATGTGTATGTTTTCCTTTCTTAGGCATTGTCACTGGAGTCAAATACCTAACCTCAAAGACTTGGCTCAACGTCAGCAGCATTGAATACTGGTCCAATGTGGCCTTACAATCCTCAAAACATATTTGATCACTCTACGGGATCTCTCGTAATGTGTTCAGCTTTGATAAAAACATTTTTTTTACAGAATTGACAGTATAGCACTTCTACTGGTATGTACTGTTAAAGGAGTAGTAGAGCTGGTTTGGCAGGTCAAACTACATGGTCTCGTCACTAAAGAACATAGACTTCATTGTCCCTCACATTAAGGTCATTAATGCTCTCGGGGACAACGTCCAAGTGTACGAAGGAGGGTTCTGAAACACAGTCCTGTTTCCTCAATGAGATTGAAAAACACAGAAATTAGGCTACTAGCGTTTCATTATTTAAGGCATATAAGGAATAAGGAAAACAGGTTAATTCAAAACTGCAATATCTCTCTGTTGAAGGTCCATCTTCAGGTGTCTGCTTAGCTAAACCATAAGGGCAGGATTCAATCCGATCGGGTATTGTCGACAATGTGCCTTTTAAAGGTAACGTTCCCGTGTTCGTGAAGACCGGCCTAAGACATGTTTGGACACACATGAAGACAGCTTGGCCAAAACGTTATTACATTTCTGCCTGTGAGCTCTTAAGAGTGTGCGGCTCTCTTTTTGTTTCTCACGTTTGGACACATTGTCATCGTATTTTGTTGTTGATACAGAGTTCACTGAGGCGGTAGAGCTTACTCTTAAGCCAGGACTATCTGTATTCAGTCCTGATAGCCGGGGAAGAGTGAGGTTGGAACACCTGCTCAGTGCCCAGGAAGTTGACTGCTGTGGTTGAATAAAGGTCCGTCCCTGATAGATGAGGAACTGGAAATAATGAATCTCTAAAGAATGTAAAGTAGTTTATCAGTAATGTATTTTAGATCACACAAACACACTTTCGGTGTGGTTGCACTAGTCTAACAATCCGTCCTTGTGCACAGGTATTGTGGATATTTGAAAGCAGCTGTCAGTACTCACCAACCATGAACGAGGTTGATGTCTGGATAGAGTCAAAGGTAACTTCCCCTCGTCCCTCTTCCTTCTTCCCTTCTAGGGTCAACTTTCCATTTGAGTAGGCATGTTGGAGAACACAATGCATGTTTGGTTGCGATGTGGAGGTGTACATTATTGGTGTTATCTTCAACCACTTTGAATGGTAGTTGTAGCCCCTCACAGAAAGACAGAGGGAAGGTGTGTGATGTGTGAGTGTACAGTTAGTTCAGTGTTTATGACAACTGCTCGCAGTCATACGATAGTGTCAAACGAGAAGAGAGATTTCCATCTTGACCAGGTTACATGTACCATATGAGATTGTGAGATTGTAGGTGTGGGTCCCAAAAACAAACATCCAAATTGTCCAGAGTCTTAAGGGTCTTGATATACAGTATAGTGAACACAAATACAGTATAGTGAACAAAAATAGAAATGTAACATGTATTTTTCATGAGCTGAAATAAAAGATCCCAGAACTTTTCCATTCACACAAATGTATAATTTTGTTTTTACACACACATTTGTTTACATCCCTGTTTATGAGAATTTCTCCCTTTCCAAGATAAGCCTGACACGTGTGGCATATCAAGAAGCTAATTAAACAGACTGATCATTACACAGGTGCACCTTGTGCTGAGGACCACTCTAAAAGGCCACTCTAAAATGTGCAGTTGTCACACAACACAGTGCCACAGATGTCTCAAGTTGAGGGAGCCTGCAATTTGCATGCTGACTGCAGGAATGTCCACCAGAGCTGTTGCCAGAGAATTTAATGAATTGAACAGACCACATGTAACCAAGCCAGCTGATAAAACTGTGTGTTTCTACAACCAAAGAATTTCTGCAAAAACTGTCAGATGCTCATCGTCCTCACCAGGGTCTTGATTTAACTGCAGTTCGGCTTTGTAACCAAATTTATTGGGCAAATGCTCACCTTCGATTGCCACGCTGGAGAAGTGTGCTCTTCACTGAATAATCCCAGTTTCAACTGTGCCAACTCTTTGTTAGGGGTGACTTCAATAGTTGTTGATGCTGACTCGTAAACTCAGCAAAAAAAGAAACATCCCTTTTTCAGGTCCATTTCTTTCAAAGATAATTTGTTAAACTCCAAATAACACAGATCTTCATTGTAAAGGGTTTAAACACTGTTTCCCATGCTGGTTCAATGAACCATAAACAATTAATGAACATGCACCTGTGGAACGGTCGTTAAGACACTAACAGCTTACAGACGGTAGGCAATTAAGGTCACAGTTGTGAAAATTTAGGACACTAAAGTGGCCATTCTACTGACTCTGAAAAACACCAAAGGAAAGATGCCCATGGTCCCTGTTAATCTGCGTGAACGTGCCTTAGGCATGCTGCAAGAAGGCATGAGGACTGCAGATGCGCCCAGGTCAATAAATTGCTTAAGACAGCGCTTCAGGGAGACAGGATGGACAGCTGATCATCCTCGCAGTGGCAGACCACGTGTAGCAACACCTGCACAGGATCTGTACATCCAAACATCACACCTGCGGGACAGGTACAGGATGGCAACAACTGCCCGAGTTACACCAGGAACACACAATCCCTTCATCAGTGTTCAGACTGTCCTCAATAGGCTGAGAGAGGCTGGACTGAGGGCTTGTAGGCCTGTTGTAAGGCAGGTCCTTTCCAGACATCACCGGCAACAACGTCGCCTATGTGCACAAACACACTGTCGCTGGACCAGACAGGACTGGCAAAAAGTGCTCTTCACTGAAGAGTCTCGGTTTTGTCTCACCAGGTGTGATGGTTGGATTTCCGTTTATCATTGAAGGAATGAGCGTTACACCGAGGCCTGGAGCGGGTTCAATTTGGAGGTGGAAGGGTCCGTCATGGTCTGGGGCGGTGTGTCACAGCATCATCGGACTGAGCTTGTTGTCATTGCAGGCAATCGCAATGCTGTGCATTACAGGGAAGACATCCTCTTCCCTCATGTGGTACCCTTCCTGCAGGCTCATCCTGACATGACCCTCCAGCATGACAATGCAACCAGCCATACTGCTCGTTCTGTTGCGTGATTTCCTGCAAGACAGGAATGTCAGTGTTCTGCCATGGCCATCGAAGAGCCCGGATCTCAACCCCATTGAGCATGTCTGGGACCTGTTGGACCTGTTGGATTGGAGGGTGAGCATTCCCCCCAGAAATGTCCGGGAACTTGTAGGTGATTGGTGGAAGAGGGGGGTAACATCTCATAGCAAGAACTGGCAAATCTGGTGCAGTCCATGAAGAGGAGATGCACGGCAGTACTTGATGCTGGTGGCCACACCAGATACTGGCTGTTACTTTTGATTTCGACCCCCCCTTTGTTCAGGAACACATTATTCCATTTCTGTTAGTCACATGTCTGTGGAAACGTTTTCAGTTTATCTCAGTTGTTGAATCTTGGTATGTTCATACAAATATTTACACATTTTAAGTTTGCTGAAAATAAACGCAGTTGACAGCGAGAGGACGTTTCTTTTTTTGCTGAGTTTATATGTCCCAGTTATTTAATGGCCTGCATACTCACCAGACATGTCACCCATTGAGCATGTTCAGGATGCTCGTTCCAGTTCCCGCCAATATCCAGCAACTTTGCACAGCCATTAAGGAGGAGTGGGAGAACATTCCACAGGCCACAATTAACAGCCTGATCAACTCTATGCGAAGGCGATGTGTCGCGCTGCATGAGGCAAATGGTAGTCACAGCAGATACTGACTGGTTTTCTGATCCACGCACCTACCTTTAAAAAAAAAGAAGCTATCTTTGACCAACAGATGCATATCTATATTCTCAGTCAAGTGAAATCCATAGATTAAGGCTTAGTGAATGTATTTCTGAGTGATTGAGTGATTTCCTTATATGAACTGTAACTTTGAAATTGTTGCATGTTGCGTTTATATTTTTGTTCAGTGTAGTTTCGGAATTCCAACTGGAACCGGATAAGGCTTGTATTATTATGTGGTTTGCTTCTAAAACATCTATCAGTATATTGCTTCAGAGTTTTCTGTGAGGAGTGATGTTCCGTCATATAATCTACTTGCATGCCTTTTTCTACTGCTCAGAGACCTGCAACAACGAGAGCTTCACATCAACACAGTAAGAGTGCTCTGGAGAGCAGACAATACTGTATGTACAGGTAACTACCAAAATAAAGGAAACACCAACACAGGGCGTTGGGCCGCCACGAGCCGCTTCAATGCGCCTTGGCATAGATTCTACATGTGTCTGGAACTCTATTGGAGGGATGCGATACCATTCTCCGACAAGAAGTTCCATAATTTGGTGTTCTGTTGATGGTGGTGGAAATACTGTCTCAGGCACCGCTCCAGAATCTCCTACTAAGTGTTCAATTGGGTTGGGGTCTGACGACCCGGGCATATGGTTTACATCCTCTTCATGCTCATCAAACCATTCAGTGACCACTCGTGCCCTGTGAATGGGGGCATTGTCATCCTGGAGGAGACCACTCTCATCGGGGTATAAATTATTCACAATACAGTGTAGGTTGAAGGTGATCACTCAGAATGGCTGTGTATTTATTGGTGTTTCCCTTGCCCTCTGCTTGAGTGGACCTATTCCATGCCAGGAAAATGTGTTTGCTGACATACAAGAGCATGATTAGACTTATGCTTCTTACCTCGGCCTCCCAAGGAACAGGAGACCCAGACCCATCTCAAAGTCATGGTATAGTATTAATAAACACCCAACTCTGAATTTCTTAGCATCTAAACAGAAAAATAATATTACAGAAAATCATATTTGAGAAGGCCTATACTGTATATCATGCAAAGGCACTAAAACTGCCATGTAGGCCTAATCTAGTTGAGAGAAAATATGCTCTCCTCTACATACAACGACATAAACATTGAATGGAGACTGATGAGAGATAATGCTTAATGTGGTATTGGATGGGATTCCTAGGGGTGTTCCCTTCACCTATCGCCAGGGGTATAAGGAACGGGAACAACCCCAAGACGAACCTCGGGGCAGTGGAAAAAGCCACGGTAAACCCTCTTGTCTGCGGCTGTCAATGCTCAATGCAACACAGTTTACTTCAAAGTAACTTGCTGGTTCCGTAATCAAAACACTTATCCAAGATGGGGTCACTCGTGATCGTAAAGAAATGGATCCAACGGAATCTCCGGTATCTCTCCACAGCGGCCATTTGCGTTGACTGCAGTTTATATAGGTCAGATGTCATAATGCGGATCATGTCATCAAACTGTACGCTACAGTGGATGACGCAATGGAAACAGTCAGAAAACTATACTGGGATAGCACTGTTTTCCTTTGTTATTGTCTCAAGTAGATCATGCTCACGCACAGACGTCAGTTTACCGTCTAGTTTTGATTAACATTTGGTTGACTTGTCAACTAACATGAAAAAATGAACAGTTTTCCGTGTTGATTCAATAATGTCTTCGCATAGAGTTTTTGGTTGAAATGACGTGGAAATAACATTGATTCAACCAGTTTTCCCCAGTGGGGCTGGTCAGATTGACCAAAGCTTTTGGATTCTATTGAAATTATCAAGGTCCCTCAAACGTTTTCCATAGGGTTTAATGGTGAAATGTTGAATTACACCAGTATCCTATGCATTGTTTGGTCACCTGCAATAGAATTGTCAGGAGTAGAGTCGGATCACACATTCGAATATTGTTTACATAACAAAGGCCACTCCACATGTCAAGCCAATGCTAGTTAAGTGTCATCCTACTTGAACCATTGTGAGACTACTTGCGCTCTGTGGCATTGTGAACTTGTTGTCCCTTAACTACCCAGTTGTTTCCCCCACATGCAAGCTAGCCCCTAAATCAGGCATTATTACTAGGTGTGTCAGAGGAAAGCCCAAAAGATTGTCAAAGACGCCAGTCACCCAAGTCACAGACTGTTCTCTCTGCTACTGCATGGCAAGCGGTACGGGAGTGCCAAGTCTGGGACCAAAAGGCTCCTTAACCACTTCTACCCCCAAGCCATACGACTGCGGAGCGGAATAATTAATCAAATGGCCACCCGGACTATTTACATTGACCCACCCCATTTGTTTTTACACTGTTGCTAACTTGCTGTTTATTATCTATGCATAGTCACCTTGCCCCTACCTACATGTACAAATTACCTCAACTAACCTGTACCCCCGCACATTGTTTGATAAATAAAGTTTGATTTGATTCTACATAGGAGCCCTTACAACATTGTGCTCTGTGAAAATGAAACATGTAATGCAAATAGGTAGGGGAGTGGATCAGAAAACCAGTCAGTATCTGGTGTGACCACCATTTGCCTCATGCAGCATGACACATCTCCTTCGAATAGAGTTGATCAGGCTGTTAATTATGGCCCGTGGAATGTTGCCACACTCCTCTTCAATGGCTGTTACGAAGTTGCTGGATTTTGGTGGGAACTGGAACACGCTGTCGTACACATCGATCCAGAGCATCCAAAACAGGCTCAATGGCTGACACATCTGGGGAGGTTGCAGGCCATGGAAAAACTGTGACAATTTCAGTTTCCAGGAATTGTGTACAGATCCTTGCGACATGGAGCTGTGCATTATCATGCTAAAACATGAGGTGATGGCGGAGGATGAATGGCACGACAATGAGCATCAGGATCTCGTCATGGTATCTCTGTGCATTCAAATTGCCATCAATAAAATGCAGTTGTATTCATTGTCCGTAGCTTATGCCTGCCCATACCATAACCCCAACACCACCAAGGGACACTCTGTTCACAGCGTTCAGCAAATCCCTCGCCCACACAACGCCATACACACAGTCTGCCATCTGCCCGGTGCAGTTAAAACCGGTATTCATTCATGAAGAGCACACTTGTTCAGCGTGCCAGTGGCCATCGAAGGTTAGCTTTTGCCAACTGAAATCGTTTACGATGCCCAACTGCAATCAGGTCAAGACCCTGGTGAGGATGACGAGCATATGCAGATGAGCTTCCCTGAGACGGTTTCTGAAAGTTTGTGCAGAAATTATTCCATTGTGCAAACCCACAGTTTCATCAGCTTTTGGGATGGCTGGTCTCAGACAATCCCTCAGGGGAAGAAGTTGGATGTGGAGGACATGGGCTGTGGCGCAAGTTGGAAGTACTGCCAAATTCGCTAAAATGTTGGAGGCGGCTTATGGTAGAGAAATGAACATTCAATTCTCTGGCAACAGCTCTGGCGGACATTCCTGCAGTCAGCATGCCAATTGCACACTACCTCAAAACTTGAAACATCTCTGGCATTGTATTGTGTGACAAAACTGCACATTTTACATTGTTTATATGCTTTTGTATATATAGTGCGGAGTCCCTATTTAGAAGGGACTTTGGGAATTAAGTCCGTGATGTCATAAACCACAAAACTCTAGTGAAGGGAGGAAGTGTTTCCACTTCCTAGAGAAAGTGGTTCACAATGTCCAGCAGAGCCCCCTTTCCTGACCCCCTCCTACACCTATCACCCACAGCTGCTGTTCTTCAGTTTCCCTCTCCTCACAGATGGGGAAGTCTAGGGAAGGGGAAGGTTACTTTCTCCCATTCAGAGATATTATCACCAGGGTTAGCATAATGGCTACATTTATACTGCCTTCAGAAAGTATTCAGACCCCTTCACTTTTTCCACATTTTGTTATGTTACAGTCTTATTCTAAAATGGATTAAATAATTTTCAATCTACAAACAATAACCCATAATGACAGTGCAAAAACAGGTTTCTTTATGCAAATGTATATATGTAAATATTACATTTACATAAGTGTTCAGACCCTTTACTCAGTACTTTGTTGAAGCACCTTTGGCAGAAATTACAGCCTCAAGTCTTTTAGGGTATGAGGCAACAAGCATGGCACACTTGTATTTGGGGAGTTTCTCCCATTCTTCTCTACAGATCCTTTCAAGCTCTGTCAGGTTGGATGGGGAGCGTCGCTGCACAACTATTTTCAGGTCTCTCCAGAGTTGTTTGATTGGGTTCAAGTCCGTGCTCTGGCTGGGCCACAAGGACATTCAGAGACTTTCCCAAAGCCACTCCTGCGTTGTCTTGGCTGTGTGCATAGGGTCATTGTCCTGTTGTAAGGTGAACCTTCGCCCCAGTCTGAGGTCCTGAGCACTCTGGAGCAGGATTCATCAGGGATCTCTCTGTACATCTTTCCCTCAATCCTGACTAGTCTCCCAGTACCTGCTGCTGAAAAACATCTCCACAGCATAATGTTGCCACCACCACGCGTCACCATAGGGATGGTGCCAGGTTTCCTCCAGACGTGACACTTGGCAATCTGTTCAAAGATTTCAATCTTGGTTTCATCAGACCAGATAATCTTGTTTCTCATGGTCTGAGAGTATTTAGGTGCCTTTTGGCAAACTCCAAGCACGCTGTCATGTGCCGTTAAATTAGGAGTGGCTTCCATCTGGCCACTACCATAAAGCCCTGATTGATGAAGTGCTGCAGAGATGGGAAAACCTTCCAGAAGGACAACCATCTCCAGAGGAACTCTGGAGCTCTGTCAGAGTGACCATAAGGTTCTTGGTCACCTCCCTGACCAAAGCCCTTCTCCCCCGATTGCTCAGTTTTTCTGGGCGGCCAGCTCTGGGAAGAGTCTTGGGGGTAACAAACTTATTTCATTTAAGAATGATGGAGGGCCACTGTGTTCTACGGGACCTTCAATGCTGCAGACATTTTTTGGTACCCTTCCCCCAATTTGTGCCTTAACACAATCCTGTCTCTGAGCTCTATGGAAAATTCCTTCGACATCATGGCTTTGTTTTCGCTCTGACATGTACTGTCAACTGTGGGACATTATATAGACAGGTGTGTGCCTTTCCAAATCATGTCCAATTGACTTTACCACAGGTGGACTCCAATCAAGTTGTAGAAACATCTCAAGGATGATCAATGGAAACAGGATGCCCCTGAGCCCTATTTCAAGTCTCATTTCTGGACCCCAGGAAGAGTAGCTGCTGCTTTTGCAACAGCTAATGCCGATCCTAATAAAATACCAAATAGTAAAGAGACTGAATACTTATGTAAGTAACTTATGTAACATTTTTTCAGATATACATTTGAAAAACTGTCTAAAAACCTGTTTTCGCTTTGTATTGTGTGTAGATTGATGGGGGAAATGTTTTAATAAATCCATTTTGGAATAAGGCTGTAACATAACAAAATGTGAAAGAAGTTCAGGAGTCTGAATACTTTCCGAATGCACTGTATATAGAATCTTCAACATCTCTGTTCTACTTGGTTTTCACGAAAATCTAGCAGTTCAGTGAACTTCAGAATGGTGGATCAATATAGAAATCTTAGGAATGGTGGCATAGGAAATATGGGTTTTAACTCAAAATGTATGTTGGAAACACTGTCCTATCATCACGGAATTTGACACAACACATTACCAATGTCTAGTGCGTGTAATGCGAAACCCTTATTTGGGGATTCATTGGTCAAGAGGACCGGAATCAATTACACATTCCACATTGGTTTATCAACAAGGAAATAATAGCCTTGATTATCTCGTAGATAATAATAGCCTTGATTATCTCATATTATGATGAGCAAAATATCCTGTGAAACAGAACTGGCCGTGGTTCTTTCTGGTGGGTTGTAATCAGGGCTTAGGTTTGCTCACACAAGCTGGTAAACCCAGTCTGTAACAAAAATACAGTTGATTGACTGCTCTGAACTGGAACGCGAAGTAAACAGTGAAAATACATAAAATAAACGGTTTCCCACAATAGAAAAAGACAGAAAAACAGTACTAAAAGATGTTTGTTTATTGTCTCACAGACATTTGTCATTCGCATTAGTGAGTCTGGCCACATTCATAAACCTTTATAAAACAAAATACATGCTTACAATTAAGTCATTTAGCGGACTCTTATTCAGAGACTTACAGGAACAATAAGGGTTAAGTGCCTTGCTAAAAGGCACAGACAGATTTTTCACATAGTCAGCTCGGGATTCGAACCAGCGACCTTTCAGTTACTGCCCCAACACTCTTAACTGCTAGGCTACCTGCTACCCCATTCATGGCTTATTGCAATGTCCCATCACTTGTGCCATGTCCCCCGGATACACAGGTCAGTCGTCCTAGATAAGATAAGCTGTGTGAATGGCAACATGCGTGGTCTGCGATAAGAGTCCACTGTATCTGTAGATAGGAATGTCACGCAATGAATAAAGGCCTTTGGGGAAACCTGACAGAAAAAGAGGTCAAAACCAGAATATAACCTAGGATTTACTCTGGACTAAAATATATGCCCATCTTTTTTCATAGATTAGTAACAATACAATGTCACGTCATAGACAATTCATGGGCCCAACTTTTTTTCTCTCCAGATTCTTATCAAAATGTCACATCATAGACAATTGTTGGTTTCATAATTACTATAAAAATAAAGAAAATGGGGCTGTTAAGAAAACGGTAGGCTGCTTGAAAATTATTGGTTTGGTACTAGATAAAAGGGATAAAGGGCAAAATTATTGAATGAGTGATTACAGAACCTTATGAAATAACAAATGTTAAGAATTCTAATTGGAACAAAGACATTAGGTAATGATTGTAGGCTACACAATGTCAATGAGACTAAAACAACCACAGAAGGACATCAGTGACACTGTGGCTCACGTTCGAGTTTGTCTGTCACAATATTGAAGTCACTCCGTCATGTTTGACCCAAAAATATCTTGGATAGGCTCTGCCCGTAAGATGTATTTATGATAAACCTTGGTCCAAAAAAAAGGCATATCAAATATGCCTTTTATTGTCACTTAAAATGGGCCTTTCTCCAACACTTGCAAACTAATTCAATAACCATTTGCAGTTCGTGTAAAATGGCATTTCACAGAACTTCGATCAATACTTATTTTGAGCAAAGAGAAAAAAAATAGAAACAAGGAATTATGAAGCTATTACTGACTAATGGTGGTCATTTTGAACAGCATGTCAATGTTTGATCACAAGACAAAAACATTACAATAACTATAAAGGAGAATATACCTTGTGTGGAGCATAAATTAGGTAGCGTTCATATGTCAGCATAGTGGAAAGAACTGGCTACACTAGTGATCCAAATGATGGCATAATCATTAAAACAAAACAAACGTTTGTAATATGACAAGACATAGATCTGGTAAATAATTTCTCTTGACACGGATATTTTTTTAGACAACCATAGCTTATGAAATTAACCCCCGATCCCACAATACAAAATAATCTCACTTTTTACAGGTCCCTGAATATGAACTGCTTGGAACAATATTGGCTATTGACAAATTACATTTGAGAGGTTGTCACCATTTAAATCTAAGCATAGGCTACAAAATGTGTTCTTACGATAACATTTCGTACTGTACTGACGCCTGCACTTTAAACTTCCATTGAATGCGTTCAAACTGAACCTATGCTGAATAAAGGAAATTAACTGCTACACAGCAAACATTCCTTTAAGTTCACAAACCACATACAGTTTGGAATGACCATGAAGTGTTCAGTAATATGAACAAGCAAGTATAAAAATAAAATGTAGGCAAGCACTGCCATGGTTGTCTGAACAAAACACAGGCATCATTTAAGACATCAGCCATGGGCGACAAGCAATTTAAGCACAGTGGACTGGACTTGGATAGCAGTGTGAGCTGCAATGTACTGCTAGTGTAGATGTAGCCTAAAGTCTCTGCACGTTCGAAACCTGAGATTCAACACGTTAACAATGCAGCGCTCTGGGCCACACGCCCCTCCCTCGTTCGGTCCCTCACAGATACACATCCATGGTATTAAGGATCATATGGCGGCAGAGCGGACAGTTCTGCTGGTAGATGGGCTGGCGCAGCAATATGTTGGTACAGTCCCGACACAAACACAGGTGGCGGCAAGGCAGCAGCACCACTGTCTTAGTACTGTCCTGGCAGATTATGCACTTCTTCCTCTCTTCCTGCTCCTGGAGCAGAGTCAGTAGGCTGTCCTTTGGGGGACCCTTGGAGCTGGTGCCCCCCTCCTCTGAGGAGAGCTTATGTTTCTGTATAGGTCTGCATGTGCCACTAGAGCTGGGGAATGCTAGGTCCCACAGGTCATCCATTAGCTGGCGAGGCCGAGCAGCGTGTTCAGCGCGTGTTGCAGTGTCTCCTGCCCTACCGTCCGGAAGAGCCCTCTGCTCTCTGTCACTGGGTTCAGGTTGCCTGGTGTGGCCCTCACCCCTCACTCTGAAGTTCCTGTAGACTGGTGTTATCGTTTGGTATAGGAGGCTGGCCTGCCGCTGAAGCCTCTGCCACACGCCCCTCCCCAGCATGCAGAGGCGATGGAGCACCCTCTGTAGGACCTGCAGGGTGGGGAAAGAGTTGAAGTAATCGACGGCGTGGCGGGCTTCAAGACGGGTTAGCTCAGGGTTCATGTAGATTGTGGCGGTGACAACAATGGCAGCCGTGAGAATGAGGCCATAAATGTTCAGGAGGAAGACGCTGACGAAAATGTGTCCGAGCAAGCCTAGGAACTCCAGGGCTAGCCTGACGGGAGTCCAGAGTACGATTGAGGTGCCGACCAGGCTGCTGTAGAGGAAGGTGAAGAGGGTGAGGGTGAGCTCCATAGCCTTCTGCAGTGGGTAGGAGACCGCCTCCCACATGCTGACGACAACAGAGTAGACGTTCTGTGTCCCGATGAGCAGCAGGTTGACCACCGTGTTGACCAGGTAGAGCACCAGGCTGACTGCAATGCCAAAGCCCTCCCACACCTGCTGCAGCAAGCAGAGGCCACACAGCAGCCCACGGTGGAAGAGATCCCTGACATGCAAGAGAACATGCGAGGACAAGTAGCCCACCATTTTGAAACTCTCCAAAATACCTCCCAAGAGCTGCAGCCAGCGCCCTAACATGTTAACTGTCCCCTGGGCCAGAAGTGATACGCTGTCCATCATGGCAACCATGCAGAACACAGTGAAGTTCCAGCACTTCACCATTGAGTTGGTCAGTAGCATGGGTAGCTTATTCACAAAGTTGATACATGCCGCCAGGAGCCGTATCACTGAATGGACTATTAAGAAATTTAGGTCCAGGAGGAAGAATATGAAATCGAAACATTTCCCAATAGTGCAAAAGACAAGGTTCACCAGACCCATGATACAGCTCTTACTCGAGTTGGTCCACTGTCTTGATCAATTCACTTTGTCTGGCCAGCAAAGGTTACATAGCCAGCAAGATAACGTTAGCTACCTCGTCCTCGGTTGCGTTCACTTCTCCTTCGGTTCAATTAGCCAGTTTAGCTAGCTAGCATAACAAAGCTAGCTCTACTAGCTAACATAACTACCTGCCAAACACGTTGGTCGGGCACATTCCAGTTGCAATTTGAAATAACCAGCTGTGCAACCGCGTTTGTTTTGGCTAAAGGGCGAACATATCCACACACTGTAATCAGCGGATGTTTACTTTCAAACTTGAGCAGGCTTCAGTAACTAGCTAGCTCTTCGGTTAGCCGATTAGCTAACAAACTGTTCTTCCTAAATAAATTCCCGTCTTGCGATCACAAAATGTTCCATCTCCTCATGCCCCGTCTTCAATAACGTATATCCTTGTGCAAAATCCACCATAACCCAATGCAAGATAAAGGAAGTTGACGACGAAAAGTCACAAAACAGACACGGGCTGTTACCTGTACGGTGGCCGCCATAATTGTTTCGGTTTGGTCACATGATCTTCTCCTCTAACGAATCACGTCCGCGAAGTGTGTTACTCTAAACTTCTTCTTCTTCTTCTTCTTCGTCGTCTTCTTCGTCTTCTTCTATGAGGTTTAACGGCAGTTGGCATCCAATATATTTTGCATTACCGCCACTTACTAGATTGGAGTACTCCCTTATACTTTCCTTGAATTTTATTTTATTGGTTTTAATTTTTTTAAATATATTTTTAAATACCTTACCATCTAACACTACACTCACAAAAAAACAACACCACCCTACTCCACTATTTAAACATATTTAGGGCCTCCCGGGTGGCGCAGTGGTCTAAGGCTGTGCCACCAGAGATACTGGATTCGAGCCCAGGCTCTGTCGCAGCCGGCCGCGACCGGGAGGTCCATGGGGCGACGCACAATTGGCCCTGCATCTTCCGGGTTAGGGAGGGTTTGGCCGGCAGGGATATCACATCGCGCACTAGTGACTCCTGTGGCGGGCCGGGTGCAGTCCACGCTGACCAGGTCGCCAGGTGTACAGTGTTTCCTCTGACACATTGGTGCAGCTGACTTCTGGGTTGGATGTGCATTGTGTCAAGAAGCATTGTAGCTAGGTTGGGTTGTGTTTCGGAGGATGCATGGTTCTCGACCTTCGCCTCTCCCGAGTCCGTACGGGAGTTGCAGCGATGAGACAAGACAGTAACTACTACCAATTGGATACCATGAAATTGGGGAGAAAAAGGGGTAAAATATTAAAAAAAAAATATATATATATATATATATTTAGTCCTACCTCATGCCAACAGCCTGAAAGGATGGGACATCACCACTTAACACACCCTGTAACTCTTCTGATGTCAAGTCTCGCACACCATTGCTATAAATGCTAAAAATCCATTCTTACTGAAACATATATCACTTGTTGGTCTATCCCTCTGTACTGGTACAGATCTACTGTTAACACCACTCCTCTCAAGATCCCTCCCTTTTGACCCATCTTCCTCTACTTTCTTCACTGCTTCAGCATATGAAACCTCTTGAAACCTCAACCTCCCTCTCTCGCACGACACATTTCTGATCCCCAGTCCCCTGGGCACCCCTACAATTAACACATGCCACCACTTTCCCCAATGCTACACATTCCTTTGTCTCATGCCCTTCTGCACACTTCTCACACCTAGGAACCTCCCTCCTACACACTGCTGCCACATGCCCATAAGCTTGACACCAGTAACAACGTAATGTTTTTGACACAAAAGCTTGTACAGGGTAACTTATATATCCTAACATCACTTTGTCGGGCAAAGACTCAACATCAGAACTCAAAAGAACAGACAATGACTCTTCTGCTTCACCACTCTCACCACCCTGTCTCTGTCGCACCAAACAACAAGCATCACTCACACAGGAATTTTCCCCTTCAGTTGGTCAACTTTTACATTTACTGCTATCCCAGTAACCACTCCTTTCAATGGCTCCCTTTTCTGGAGAGCGAAACAATTCACATTTCTTGCATCCATTCGTTTAACGCAGAGCGCCTTCTTCCTTTGACCAGCAGAAACACAAACAATTATTGCAAGACCCCTTCTGGTTACTCCACAGTACCCAATTCTGTTTTCACCCACCTTGAAACCACAAATGGATCAGCCAAATGGCAAGGGTCCACCTTTTCCATAAACTTCACTCCTACTGTCACAGACTCATCTTTATCCTGACCCTCGGTGCAAGCCTCGACATCATCACTTCAACATCATTCACTTCTATTTCTCCTCCTGTCTTCATCTCACTTTGCTTACACTTTCTACCATTCTTTAACAAAACATCTCCCCTTTTCAGCCATTTCCTCCTTCTCTCTCTTAGACCTCCTCTGCCTCTCTTTTTCCTTCCATTCCTCCTCCATATTCCAAGTATACATCTCCTTATTATAATACTGCACTTCTCCTGACATACATCTTGTTCCTGCTTTCTCAAGGAACGCCATTTGACCGGCTGTCACAATCTCCGTACAATGAGCACGAACCCCTCGGGATCTGATCAAAATTCATTCCTTGAATTGAAGTCAATGTACATAGTTGGAAAATAGCTTTGATGAAACTACATTCAACAATTCCACCGGTGTGCTGGTTTTTGCGTGACTGATTTTTTGGGACTAATCATAATTTCACAGGTGTGCACGTTCACCTATAGGCAGGGGCGCAACTTTGGTTTTAGAAGTATTAGTATTTTTTGTTTTAAAAAATTAATTCACTCCAAACAGCCTACCCGACCACTCGGAGGCGTCCGCATGGTCCTAAAGCACACCGTTGCCCCAGTTCTGTATTACATTTCAAAGATAAAACAGTGGGGGAAAAAAAATCAAATTCAGAATATCCCCAGTCCCCTATGAAAGTTAAGCCCCTGCCTATAGGGTACATGGCTAGATTTGTTCTGGGTTGCCGAGATTGCAAAGCGAACACCAAATTATCTCAGATGACGATTAAGGACTAAATGTCATGCAATTTTGCATGCCTTTGATCCACAAATAACTAAGCAATAAACTTCCCATCAATGAGATGAACAAAAAATCTCAAATGGGCCTTGGGAGTCTGAAGTATTTTGAAGGCCTCAGTATACTTACAAATTTATCTCTTAAATTATTGCTTAGATTTTACACAGTAGGTATACCCCTCCAGCAAGCTACTTACTTAAACTCCAAAGGGGCATTCGTTCTAAGGAGGATCTAGATTTTCATCTTAACCAAGACAAATATGTTTATTTTCCATACTCTTACAAAACCCAGTCAGAGGTTTATCGGTAGTAATGGAGCGGCGTATCCCTATATTCACCATACAAAGACAAGCAGCCGATGACCGACAAGAGCATTTTTTCCTCACATTAAACATTTGTCAGTGACAACAGTCCCACAATTTACAACCTCATGCTCTAGAGCCAAAATGGAAACGGTTTCGTTAGAGGCCCTGGGTAAAATAAACAAACAATATTGAAATGGATCCCAGATTGGAGAACAACAGAAGCCACCAGGATGGGTCCCATGGTAAAATAAGAAAACACCTTGACGCACTTCCCACTTCCTACCCGCTAAGGACTAATTTTCTACAATTGATTTTCCCGCCCACCACTTTAATTCCATGCTGTATAGAGAATGTGACTGGCTGACCCTCCCTTACATCCTTCTACATGATCGGCAAGCCTGATTGCGGTATGGGCTGAAAAAAAGAGGGTCATCCTTTTAACACAGGAAGTGAGGCACTGAGAAATATCAGGAAAAAAATAAAACTACTGTTGAACGTGGAAATACCCCAGGAGTACATTCTTGGTCTGTGAAAGTTTCCCTTCCCAGGACCATGGTGATGGCTTTACTTGGTCGACATGGTCGTCACTTGTTAGCTCAATTTCATTTCTAATGTTAGAAAACCATGCTCAATGTTATGATTAATTTAAAAAAACGTTTTAGGAATGAGTTCAGAGATTTGCACATTTTCTTGTAAATACCCCTTTGACATTCCAAAAATAGACATCACAGATGTGATAAACTGAGCTAGAACTCAGTTAGAATGGATGGATTCACTCTTCATGGTGTGGGGTAGGATTGGACATGCCCTGAAACACTGTCTGTGGGACATGTAATGATTAATAGCCTCTAATTACCAGTAATCACCATGGAGACAGGGATTTGCAAAAGCTTGCGTCTCTTATCAAAGTGTCCCTTTTTCACAGTTCATGTTATTGTGATGGAGTTTAGTAGAAACAGGACTCCAAATATCTCTCCCACTCTTCCCCCAAGCCCTCTTGCCCCCTGCACACACTACGTGCTCCCACCCTTGTGCACATTGGACAATGGCCCTCTCTCATTCGAACAGACAACCCCAAAACTACTTGCTCTTGGGTCTGGCCTGGAAAGAATGACTTATTTTCCTCTTTCCTTCCTCTTGGCTCTCCTTAGAACTTAAGCTATCTCTTTCCATCACAGAGAGCGAGCGCCATAACAAACAAGAACAGTGTCCAATCATCAATTACACTCGTGCAGGGACCAGGGTACACTAGGTGTATGTGCTAAGGGTGCTAGCCTAGAGAATACGTCAAAGGGGAAATGCCAGGGCAACCGGATTCATGGACAAAATGTAAGTGTGTTTATTCCCAACGGACGTAGATTAAGATTCTCATGGGTATAAAGTTTAATGTAAAGGGACACAACGACAACCATCAATAAAGCACTTCCAAAACATCACCTAAAATGCACAAATAAATAAGACATGCAGATCTGAAGTTGTGAAGATCCTGATTTCACAAGCAGAGATGTCAGTTTTGAATAAAAGCAGGACGTTTGTTTGGAACACCCCATGCAGGGTCTTCTTTGTCCCCTCACAAAATTCCAGAATGTCCTGACTTTCTGTCCCTATATGTCAGCCAAATTAAAAGCTTACTCTCTTGGGTCTTCTAGGGTCTTTGCAGTCCCTGGGAACTGTACGGAGGAGAGCCATCCAGGCACTTTATTTGTGTTGTCTCTGTTCCAGTCTATTTTATTTCCCAAACTAAATGCTCCCAATCTTCCCAAACTCTCAGCCTAGGATTGTATATCATTACAGGTAAAGAGCGTACATTCTTAAGATGAAGCCTGATATGACCTTGTAAAAAAAAAGTTGACATCGGCAGCTTCTCTGTTTATAGTGTACATCGCAAATACAAAGCACATCTACTAAATATTTGACTTGTATAATTTGCAAATTTACATCATTCATAGTCAAGGGAAGAGCTGATGACAGCTACAATTGAAGTATCAATAACCTTACTGAAGTATCAATAACCTTACACTTACTATCAATAACCTCGGAAGAATAGAGCTGACACAACCTATCATAACAAAGTGGCAGTAAGACTTCTACCGTTCCAAAACCCACAACATCGAAGTCATGACGAATGCTGTTACGGCCAAAGTTGCTGTGATATAGTAAATGACTGGAATTTCATTTTTATCGAACCTTTATTTAACTAGGCAAGTCAGTTAAGAACAAATTCTATTTACAATGACGGCCTAGGAACAGTGGGGCTAACTGCCTTGTTCAATGGGCAGAAACAACAGATTATTTCCTTGTCGGCTCAGGGATTTGATTTAGCAACCTTTCGGTTACTGGCCCAACGCTCAAACCACTAGGCTACCTGCTGCTCCAAATTAAAAAATGACTATGCTATGACATATTGTTTCAATATAAGCGTCTTGTCTTCCAGGTATTTCAGGAAGGGTCTAATATACAGTAAACATATGTAACATGACCTAGTTGTAAAACATGAGTGATCGGCGGAAACGACTAGATTGTCTTTCCATTTCCTCTCCTCTACACGCCAGCTATAAACTCCACCCTTCCTCATGTGACACAATGATATGATGAGAATTGTCCATCTACCAGCTGATTGTGAAACCTCACCTGCTATAGCCTACATACCACTGCTAGAGCAGTCTGTGCTGGGCTGAAAGAACTGTAGGAACGAATTCCCAAGCTAATCCAATTACTGACAGCTGTGTCCTCTCACCTCACTACTACCTCACTACTACTCACTACTACCAGAATGTCCATTGACCATATGGCTCTACTGTATTTAGATCAATTGTATTCTATAATGTGAATGCCAAAGAGGCAAGGCATGGTTCGCCGCTGCTTCACTCTGTAGTAGCAGAATAAGTGACCCTATTCATAATAAGTGACCCTCTGGGGATGCACCAATGTAAAATCCTTGGCACATCCCCCCATTTCCTGTATTCATGGCTGTTGTTGCAATACATTACATTGTGGATACAAAAAGTATTTCCTTCACCTTGGTCATTATCTTCATAACAGAAAAGTGTAATAATTCTGTTGACATTACAATTGTTAATTTGCCTAAACTGAGTGAATTAATCTGTGTTATATTTCACTGGCCTTGAGTGGTTAGGTTGAACAATGAGATTGTTTTGGAAACAGGGGCCCATGCCCCATACAGGAAGTGGAAGCATCAACAACCTCTTTGTTTACGTCCGCCTTTCATCCAGAGGTGTCATAATTTCCCTGTTTGACTTCTAAAGTTCATCCACACACCAGCCACCACACGGTTGGCCTCTGTCTTACCAAAGGTTACAGCACTAGTAGTCCTATAGTAAAGCATACATTTTCACACAGAAAAACTGAACCAAGATCATCTAGAGAATCTAAATCAAAGTTTCACCTGCAACATGAAGAAATATGTTGCCTTGAAGCCTTTTCAAATAATGTCAAGCATATTTATGTATTGTGTGTGATAGGCATTGCTCATATACAGACCTGTATCCCTCCCTAGGAGTACTCTGGGGGTGAGTGTCGTGGATTGGAGCTTTTACTGAACCAGACAAAATGGATTAGCTGTAGATTGAGGGTGGAGGATGAGGAAGAAGAGAAGAAGGAGGCAGTTGTGGTCCTTAATCTGCGTCGATCAGGGGGGGCATACAAGGAGATGACGGTTTGTTGAATGACCTTCATTACGGGTTTAGAAAGTTTGAGCCCCCAGATGGCAACACACCGGCCCTGCACAGGACTACACAGCACTGCACAGGACTACACAGCACTGCACAGGACTACACAGCACTACACAGGACTACACAACACTACACAGCAGAAACAGTGCATTCGAAAAATGTTCAGACCCTTTGGCTCTTTACACATTTTGTTACGTTTACAGTCGTATTCTAAAATTGATTCGTAAAAAAATGTCCCCATCAATCTATTCTCAATATGCCACAATGATAAACCAAAACGTTTAAAAAAATGTATTTTAGCTAATTTATTACAAATAAAAAAACAGAAATACCTTATTTATGTAAGTATTCAGACCCTTTGCTATGAGACTCAAAATTGAGCTCATGTACATCCTATTTCGATTGATCATCCTTGAGATGTTTCAACAACTTGATTGGAGTCCATCTAGGGTAAATTTAATTGATTGGACATTATTTGGAAAGGCACACACCTGTCTATATAAGGTCTCCCTGGTGAAGTTGCATGTCAGTGCAAAAACCCAGCCAAGAGGTTGAAGCAATTGTCCGTAGAGCGCCGAGACAGGATTGTGTCAAGGCACAGACCTGGGGAAGGGTACCAACATATTTCTGCAGCATTGAAGGTCCCCAAGAACACAGTGGCCTCCATCATTCTTAAATGGAAGAAGTTTGGAACCACCAAGACTTTTCCTAGAGCTGGCCGCCCAGCCAAACTGAGCAATTGGGGGACAAGGGCCTTGGTCAGGGTTGTGACCAACAACCTGATGGCCGATCTGACAGAGCTCCAGGGTTCCTCTGTGGAGATGGGAAAACCTTCCAGAAGGACAACCATTTCTGCATCACTCCGGCAATCAGGCCTAAGCATGTTGGTGGCAACATTATGCTATGGGGATGTTTTTCAGCAGCAGGGACTGGGAGACTCGTCACAATCGAGGGAAAGATGAACAGAGCAAAGTACAGAGAGATCCTTGATGAAAACGTGCTCCAGAGTGCTCAGGACCTCAGACTGAGGCGAAGGTTCACCTTCCAATAGGACAATGACCCTAAGCACACAGCCAAGACAATGCAGGAGTCGCTTCGGTACAAGTCTCTGAATGCCCTTTGCGTGTCCCAGCAAGATCCCTGACTTGAACCCTATCGAACATCTCTGGAAAGACCTGAAAATAGCTGTGCATCGACGCTCCACATCCAACCTGACAGAGCTTGAGAATATATGCAGAGAATAATGGGAGAAACTCGCCAAATACAGGTGTGCCAAGGTTGTAGCGTCATACCCAAGAAGACTCAATGCTGTAATCGCTGCTAAAAGGTGATTCAACAATGTACTCAGTAAAGGGTCTGAATAGTTATGTAAATGTGATATTTCAGTTTTTATTTTTAATAAATTTGCAAAAAAATCTAAAAAACAGTTTTTGCTTTGTCATTGTGTGTAGATTGATGAGGGAAAAAATGTCTTTAATAAATTGTAGAATAAGGCTGTAACGTAAAACCAAATTTAGAAAATGTTTAAAAAAAGACTGAATACTTTCCGAATGCACTGTAATGGGAAATAACGATGAAAGACTAAAAGCTTTTGTCTCGAAGGAAGCACAAGCATCTCTTCCATCTTTAATCATGGTATCATTATTGATGCCCCTTGCATTTACCTCACTACAAAGGCTTTTAAGTTCACAGTAGTCTGATCAGGGGTGGGATTGGCAAAGTGCAGATAACTCCACAGAGGCCGCTCCCATGGCCTCCATTAGGTCACCACAACATAAATAAATAAAATACATATCTTAACAAACACAGGCTTGAAATAAAGAAATAAACGTATCCAAACTAATGATGAAATATTTGAATTGTAATAGTTCATCATAATACTGTATATCATATCCCAATTTAATTTTTATAATGTACTTATTATATATCTCATTATAATATATAATTCCTATACACTGAGTATACAAATATTAGGAAGACATTCCTAATAGTTGCACCCCCTTTTGCCCTTAGAGGGAAATAGACTCTACAAGGTGTCAAAAGTGTTGCATAGGGAGGGTGGCCCATGCTGACCCCAATGCTTCCCACAATTGTGTTAAGTTGTCTGGATGTCCTTTGGCTGGTGGACCATTTTTGATACACACCGGAAACTGTTGAGCATGAAAACCCCAGCAGCATTGCAGTTCTTGACACACTCAAACCAGTGCGCCTGGCACCTACCACCATACCCTGTTTAAAGCGTTTAAATATTTTGTCTTGCCCATTAATATTTTTTCTTGACCACACATAGAGTACCTTCACAAAGTATTCACACCCCTTGACTTTTTCCACATTCTGTTTTGTTATAGCCTAAATTTAAAATGGATTAAATTTAGATTTTGTGTCACTGGACTACACACAATACCCCATAATGTAAATAAGAATTTGTTCTTAACTGACTTGCGTAGTTAAATAAAGGTTAAATATATATATATATATATTTTAAGTCAAATTAACAAATTAACTTTAAAGTCAATTAATCCAAAATTTAAATCTGAAATGTTTTGAATCAATAAGTATTCAACCCTGTTGTTATGGCAAGCCTTAATATTTTTGGGAGTAGAAATGTGCTTAACAAGTCACATAGTAAGTTGCATGGACTCACTCTGTGCAATTATAGTGTTTAAACAGTTCCAGAGTTTAATGGCTGTGATAAGAGACATGAAGATGGATCAACAACATTGTAGTTACTCCACAATACTAATCTAAATGACAGTGAAAAGAAGGAAGCCTGTACAGAATACAAATATTCCAAAACATGCATCCTGTTTGCAATAAGGCAAAAAAAGAAAAACTGTACTAAAAAAATCCTGAATACAAAGTGTTATGCTTGGGGCAAATCCAATACCAAACATCACCGAGTAACAGTCTTCATATTTTCAAACATGGTGGTGTCTGCATCATGTTATGGGTATGCTTTTCATCGGCAAGGTCTAGGGAGTTTTTTTTAGGATAAAAGGAAAAGGAATAGAGCTAAGCACAGGCAAAATACTAGAGGAAAACCTGGTTCAGTCTGCTTTCCAACAGACACTGGGAGACAAATTGAAATTCACCTCAGCAGGACAATAACCAGGTCAACATTGAATGTTCTTGAGTGGCCTAGTTACAGTTTTGACTTAAATCATCTTTAAAATCTATGGCAAGACTTGAAAATGGCTGTCTTGCAATGATCAACAACCAACTTGACAGAGCTTCAAGAATTAAAAAAGTATTATGTGACAATATTGTACAATCCAGGTTTGCAAAGTTCTTAGAGACTTACACAGAAATAATCACAGCTGTAATCACTGCGAAAAGTTAGCCTGTTTTTGGACTCCCTAAAAAGACCTACGTCTACATGTACCGGATGTTTGCTTTCAGCAAAGAGTAGTAGTTTCTTCTTCTTGAGGCCTCAAGTTCTTCATCATGCGGCAAATGTACTGAGGCTTGGGTTTCCAAAATCACAGATAAAGCACAGTTTAGGGGCAGAGGAATCAGCAGAGCAATCTAAGTTTTCTAATAGGCCTTGATTTATCAATTGGAACAGCTCTTAGTCAAACGATGGAATGCTCGGGAATGCTCTGGAACTAACTGAAATGAAATTCCACGCCATGTCTGCGTTACGAATCCGGCAAGAGAACAGGTTGTAATTATTTCAGCATAATTACATTTTAAGGGATCCCCAGTCCGATCATATCTTTCACAATGGTTTTTCCCACCATTTATCTGTTATATAAGTCTGTGCTCACTGGTCAGTACTGTGGTCACCAAGGAAGTATTCATCACGGACCTGAGATCTGATAGGACAGCCATGACTGCAGGGGCCCCTGTAGGCCCCTAGGGCCCCACGACCCAACAGCTGTTGGCCAAGCTGAAATATGCAGATGAAATAAATAACTCCATTGGTGATTGTCTTCTCTGAGCTTTCTAAGATTTATGTAATGTTTTTCATAAAGCACATACCATGTCCATGTGGCTATGCTTACCCTACAATGGATACTATTCAATGTACAACTACATAGATTGGTAACATTTTTTTCTAATTTGGGGTACAGAAATTGATGCCAGGAGTGACTTGTTAAAAAAAGAATGGTAACGATTGGCCCATAGTGGGCACTGTTATAAGCAGTCTCACTGAAATCCTTATATCCGTTGCCCCGTTTGACCTAGAGACTTGAAACTTTATATGTAGGTGTCTTTCCCCATGCTGAACAAAGGTTCATCAGGATAGATTTTCCTCCACCTTGGAAATGTTGGTAAACCTTTGAAAACATATTTCTCATGAACCATAACTCAAGATAACACAAAATTACACCTCTTAACTCCCGAGAGTCGTGTTACATAAAATCCCAATCAAAATCTGTAGAGGCTTAAGCTAGAGATATTTGGCATCCACCAGTGTCGCAGTTCCGCATCTGCAGTGAAAAGTCAGACCATGAGACATCCCTACAATCGGTCTTCTCAGGTAAAGGTCTGTAGCGTCCGAATGGTTTGACCTATAAAAACTATCATGACGACTCTATGGAAAGGGGAGACTCTCACAAACACGATGGTGTGTCAACTTCTGTTTGGTAGCTTCCAAACCGTTTGGGCTAAAAACGAATGGGACCCCACTGTAGAAAGGGGATGTTCCTCCGAACACGTTCTCTCTATGACCCCCACAAGTGTCACAGGATTCATCTGAAGGTAACCGGTATCGGTTTAAAAAACTAATGGAAAAATGAAAGTAATTCTGTGCCTAACACAAATAATTGTTTTGATACTTAAAGGGGTACTAAAATTCTAAATCAAACAGCAAAATGATCCATAGTATAACCATCTTAAAAAATGTTCAGTGATCAGCTTAGCACCCCCCACTTTCCCCAAACATTTTAGACTTTAAATGATTAACTTAGTTTGAAAAAAGCTGATGGCTGAGTTATTGATAAATAAGGAAATCATATTTTACGTGTCCATTTAAATCTTTTGTAAATACACTCCACAATGGCCTATCAACTTGAAACTTTTTAGGGTCATCAAAGACATTACCATGATGAACCATATTACATGTGCCACTAAAATCTTTAAAAAATAAGGAAACTATTAACAATGACCTTTTTTTTGACTATGTAGAGCTATTAAAATAATTCTAAAAGTCAGATTCACTCCAAATTGGGTCTTTGGAATAATCACAATAGTCCATAAAGAGTATGAGAAAATAATGTTGATGCATTCAAAGATGGCCACCAGTAGATGCATATTAGCACATTTAGCACATGCTAAAATATGCTCAAATACTTTAAGAATCTTCTTATCTTGAACCATAGGACCAAATGACACCACATTTGGAATGTAGGCCCATGGTGCATGTCTTAACTACCCAAAAGATGGCTGAGTTATTGACAAATAAAAAAATCTGCTTTTACGTGTCCTTTAAAACCACTGTAAATACAGTCCACAACAGCTGGTCAACATGAAAATTGTCATCGCTATTATAGATGTCCCTAAAAATGCACCACATTGAATTAGGTATTGATATCTCAGAAAACAAGGATCTATTAACAACTCATTCTTTGCATATGTAACGTTAATGCTCAAAATCATCTGCAATCATCTTCTCCTCATGAACCATACTTCAGATCCACTCCAGATTTTGTATTTAGACTCATTACATCAGTCTTTAATGGTTTTGAGAAAATATTGTTGTTGCATTCAATATGGTTGCACAGTACCTATAGGTCCACGTTAGCACATGTGCTAAAAATACATAAGAACATCTTCTTCTCATGAACCATAAGTCAGATTGACTCCAGATTTGGTATATAGACAATAAATTAGCCATGGATGAATTTGAGAATGATTAGTTGCTGCATTCAAATACAGTCATGCTACACCACTAGATGGCACTATATAACACCAGGGCTTCAAGAATTGAACAGATGGACATGGGGCCATGACATTTTGTAAATGTTAACCATATGTAAATCATATATACACTCTATCTAGAACCTAGAAGGGTTCTACCTGGAACCAAAAAGGGTTCTCCTACTACCCTTTTTTTCTGTGTGTATATGTTCTTAGAAGCTGCGTGAATAGGAAGTCACTGCAACCTTACATGTCTGCACCACCAGACTCTTTACTTCAGAGTGATCTCGTCTTGCAATTTGTAGTCTATGACATTTCAGATTTAGATATGATAATTTATGTAGTTTGTATGTAGTGTAAGTACTTTTTCAATCTAACTTTAGTGAAGTGAACTATATTTTTCTTAAGGGTAGCTTTAGTGTAGCTTAACTTCTTCCAGTGTGACATAATTGGTATCTTGGTAAACTAGATTTTCAAAGTAGCTTCCCCAACACTGAAACTCAATACATTAAGTCATGACTTTAAGAATGATTACCTGTATTCAAAGATAACCAACCTACAGCACTAGACTAAACTTCTCTTGGATCATCGTTGTGGACGCAAATGCTAATGTTTTCACTGGTTGCACATAAAATAAGGTAGTTCCTATATGATGAGTGCTTGCTTTGTTGTCCAACAGATCTTGTGTCCTTTCTGTCATCCTCTGAACCCCGTTAATTGCTTCTCACTGCTATATTTTCTATTATATCCTATTCCATTCTAGACATTTGAGGAACCCTTGTACCAAACCATGTTATCATTTAGGCTATCTGTTCATAAAGATTAGGCAACTTACTGTACTGAGCTCCCTTCCCCTATAAGTTCCTCCTACCAACAGCACAGTCGCTGTCAACCCTATCTGCCCTACATCTCTTGCCTCTCTAGCACCCTGCGTCTGTCTTGCAGTTTGCCAGGATCGACCAGTCTTCACACTCACTCTCAGGACGACACTGGGCAGAAGAGACAACATGGCTTTACGAATGAAGGCTTCCACGTTCGTGGGACTTTCCCTGCTTTCTCTGACCTGGAAAGGTATGTGACCTAATGCAGATCTAACTTCTTGGAAACTCTGCATAGGATGCGGTTTTCAGCGGTGTATCGTTTTGTGACTGTACTGTACTGTACATTGGAAACTTTGCGGGGTTGCTTGGCTACTGAAGGCTGGCTACTTGATGGAGCGCTACTCTGCCCGGCTCTGAATAAGGCTGCGTAGACCCAACTTCAAACATGTGATGTTGCTACCTTGTTCTGACATTTTTCTGGTCAATCGTTTATGTAAGTTGAAATGCAAATTATATCTTATTATCACACATTTTTAATTTAGCTGCATGGGATGTAAAAATCATATATGTTTTCTACTGTCAGTTATAGTTCAATTATACTGTAAGGAATTAAACGTTTTTTTAAACCTTTATTTAACTAGGCAAGTCAGTTAAAAACAAATTCTTATTTACAATGACGGCCTATCAGGGAACAGATTTTTTTGACCTTGTCAGTTCAGGGATTCGACTCTGCAACTTCTCAGTTACTCTAACCACTCAGGCTACCTACCGATCCCATGTATGTAGACTAGTTACGATAACGAATTAATTCACCTAACTGGAAATCTTTGCGCATTACATCAGAACACATGTGCATGTCTAATGCGTTTAAAATAGTTATTTATTTGTCATCATATAAATAATAGTAGTAACTGAACAGAATAAGTGGAATGAATTGGTCTCCTTATACAGCGATTTCTGTCTTGAAAGATGGTTATTAGATTGTGTCATTTAGCCTATGCATATTAACAAAAAAAGGTAAGCTATTTTTTTATGCTGCATGCATGCCCTCACTATTACTGTATATGATTCATTATTTTGTTTTGACTGAATACCCAGAGACTATAATTTTAAGAATGTGTGACTCTTGTGGAATGCAATCTGTAACTGGCTATGAAAAATATGAAAATGGTCTCAAAGAGACCACTTTTCTAATCTGTTCTATAGTTTACTTTTTAGATCAAAACTATATTAGACTATTTATTCAGATAACTTCAATTGTGAAAAGCATTGCACTGATGCGATTATATATTTAAGCAATAAGGCAGGGGGGGGGGGGTGTGGGGTGGTGGTATATGGCCAATATACTACGGCTAAGGGTGGTTCTTAGGCAAGATGCAACGCGGAGTGCCTGGATTACAGCCCTTGGCCATGGTATATTGGCCATATACCACAAACCCCTGAGGTGCCTTATTGCTATTGTGAACGGTTTGCCAATGTAATTAGAGCAGTAAAAATAAATGTTTTTCATATCCGTGGTATACGGTCTGATATACCATGGCTGTCAGCCAATCTGCATTCAGGGCTTGAACTTCCCAGTTTATAATTGACCATAATGAAAGATTTAAATTATTTATAATCTTAGGGAGCCTACTCTAAGGTCTAGCTATGTTTTTGTTAGATGCTTCGCAGATATACTGGTTGTTACAAATGTTTTTTGGTCATTTGGTGGAATATGGAAAATCAGCTGCCTAGCTGCTGATGTTACAGTAGTGAATAGTAGTGAATATGTTACAGTAGTGAATAGCATGTCTGTGTTATCACCAGACCACGAGACCTGAGTCAAACATCATCACTGTGTGATGGGTGCAGTAGACCTGCACTTACCAAATCTACACATACATCAAACCAGAACGATTCCTAGGCGCAAAGGTGAGGGGAAATTAAGGAAAAATGTTTGCTTATGGATGGAAACAAGACACATTGTATTTGTATTTATTAGGGATCCCCATGAGCCAGTCTTCCTTGGGTCCAAACACATTAAGTCACTTACATCACAAATAAAACAGGACATCATATAACATTATTACACCACAACATATCTACAATACAAAATGTATAACACCACCGTACAACAGTATTACACAATATACGTGTGTGTCGAGTGCGTGTGCTAGCATCTGTGTGCGAATGCATGTGTCTGTTCCTGTGTGTGTTTCTCTTCACAGTCTCCTCTGTTCCATAAGGTGTATTTTTGTCTGTTTTTTAAATCTGATTCTACTGCTTGCATCAGTTACGTGATGTGGAATAGAGTTCCATATAGTCATGGCTATACTATGCACCTACCATAGTCTGTTCTTGACTTGTGGATTGTGAAGTGACCTCTGGTAGCATGTCTTGTGGGGTATGCATGTGTGTCCAAGCTGTGTGTTAGTAGTTTGAACAGACATTTCGGTGCATTCAGCATGTCAACACTTCTTACAAAAACAAGTAATGATGAAGTCAATTTCTCCTCCTCTTTGAGCCATGAGAGATTTACATGCATATTATTAATGTTAGCTCTCTGTGTACATTTAAGGCCCAACCGTGCTGCCCTGTTCTGAGCCAATTGTAATTTTACGAGGTCCCTCTTTGTGGCACGTAACCATATGACTGAACAGTAGTCCAGGTGCGACAAAACTAGGGCCTGTTGGACCTGCCTTGTTGATAGTGCTGTTAAGAAGGCAGAGTAGCACTTTATTATGGACAGACTTCTCCCTATCCTAGCTACTATTGTATCAACATGTTTTGACCATGACAGTTTATTACAATTCAGGGTTACTCCAAGCAGTTTAGTCAAATCAAATCAAAGTTTATTTGTCATGTGCGCCGAATACAACAGGTGTAGACCTATGGCAGACTATGATCTTTCAGCGGAAGACTATAATGTCAAAAGGCGCACTGAAGTCTAACAAAACAGCTCCCACAGTCTTTTTATCATCAATTTCTCTCAGCCAATAATCAGTCATTTGTGTAAGTGCCATGTTTGTTGAATGTCCTTCTCTATATGCATGTTAAAGTCTGTTGTCAATTTGTTTACAGTAAAATAGCATTGTATCTGCTCAAACACATTTTTTTCCAAAAGTATACTAAGGGTTGGTTACAGGCTGATTGGTCGGCTATTTGAGCCAGTCAACGAGGCTTTACTATTCTTGGGAAGCGGAATGACTTTTGCTTCCCTCCACACACTTTCTAGTAGGCATAGATTAAAGACAATATTGCAAATAGGAGTGGCAATATCGTTCGCTATTATCCTCAGTAATTTTCCAACCAGATTGTCAGACCCCGGTGGCTTGTCATTGTTGATAGACAACAATATTTTTTCACCTCTTCCGCACTGACTTAACGGGATTCAAAATTACAATGCTTGTCTTTCATAATTTGATCAGTTATACTTGGATGTGTAGTGTCAGCATTTGTTGCTGGCATGTCATTGCCTAACTTAGCTAATCTTGCCAGTCAAAAAATAATTCAAGTAATTGCCAATATCAGTGGGTTTTGTAATGAATGAGCCATCTGATTCAATGAATGATGGAGCCAAGTTTGTCTTCTTGCCCAAAATTTTATTTAAGGTTTTTAAAGTCTTTAAAGATTTCCCATGATGTCAAGCAAAGAGGCACTGAGTTTGAAGGTAGGCCTTGAAATACATCCACAGGTACACCTCCAATTGACTCAAATTATGTAAATTAGCCTATCAGAAGCTTCTAAAGCCATGACATAATTTTCTGATATTTTCCAAGCTGTTTAAGGGCACAGTCAACTTAGTGCATGTAAACTTCTGACCCCCTGGAATTGCAATACAGTGAATAATAAGTGAAATAATCTAATGTCCTAACCGACTTGCCAAAACTATAGTTTGTTAACAAGAAATGTGTGGAGTTGTTGAAAAATGAGTTTTAATGACTCCAACCTAAGTATATATAAACTTCCGTCTTCAACTGTATTATCCAGATACTGACTGTTAGCACTTGGTTGTTTATAGCAGCTTCCCACAAGAATGGGCTTTAAGTGAAGCAGATGAACCTGTAGCAATATTACTTCAACAGTATTTAACATGAGTTTCTCTCTAAGCTTTACAGGAATGTGCTTCTGAATATAAACAGCAACACCCCCACCATAACCATTTATTGCTACCACTGTATCATCAAATGTTTTATCTAAGTGAGTTTCAGAATATGAATGCCATCTGTTATTAGCAAGATATTGATTTCATTAACCTTGTTTCTTTTTTTTAGCCTTTTTCTGGGATGCTTGATTTTTGTATTGCTTTAATTGGAAACTTAGCAGAAGTAGACATGCTCATGTTATTTATGTTTGAGCTAATAGTGTAGGGTGAGCTGCACACAGTGGACGTCCTACTAGGGCACATGAACCCTGGTCATTGGCACATGATTACTGAATACAATAGCTGTAGGATCAACAGAGGCATTCAGGGCAGTTAGAGGGACATAAAATTAGGTTACTTACATTATGTCCAATTCCCCTGGGATAATGTATATTTGCTGCAGCATTATGACAACTCAGCCCCCCTAATATAGTTTGAAGAAGAAGCAGCCTTGTAATGTCCAGTAATCCAGGATAGCACAGAGTTTTCCCCCCGGGAACCATGATGTTGCCTACCATAGAACTGCCGATGACGACAGCTGGTGCAATGGTTGAGGATGTCCGGCCTTTCTTTCGCCTTTCGTGGTTTTGCAAAACCCTCGAGGACCAAATGCTAGTGGGGTCCGATGGACCCGAGCCAGCTGTAGTATTCATTGTGGATAATGAATAGGCCGGTCTCAGACAGCCTCACGGTCTGATGAGGATGGGAGCTCTGAGGATCTGAACCCGAGGTACCGGAGAGGGAGACAGAACAGAGGACGAAGGTGCAGTTTCCTCCAGATCCAATCTCGAATCAGAAGCCGCCATGGAAGAAGGTGCCGAAGCCTCTGGATCAAGGGCAGCGAAGCTGTCTCCAAGGAGATCCCCGTTGCAAGAGGACAATATTTTCAATTTACACTGCGAGTGACATTTCTCCATGTCTGGTTGGTAGGATTGAGAACAGGAACATCCACCAGGATCATCCCACCAACTCCAATCTCCAAGGAAGGGGGAGACGCCTTCTAGGAGGGATCCCTGCAGAGTTCCGGAGAGTTGGCTGTGGACAGCCGACACGGCGGCGACACTTCCATCAGGCCAAAGTGGCATCCGGCTATTTGTGTGGAGGAGAAAGAAAAAGCAGGCGGGCGTGGATTCCCCAGTAGCTTGGTTATATACGCTATCTGTTTGCTAAGAGTAGGCACTTTGCCCCTGTAGTCCTCTGCAAGCAAACAACTGCTACATTGGAAGTCTTGTTGGTCCACATTGTCCCGGAATAAAAGGAAATTAAATACAGCTCCTGCAGCATTGAAAACTTTTGTTAGTGTGCTTCAATTTATAGGCTACGCCCTCAGTCTTTACTGTCGGTCATGTTCTTGATATCTTACTATGGATTTGGATTAACACCATTCAATTCATGTTGTCAAGTTTAATTTCAAACAAGTTCCCCTTTCCTGCAGTCAAATGACGTAATGGGCTTATGGATGGAATGTTATTAATACTTTTTGTAATTTCATAATTAAATAAACATTTTTTTTTAAACCTGCAGAAAATCTGGTGTTTCTATGTCAAACAGTTTGGTTACAGTTTGGTCTTTTTCAGTATTATTGTTTCAAAGTAGATTTGTTTTAGACTAGCAACTACCTCAAACACATGGTTATGGGCTTACAAAAAAAAGAAGACACCTGTACCATGTCAAATATAGAGTTGAAATGTATTCAATTTTGAGTTTGCATCCCAATATAACACTTTATACACATCACAGAAGACTGAAATATAAAAAAAAAACTGTGTGACCCTGCAGTAAAAGGTTAAACACACATGATTTCAAATGTCCATACGCTGTCTGTCTGGTCTATTCTTTGATGGGCATCATTCACATCTGACAGCTGCATGAAACGTCAGATGCGTTCAGTCTGAAAAGAACGTGTCTAGTCTGGTCTTGCTGTGTTGGAATTCATATCAGCCTCAATTGATTACTATGCCAGAGTGATCAAAAGTTATCACCCTTATCATCATCCAATATGACGCTTGGCCCGGATTGCAAGGGGACTTGCTATCCAGGCCAAGATACAGAATGCCAGCATGCCAGCTTGTTACTGGCCACAAGGCCCCAGCAAATACTTTGATATTTACCCTCAAAGTAGCAACATTACTTTAATAATTTATCTAAATACATAAATGAAGCTGCTTATGCCTAAATAAAACCTCATGTTTTCTGGGAAATGTATTGAGGGCTCTTTTCTGTCTCAAATAAGCTTTTCACGATAGTAAAAACATTCTATTCTGAGGCATCAAAGAAGGGATGGTAGCGTCAGGGATTCCTATAATGACCCTTTGATAATGATAGAATGTACTTCCTGTAACACCAGACAATTACAGGGTCAAAGGGCATGCTCATCACAAAGACATCTCCCATTAAATGGCCATCTTTTTCATCATGGCTGAGAGAAGCTGGTGAGGGCCTGGGTGCCCCATTCCAGACAACTGCTTCTGCGAGGGGCTGCCTGTCCAAGTACACAATAAAAGTCCTTGTGCCCAACCTCACAACTTTTACATAATGAAGTGCAGATCTGGGCAGCGAATCAGCGGAGAGCTGTGCTTGAAACGGAAGTCCCTAAATTCAGGCCTCTGGCAGAGGGGATAGAGCGTGGAATGCCACTGTTTCACTTCCAAGCCCCATTTTAATTTTCACTGTGACACAGTTCTCACATTAGAAAGCCTTGTTCACCTTAGCCTTCTGATAAGAGCAACCAGTTACAGCCAGTGGAATGCATTCTCCATCCCCATTCTGTTTAGGTAACAATGAATTGTTTAGGTTGAACCCCCCTACAGTCAAATGTATCCAGGAATTCAAGTAGAAACCTGGGACGTGATCCTGCATAATTCATATATTTATTCACACTCTGATTGGAATCATTGTGAGTGAAGCCTCACCACTGACACATGCCTGATGTTTTTAATGACCTATCAGATATGGTGGTTGGGGAGAGTGTACGGTATGTACCTAGGTGCAATAATTAACATTTAGGCATAGATCAGTGGGCTCCATCATACATTTAAAAAACAACAACTCAATATTCCACATATTTATCGTTAACTTTTTCATGAATCATTCATGCATGTGTAATGACAACATATACATCATCAATCAAATGTGTGACATAACAAATGTAACGGATCATATTACATCATGTGCAATGTCGTTATGTAGGTCTATACAAACACCTTTCTAATTTTACATTTGAAAGCAAGCCGTAACCAACCGACACAAAGTCCTTGTGACAAAGTCAAGAAACAGGCCACCTGCGCTTTTTGATATCGTTTGTTGTTACTGTGCAACATCCATCAGAAATGCTTGCGTAATGTAAATTCACACAATGGCCATTTTTCACACAATGGCCATTCATCGGTTGTAGACCTGTGTGACAATGGCCAGATCTCTGTGCGGAATCAACAGGAAAAGCTAAAAACTCAAAGGACGAGCCCTTCTGATGTATGCCTAAAGAGAAAGTTAATATCAGACCCCAAGCAATGATAAACATTTAAATCATATTGGCAAACATGAGGTACTATGAAATTGTTTTTTAAAGCAATATCTAAAATAAACACACATTCCTCATAAACTCTATCTTGCAAAGCATAAACTTGTAACCTACATCAGCACACATACTAAAATTAATAATTTCAAAGAATTAGCAAGAAGGGACAGGAACAGAAACATGAATGTAGGACACTCCATGTGATTTCTTTTTCAGCATTTAGCATCTTGCATTGTCTTGCCTCCTACTTGTAACCTGACTCAAAAAAAGAGGGCAATGAGGCTGAGTTGTGATGATGTTGCTTGGTTACTGGTATGGTGCTCTGAAGTCTGAAGACACATCCATGCTAACTGGAAAAGTACCTGATTGATCGATAGTCACGATGTTGTAAAAACATGTTGTCCTCACCTCTAAACGGCTAGAGGCAGTTGTCAGGGTATGGTTTTTAGGGAAGTTATGGGTCGTTAAACTTGGGGGCTTTTCCAAATTGCATTAGGTTAAAACAACAACCAGAGTCAGTTAAGGATCTGCTGGTGTAATGTTAGTTTAATTGTACCCCAAAGGATCTGTCCTGCAACCATATTTTTGCTATATCTGGCTAGCTAGAAAGGAGCACATTATCTTTACATTGAGCAGCCTGTCAAAGCTATTGAACAAAGCCAGGCTTCCTGAAGTACCCTCTCTCAGTAGTCTGAAGCCATACTCGTGTAAGGATTCAGGAAAGTTCCACAAGCCAAGTTAGTGATTATAAATAGAATTTTAAATGGAATCAATCTTCCAAACCATTAACAAGATGGCGAGATGGCAAGATGGCACTGACAGAGAGGGTCGCCTCACTTCTAGTCCTTAGGAAACTATGCAGTATTTCGTTTTTTATGTATTATTTCTTACATTGTTAGCCCAGAAAATCTTCAATGTCATTACATACAGCCGGGAAGAACTATTGGATATCAGAGCAACTTACCAACATTACGTCCAGGAATATGACTTTCCCGAAGCGGATCCTTTGTTCACACCACCACCCAGGGCATTTGATCTGATCCCAGAGTCCGAACCAAAACAACTTTGCCGCAGAAGATGTAGATGGAGCGACCTCCTGGTCAGACTTTGGATGCGTGCACACCACCCACCGCTTCCGATAACAAGGTAGACGGAATTAGGGCAAGGGTTGCCTTCCAGAGAGACATCAGGGTATGTTGTCGGAGTCGGCACAGCCACCGGGATTCCTTATGTGTCGTGCTGACAGAAATAAACATCTCTCTGGGAAGAAGAAGGGCGGGGGTGCATGCTTCATTATTAACGACTCATGTGGTAATTGTAACAACATATAGGAGCTCAAGTCATTTTGTTCACCTGACCTAGAATTCCTCACAATCAATGGCCATCCACATTATCCTCCACGAGAATTCCTGTCGGTTATTGTCACAGCCGTGTATATTCCTCCTCATGCCAATACCATGACAGCCCTCAAGGAACTTCACTGGACTCTATGTAAACTGGAAACCATGTATCCTGAGGCCTTATTTATTGTAGCTGGGAATTTTAACAAATTTGAGAACAAGGCTACCTAAATTCTATCAACATATTTATTGAAGCACTCGTGCGGGAAATACACTGGATCACTGCTACTCTAACTTCCGCGATGCATGCAAGGCCCTACCATGCCCTCCCTTCGGCAGATCTGACCATGTCTCCATTTTGCTCCTCCTGTCCTATAGGCAGAAACTCAAACAGGATGTACCCATGACAAGAAATATTCAACGCTGGTCTGACCAATCGGACTCCAAGATTGTTTTGATCACGCAGACTGGGAAATGTTCCGGGCAGCCTCAGAGAATAATATTGATTTATACGCTGATTCGGTGAGTGAGTTTAAAAGGAAGTGCATTGGAGATGTTGTCCCCACTGTGACTATTAAAACCTGCCCTAACCAGAAACCATGTATAAATGGCAGCATTTGCGCAAAACTGAAAGCGTGAACCAATGCATTTATCCATGGCAAGATGACTGGGAATATGACCGAATACAAACAGTGTAGTTATTCCCTCCGCAAGGCAATCAAACAAGCGAAATGTTGGTATAGGTGCAAAGTGGAGTCGCAATTCAATGGCTCAGACACAAGACATTTGTGGCAGGGTCTACTGGCAATCACGGACTAGAAAAAGAAAACCAGCCACATCACGGACACCAACGTCTTGCTTCCAGACAAACTAAACACCTTCTTTGCTCGCTTTGAGGATAATACAGCGCCACAGATGTGGCCCGCTACCAAGGACTGTGGGCCCTCCCTCTCCTTCTCTGTGGCCAACATGAGTAAGACATTTAAATGTGTTAACCCTAGAGAAGGCTGCCGGCCCAGACGGCATCCCTAGCCGCGCCCTCAGAGCATGCGCAAACCAGCAAGCTGGTGTGTTTACGGACACATTCAATCTCTCCCTATCCCAGTCTGCTGTCCCCACATTATTCAAGATGGCCACCATTGTTCCTGTACCCAAGAAGGCAAAGGTAACTGAACTAAATGACTATCGCCCCGTAGAACTTACTTCTGTCATCATGAAGAGCTTTGAGAGACTAGTCAAGGATCATATCACCAACTTACCTGCCACCCTAGACCCACTTCAATTTGCATACCGCCCCAATAGATCCACAGACAATGCAATCACCATCACACTGCACACTGCACACTGCCCTATCCCATATGGACAAGAGGAATACCTATGTAAGAATGCTGTTCATTGACTACAGCTCAGCATTCAACACAATAGTATCCTCCAAGCTCATCATTAAGCTTGAGGCCTTGGGTCTCAACCCCGCCCTGTGCAATTGGGTCATGGACTTCCTGATGGTGGTGGTGAAGGTAGGAAAAAACATCTCCACTTCGCTGATCCTGGGGCCCCACAAGGGTGAGTGCTCAGCCCCCTCCTGTACTCCCTGTTCACCCATGACTGTGTGGCCATGCATGCCTACAACTCAATCATCAAGTTTGCAGACAACACAACAGTAGTGGGCTTGATTACCAACAACGACGAGACCTCCTACAGGGAGGAGGTGAGGGCCCTCGGAGTGTGGTGTCAGGAAAACAAACTCTCACTCAACACCAACAAAACAAAGCAGATGATTGTGGACTTCAGGAAACAGCAGTGGGAGCACCCCCCTATCCACATCGACGGGACAGCAGTGGAGAAGGTGGAAAGTTTTAAGTTCCTCGGCGTACACATCACGGACAAATTGAAATGGTCCACCCACACAGACAGTGTGGTGAAGACAGCACCTCTTCAACCTCAAGATGCGGATGAAATTTGGATTGCCACCTAAAACCCTCACAAACTTTGACAGATTGTCACGCCAGCTCCCGCTCCTCCCCCCTGGCGCTCGAGGGCACCAGGCTCCCCAGCATTGCGGACTCCTGCCACCATCATTACGTACACCTGCCTTCCCCCCGTCACGCGCATCAGCGTATTATTGGATTATCACCTGGACTCAGCTGTTTATTACCTCCCCTATATTTTTCAGTTCCCCATCTCTGTTGCTGCATTGATTGTCGTTTGTCATTATGTATCTGTGTGTTGATGAAGTTTCTGTCTTGCTCTTTGTCTGTTCCTAATTAAATGTCAACTCCCCGTACCTGCTTCTCGTCTCCGGTGTCGGTCCTTACACAGATGCACAATTGAGACCGCGCTGTACGTCAACTGCACCGCCCACAACTGCAAGGCTCTCCAGAGGGTGGTGCGATCTGCACAACGCATCACTGGGGGCAAACTACCTGCTGTCCAGGACACCTACAGCCCCCAATGTCACAGGAAGGCCAAAAAGATCATCAAGGACAACAACCACCCGAGCCACTGCCTGTTCACCCCGCTACCATCAAGAAGGCGAGGTCAGTACAGGTGCATCAAAGCTGGGAACAAATCATTGGTCATTAATAAATGGATCACTAGTCACTTTAATAATGCCACTTTAATAATGTTTATATATCTTGCATTACTCATCTCATATGTACAGTATATACTGTATTTCATACCATCTATTGCATCTTGCCTATGCCGCTCAGTCATCACTCATCCATATATTTACATGTACATATTCTTATTCCATCCCTTTACTTAGATTTTTGTGTAATAGGAAGTTGTTGTGGAATTGTTAGATTTCTGTTAGATATTACTGCACTGCCGGTACTAGAAGCACAAGCATTTCGCTACACTCACAATAACAATAAAATTTGATTTGAAGTTGTGGAGGACACCATCTGAATTGTGAAACAAGTTAGAGAGTATAGCAGTGGCTACCAGGACATTCTGTTTGCTGTGTTATCAGGATGAAAAGGCCTAATGGTTTAAGGCTGTTGTGAATGACTTTCAATACTAGAGATGGCACAAGTAGAGACAACAATGGACAGAAGCCAGGAAGGGAAATGTCCTCTGTGAAGTACAGATCAGAGGGTATGAATCGTCCCCACAGACAGGCATTACCACAATCAATACACTGTATGCTGGATCAGAATGGGGAAATTAAAGGAGCAGTCCATTGAGTTGTTTGTTTGTGTGGAGGCTCCCTCCCAGGCCCCTCCACTGTTGCCATCAGGGAATTGTTGACACTGTTACCACTGGCTAGCTTGCTTTAGCTAATTGGTTGCACACAACCACTGCTCGATCAATTAAGCAATCAGCAATCAGTTGAATTAAATCTAAGGTTTTAAACAGCCATACAAATGTTTTTATGATAAAGAAAGACAATTCTTTAGGCTTTTTTGTATTTTTTCCAGGTTCAGATTTGGTTTTGATTTTGATTGGTTCAATGCTGCATTCAATTATGCATTTACAGATTGGCTTGATGTGATATTGTTATTACAGTCTTTCAATGTCTGCAGATATGCAATGAGGCAGCCTGTATGTAAGAAACCTGCCACATGTTGCATTAATATCTGTTCTCCACTGGAGGTGTCAAACAATCCATTGATCCGTTAATGTTTAGTGTGTTTGAAATCGCTTCAGATGTTACCAGAAATGCCACCACTATCTTGCCAACTGTACCCTATACCTTAGCTCTTTTGATTCCCTTTGAACTGATCTCAGTAGACAGATGCAACTGCAAACAGTGGTGTAAAAAGTACTTGATTTTCATACTTGAGTAAAAATAAAGATTAATAGAAATTGCCTCAAGCAAAAGTGAAAGTCACTTATTAAAATACTACTTGAATAAAATTCTAAAAGTATTTGGTTTTAAATATAATTTAGTATCAAAAGTCAATGTAGTTGCTAAAATATACTTTTAAGTATCAAAAGTAAAAGTAAAAAGTATGGATAATAAAATTAAGCAAACCAGGCGGCACAATTTTCTGTCCAACACTCAGACATAATTTAAAAACAAAGCCTTTGTGTTTAGTGAGTCCGCCAGATCAGAAGCAGTAGGGATGACCAAGGATGATCTCTTGATAAGTACGTGAATTGGACCATTTTCTGTCCTGCTAAGCATTCAAAATGTAACGAATACTTTTGGATGTCAGAGAAAATGTATGGAGTAAAAAGTACATCATTTTCTTCAGGAATGCAGTAAAGTAAAAGTAGATGTTGTCAAAAATATAAATAGTAAAGTAAAGTACAGATGCCCCAAAAAACGACTTAAAGTAGTACTTTAAAGTATTTTTACTTTACACGACTGGCTGCATACACCTGGCACTTAAACTGTCTGAGAGAACCGAGACTGAGGTTCAGGTTACTGAGATCCAGTATCCTGTCTGTCTTCATCCCCCTTGGGGTCACTTCTCAAGTACTGCTGCTACCTGATTCCTCTAAAGTCCTCCAGCCTCTGGAATCCCCCTGTATTGGCCACCCACTCTCACTCCTCCTTCTAGCTCATGATCTCTGGTTATTTGCGTCGATACAGATGAAGGGTTCTGTCATTGGACTTGAATAAGTGTCAGACTGGTGCCATTGACATAATGCTTGACTGCTGTAACTACATGCCTTGAACTATCTGTCATTTATCTAGCCTGGAGGAGACTGGTGGGAGTACCTATATGAGGACGGGCTCATTGTTATGGCTGGAATGGAATGAATGCATCGGAGTCAAACATGTCGTTTCCATATGTCTGGTATGTTTAATACCGTTCCATTCATTCCATTCCCACCATTACAATGAGCCCATCCTCCTATAGCTCCTCCCAAAAGCCTCCAGCCTAGCCTAACAATTTAGCGGAAAATGCTAAATATATTACTGCGAGAATTGCTGCACTGCCCACACACGTTACGTGATCTCGCCATCACAACCACAGTCATGTAAAGCCCCCGTCATCAAACTCCCAGAACAAGCGATTACAGAGACATTTGATTCATTGTTTCGATCACTGTACGTTGTGTCGTCTTGGACATTTTAACTGCAGGAATAACCAATAACTAGCTTGCTTTGTAAGAGAGAGGACATCTATAAGGTTACACATCCTTTGATTGGTTATTAGTAGCTTTTCACACAGAATACACAAACAAAACACTTAGTGACTTACTGCTGTGTCATCAGCACTTTAATATAAGGCTTCCTACTCTCTCTCTCTTCCCCTGAGCTCATGAGAAGAAACCAAGTTCATAGGAAATATTGCTCCTTTTGGTGTCTGAAGTATCTAGGTGTTTCTGTTTTGAGAGGAGACATTTTTTCTTATTGCAGTTGAGTCATTTTACTCCCTTGAATAGCTTGCTAAGCCAGTCTTGGGTCTGGGTTAAAGCAACAAACCAAACCAAGTCAAACTCTGTAGGCCATTGCTTGGCAGCCATAAACCGATGCTTTGTCCACTGAGGAAAAGTAATTTTGTTTTTTTCTTTGACAAATAGAGAGCTCTATTCCTGGCCAAGAACATCAGCGGTCACTTAAATTGCTGCCCTACTCTTGCACAAATGTAATTAGTGAACTGAAGTTGGTCATTCATAAACATGAGTTTGATCAAGGTCCGGAATACAAATCTGACAACTGAATTTCGGTTCAATTTCTTTCATATCAGTTCAACTTAGCTCTACAGTTGTGGCAGTATCTTACATTGGGTATGCTCACAAAGTTGGTTTTTGGGTTGTTGGCGTTGTCCTCTAGTACACGTTGATTCTTCGACTACGCCCACATTTCTTTTCACTTTTATGGGCCTTGTGAAAACCTAGTGCCCATATCTGTGTTTTTTTTCAGTCTAAGAGTGACAAGGGAAAGACAGCTTTGAGTTGAAACTCAATGTTAATCAGTATATAACAACCCAATGTGGCCAGCCAGCAGTGGTAAGGAAACTGCCAGCTAGGCTATCCAGACAAACATCAGGAGGCAATAACAGTTTATAGGGCTAAGGCCTGACTTCCACCCTGGAGTTGGAAGACAGCTCTACCAGAAACGACTCCTAGATCGGTGCCTTATTTTACTGACTGTCAAAGGATTTACACAGACTACACTTCACAAAACAAAGCACTGCAATAACAGTAGGTCTCAATTGCATTACTCTTTTAGGTTGAAGGTTTTTATTTTCTCCACCTTAAATATATTGAGATGTTTGGAATCTAAATGAAGTCTGATGTGAATATGCCTCCTGTTCATAGAGCCCTGGGTCGTGTTCCTGTGGGCATACTGTAGCAAAACACTTTGCAGCGGAAGACAAAAACAACTGTTTCTTTCACATAGTTTTGAGTGTTTTCTTCTGTCGCGCCTGCTCTCGCTCCCCCTCCTTGGTGCTCGAGGGTGCCAGGCTGCCCATCATTACGCACACCTGTCACCAACGTTACGCGCACCAGCGCGTCTTTGGACTCACCTGGACTCCATTACTTTGTTGATTGCCCCTCCTATCCTCTGTATCTGGTTGATCCCTTTGTCAGCATATAGTTGTTTTGTTTCCACTGTCCAGACACTGTCCATGTTCTGTTTCATGTCCGTTGTTTATTAAATGTTAACTCCCTGTACTTGCTTCTCGTCTCCCAGCGTCTATCCTTAACACTTACTGAACATAGCGCTCCCAGAGGAAGTGCACCCTGGCTCTCTGGCTCCGTCCCTGTCTCCTGCTGCTACTGACTGTCATCAACCCCCAACCGTTTACCTTGCCACATGTTTACTAATGCAAATGATACATCGGGCTCATGTGACACAGTAAATTCCCACTATTACAGCATATAGGACAGAGGTTACTCACAGAGTATGAAAATACAATATTTCAATGCCAGACAAAAACCTCCTTTCTCCAAGATATTGTATCCTGAGTTTAACATCTTCTTGTAATCTATATGTTATTTATTTGAGGAAGTGTAAGGCCAACCAGTTGCCTGTTTCTGTCACTTTCCCTCAGATAAATGCCATGATATGGTTTACATATGGTGGGGCATAGTGAATATTTTCTATGTTTGCAGACTGGAATTTTGGCAATAATAGGGTGAAACTGACACCATTCACACATTAACTAGTGGGATGTACAGTATGTGTGGTACAGATGTAGGATTTTAATTTGTTCACTCTTTTGTTGTTGAGAATTTTCCTGCACATCAGGAAATGCAAACTTGTAGTATATACAATGTTTAAAATGGCTTTTACAGTTTGTAATTTCCATTTAAAATGTCAGGCTTGATTTGCCCCCAAAATTTTTTTTTATCAATCCCTCCAAAAAATTTCCATTAATTATAATCCAATCCATAATAATTCACAATTCCTCTTGCTGCAGGTGTCACGTTCTGACCTTAGTTATTTTATTATGTCTTTGTTTTAGTATGGTCAGGGCGTGAGTTGGGTGGGTTGTCTATGTCTAGTTGCCTGTGTCTGCACTAGTATTATATAGCTTACACTGCGCCTTGGTCTCCTCTGTACATCGAACGTGACAGAATGACCCACCAAACAAGGACCAAGCAGCGTGAAAGCGAGGAACAGCGCTTTGTGGAGAAATGGACCTGGGAGAAGGACGAGTGGGTAACAACCTGGGAGGAGATTGAGAGGTGGTCGATCGATCCAGAGAGAGTGCCAGTGCCCGCCTGGGATTCTATGGAACAGTGCGAGGAGGGATAACAGAGAGAATGGAGGAATGGCGATGATATAAGGGTACAAGGCTAGCACGGAAGCCCGAGAGGCAGACCCAATATTTTTTTTGGGGGGAGGGGCACACGAAGAGATTGGCTGAGTCAGGTTGGAGACCTAAGCCTATTCCTCGTGCTTACCGTGGGGAGCATGTTACTGGTCAGGCACCGTGTTATGCAGTGGAACTCACGGTGTCTCCAGTACCCATTTCTAGCCCGGCCAATGTGAGGAGCTGGAACAGGGAGAATGAGCATCCAGCCAGGAAGGAGGGTGCCGGCTCAGCGCTCCTGGTCTCCAGTGTACCTCCATGGACCAGGATATCCTGCCCCGGCTCTGAGTACTGTGAGTCTGCACAGCCCTGTGCGTCCTGTGCCAGCACCCTGCATTTGCAGGGCAAGTATAACCATCCAGCCAGGACGGGTTGTGTCAGCTCTACACTCCAGACCTCCAGTATGCCTCTACAGCACGGTACGTCCTGTGCCTGCTCCCCGCACTCGCCCTGAGGTGCGTTTCCCCAGCCCAGTACCACCAGTGCCAACACCACGCACCAGGCTTCCAGTGCGTATCCAGGGTCCACTACTCCTTGTTCCTGCCCCTCACACTCGCCCTGATGTGCGTGTCCCCAGCCCGGTACCACCAGTGCCGGCACCACACACCAGGCCTAGAGCGCGCCTCGGCCGTCCAGCACACCCTGTTCCTGCTCCTCGCACTCGCCCTGAGGTGCGTGTCCCCAGCCCGGTACCACCAGTGCCGGCACCACGCACCAGGCCTATAGTGCGCCTCGGCAGTCCAGTACACCCTGTTCCTGCTCCTTGCACTCGCCATGAGGTGTGTGTCCCCAGCCCGGTACATTGCGCCTCGCCAGTCCAGAGCGTCCGGCGACAGTACCCAGTCCAGAGCGTCCGGCAACAGTACCCAGACCAGAGCATCCGGCAACAGTACCCAGACCAGAGCATCCGGCAACAGTACCCAGTCCAGAGCGTCCGGCAACAGTACCCAGTCCAGAGCGTCCGGCAACAGTACCCAGTCCAGAGTGTCCGGCAACAGTACCCAGTCCAGTGCGTCCGGCGACAGTCTACAGACCGGAACCTCCTACGACAGGCCGCAGACCGGAACCTCCTACGACGGGCCGCAGACCGGAACCTCCTACGACGGGCCGCAGACCAGAACCTACCACGATGGGTCACAGTCCGGAACCTACCACAACGGGTCACAGTCCAGAACCTACCACGACGGGTCACAGTCCGGAACCTACCTGGTTTTTGCCTGCCATTACAGTTCTGTTATACTCACAGACATTATTTTAAGAGTTTTGGAAACTTTGGAGTGTTGTCTACCCAAATCTACTAACTATATGCATATCCTAGCTTATGGGCCTGAGTAGCAGGCAGTTTAATTTGGGCACGCTGTTCATCCGGAGGTGAAAATACTGCCCCCTGTCCAAGAGAGGTTAACTAATTTGTCAGCTCAAGCCATCTCCAGTGACCATACGCCCAGATTAGCTGCAGGGAACTGGAGTGGAGCCCATGAAAACACAGGCACTAACTGCACAGAAATGTCTTACTTTTAGTTAAATATTAACCATTAATATAAAAGAAAACAGGTAAATATGTCATTTTTCTATCACAGTGGCCAGACGGAACAGCCCCCTTGTAGTTTGTCAAAAGGCACCTAATGGACTCTCAGATCATGAGAAACAAGATTCTCTGGTCTGAGGAAACTAAGATTGAAGTCTTTGGCCTGAATGCCAAGCATCACGTCTGGAGAAAACAAGGCACCGCTCATCACCTGGCCAATACCATCCCTACTGTGAAGCATGGTGGTGGCAGCATCATGCTGCGGGGATGTTTTTCAGAGGCAGGGACTGGGAGACTTGTCAGGATTCAGGGAACGTGAATGGAGTAAAGTACAGAGAGATCCTTGATGAAAACCTGTCCCAGAGCGCTCAAGACCTCCAACAGGGGCGTAAATTCACCTTCCAACAGAACAATGACCCTAAGCACACAGCCAAGACAATGAAGGAGTCACTTCGGGATAAGTCTCTGAATGTCCTTAAGTGACTTAGCCAGAGCCTGGACTTGAACCTGATTGAACGTCTCTGGAGAGATCCACATCTAACCTGATAGTTTGAGAGGATCTGCAGAGACGAAAACTCCCCAAATACAAGTGTGCCAAGCTTGTAGCGTCATACCCAGGAAGACTTGAGGCTGTAATCGCTGCCAAAGGTGCTTCAACAAAGTACTGAGTAAATACTTCTGTAAATGTGATTTCATTTAAAAAAAAATTATACATGAAAACATTTGTTTTGTCATTTTTGGAGTATTGTGTGTAGATTGATGATGATTGATAACAATTTAATCCATTTTGAATAAGGCTGTAACGTAACAAAATGTGGAAAAAGTAAAGGAGTCTTACCAATGTAATTAGAGCATTAAAAATAAATGTATTGTCATCAAATCAAATTTGTCACATGCGCTGAAAACAATAGATGTAGACCTTACTGTGAAATGCTTACTTAAAAGCCCTTAACCAGCAATGCAGTTCAAGAAAGAATTAAGAAAATACGTACCAAATAAACAAAAGTAAAACATTATATTTAGTAACACATTAAAATAATAATAACAAGGCTATATACAGGGGGTACCGGTACCGATTCAATGTGCAGGGGTACAGGTTAGTCAATATAATTTGTACATGTAGGTAGGGGTAAAGTGACATGATAATATACAGCAATTCAGCAGCAGAGTAAAAACAAATGGGGGGATAGAAGTTGTCATAACTCTCCTGTGACGATCTGAAGGATCAGGTTACAGTGGGTCCGCTCTAGTGTGCTCTCTCTCATAGAGGGGGAGAGCGGGAAGTCGACTGTTTTATGGTCGGTCATAAAATACGCTGCCCCTGTGCTCTGTAGTGTTCGAGATTGGAATGTAAACTGTGGAACACAGGGAGAACCTTAGACATGAAAGTTTGAATAATGAAACAATATTTCTATTGTTGAGAATGTGGGAATGGTCCGTGTGTTTCATTTGGGGATCTCATGAAGGACAGGAAACACACGTAACTGTATCTCTTGAAGTGTACATTTCCCAGCTGTCAGGTTTACATCTAAATGTTGTGAAACGTGATTAAACATGAAACAATTTGTGAAAATATGTAACGTGATGTTAACCTTCTAAATGAGAGTATGGATTTTCATGTAAAGTAGCCACACCCCTGTGAGCCCAGACGTCACATTAAGTGTCATAGAACCACCCTTTCTTCCACAGAGTATAAAACTCACTTCCTACAAAGTTTACATTAAGTCAGAGAATGCCGGGATGGAGTCCTCGCGTTGGAATGGCTACAATTCTATAGACCATTAGACTATACAGCGTGTAGTTTTGGCTACACGGCTTGAAATGGTTAAACTCTGAGACAATTGATCACTACAGAATAAGAGCAAATCCTAGACGTATAATTACTAGTCTGCGGGTGGAAATTACTTAAGTCTAGTACGAGAATACCGACGACCGCAGAAGCACCTATTCTATGCAACAACCATCTGTAGGCCTGACGTATCCATTACAACAGAGCCGTGGAGAAAGTTACAACCACGAAGGACATTGTGAAATCTGGGGAAGTTAACCAGAGACTCTGATGAACTGACTCTCCAGCAGGTGGACAGGCGATTCCAACAGAGAACACAACAATGACATATGGGTGTAAATATATACATTGCAATTATTCTCAAATGAGTGACCATTCATGTGCAAAAGATTAGCATTTCAATGAATACTATTATCAACTGTGTGTTGTGAATGTATTTAGTCTTTCCTGCTCTTTCTCAGTCCCCACCCCTTTCCTTTGTCTACCAAGACGTCATATCGGCTTCGTACGCAAGGGACTTTTTCTTTGTACCATGTAGTAACCTAAATATCTACTGTTTGTTTGTTATGTAATGTTGTGTGATTATTTTGTGATTATTTAGTTGGTTAGTAAGATATGAAAATATCTGAAGAGTTAAATTTATAAACAACATTTTCCTTTAGTGCCCCGACTTTCTAGTTAATTAAAGTTACATGATTAGTTTAATCGCATAATTAAATTACACGCAGAGAATTGATTTGATAAAATAAGTCTTCACATTTAATGATAGTCACAGACATGACAAAGTCTTATGGCTTGGGGGTAGAAGCTGTTAAGGGAGCCTTTTGGTCCTAAACTTGGCGCTCCGGTACTGCTTGCCTTGCGGCAGCAGAGAGAACAGTCTATGACTTGGGTGACTGGAGTGTTTGACAATTTTTGGTTTTTCCTCTGACTGCCTAATATATAGGTCCTGGATGGCAGGAAGCTTGGCCCCAGTGATGTACTGGGCCGTACGCACTACCCTCTGTAGCGCCTTACGGTCAGATGCCGAGCAATTGCCATACCTTGCAGTGATGCAACCGGTCAGGATAATCTTGATGGTGCAGCTGTAGAACTTTTTGAGTATCTGGTGACACATGCCAAATCTTTTCAGTCTCCACAGGGGGAAAGGCGTTGTCGTGCCCTCTTCACGACTGTCTTGGTGTGTTTGGACCATAATAGTTAGTTGGTGTTGTGGACACCAAGGAATTTGAGATTGCGTCATCTGTGGATGTATGGGGCGGTATGCGAATTGGAGTGGGTCTAGGGTATCCGGGATGTTGCTGGTTATGTGAGCCATGACCAGCCTTTCAAAGCACTTCAGGGCTACCGACGTGAGTGATAAGTGGTGGTAATCAATTAGGCAGGTTATATTCACTTCCTTGGGCACAGGGACTATGGTGGTCTGCTTGGAACATGTAGGTATTACAGACTCGGTCAGGGAGAGGTTGAAAATGTCAGTGAAGACACTTGCCAGTTGGTCCGCGCATGCATTGATTGCACGTCCTGGTAATCCATCTGGCCCCGCGGCTTTGTGAGTGTTGACCTGTTTAAAGGTCTTGCTCACACAGTCATCCGGAACAGCTGGTGCTCTCATACATGCTGTTGCTTGCCTCAAAGTGAGCATAAAATACATCTTGCTCATCTGTTAGGCTTGCGTCACTGGGCAGCTCGCAGCTGGGTTTCCCTTTGTAGTCCGTATTAGTTTTCAAGCCCTGCCACATCCGACGAGCGTCAGAGCCAGTGTAGTAGAATTCAATATTATTCCTGTATTGACGCTTTGCCTGTTTGTTGGTTCATATGAGGGCGTAGCGGGTTTCTTATAAGCGGATGGATTAGTGTCCTGCTCTTTGAAAGCGGCAGCTCTGGCCTTTAGCTTGATGCAGATGTTGCCTGTAATCCATGGCTTCTGGTTGGGGATGACGTCGTCAATGCACTTATTGACGAAGCCAGTGACTGAAGGTGGTATACTCCTCAATGCCATTGGATGAATCCCGCAACATATTCCAGTCTGTGCTAGCAAAACACTCCTGTAGCGTAGCACCACGTCATCTGACCACTTCCGTATTGAGCGAGTCACTGGCACTTCCTGCTTTAATTTTTGCTTGTAAGCAGGAATCAGGAGGATATAATTATGGTCAGATTTGCCAAATGGAGGGTGAGGGAGAGCTTTGTATGCGTCTCTGTGTGTGGAGAAAAGGTGGTCTTGAGTTTCTTCCCTCTGTTTACACATGTGACATGCTGGTAGAAATTAGGTAAAAAGGATTTAAGTTTGCCTGCATTAAAGTCCCCGGCCACTAGGAGCGCCACTTCTAAATTAGCATTTTCTTGTTTGCTTATGGCCTTATACAGCTGGTTGAGTGTGATGTTTGTGCCAGCATCGGTTTGTGGTAGTAAATAGACGGCTATGAATAATATAGATGAGAACTCTCTTGGTAGATAGTGTGGTCTACATATCAAGGCACAAGGCGAGACCCAAATGCAGACACAGGAGGCAGATGGTTGGAGTCTTACAATGTTTATTAATCCAGTGGGGTAGGCAAGAGTATGGTCATAGACAGGCAAAAAGGTCAAAACCAGATCAGAGTCCAGGAGGTACAGAGTGTCAGACAGGTTCGTGCTCAAGGCAGGCAGAATGGTTAGGCAGGCGGGTACAAAGTCCAGAAACAGGCAAAAGTCAAAACCGGGAGGACTAGAAAAAGGAGAATGCAAAAAGCAGGAGAACGGGAAAAAAATGCTGGTTGACTTGGAAACATACAAGACGAACTGGCACAGAGAGACAGGAAACACAGCGATACACTGCGGAAAATAAGCACCTGGAGGGGGTGGAGACAATTAAGGACAGGTTAAACAGATCAGGGCGTGACACTACAGCTTATCATATGATACTCTACCTCAGGCGAGCAATACCTTGAGACTTCTTTAACGTTAGACATCGCGCACCAGCTGTTATTGGCAAATAGACACACATCCCCCGCCCCTCGTCTTACCAGACGTAGCTTCTCTGTCCTGCCGATGCATGGAAAATCCCTGCCAGCTATATTATCCATGTCGCCGTTCAGTCACGACTCAGTGAAACACAAGATATTACAGTTTTTAATGTCCCGTTGGTAGGATAGTCTTTCTCATATAGCATCCATTTTGTTTTCCAATGATTGCTCGTTGGCCAATAGAACAGATGGTAGTGGAGGTTTACTCACTCACCTATGAATTCTTAGCCCGACCTCCGCCCCCTATTTCTCCGTCTTTTCCTCACGCAAATTATGATTTGATTGATTACAAATTACGTCATAAAGGAAAATGTCCCTAGCGGGCGGAACAGATATGACATCTGGTTACACAAAAGAAAATGGCTGGGTTTGAGTGAAAGAGCGGGAAGACTGAGGAACAAAGGGTGAAGCTGTGCTATCGTAAATACAATATCTTATGCATTCTAAATTACCGCCCATTTGGAAAAGGAAAATGCAATAAATATTTACTCTGAGCTGCGCTTCGGGAAGGTTGGTGGTAGATGGAAGGCCGTGTTGCCCAACCGAGTCCTTTGTCCTTTGAAGAATGTCTCTGCTGGTAAATTGAATACGTTGTAGTAATGTTGTTGTGAGGTAGACGGGATACTCTGTCTGTTCCTTCCTAACCCTCGTTTGCAGCGGCTGTTGCTAACTCAACCGGCTAGGAGGTATCACGTCTGTAGTGAATAAGAGTGAGTTCAAAGTTCATACCATTCGCAACCAAAGCTCACGCTGATGTTGGCTTCATTCTGTAGTTATTATCTGAACCATTCTGACATCGGACCGTCGTCATCACATCCTCAGAACAGGAGGTTATATTGTCGTCAATGCTTTATATTAGGAAGGGAGAGGAGGGCGTGTTTGAAAAGTTTTATAGCCCATGTCCCTTCACAGGGGCGGGCCACTGATTGAGCAGAGCCCTACCTTATGAAAACCCAAATCTCACATTTTAGAAGCTAAAATCAAATTTCATCCCATCACGAATAATTTCATATTCAAACATTTAAATTAAACAACAATTCCATGTGAATCCGATAACTCTGATGTGTAGACTTTCCACTGTAGCGTTTATGTCATCTTATCATTGATGAGAATGTCTCAGATGACAACTGAGGGCTGTTCTTACGTGCAATGCAATGCCTGGATACAGCCCTTAGCCGCGGTGTATTGGCAATATACCACAAACCCCAGAGGTGCATTATTGCTATTATAAACTGCTCACCAACATAATTAGAGCAGTAAAAATACATTTTTCATATCCGTGGTATACGGTGTGATATACCACGACTGTCTGCCAATCAGCATTCAGGGCTCAAAATACTACACACTAGTCTGTTATGATTGCACCTTCATCATATTGTCTATCTGCATCAGTCTATGATTCTATTTCACACCTACACAATTAGTAATGACTCTCAATTTGTTTTGCTGTCTGGTGTTTTCTCAGAGGCCAAGGCATGATACCATAGAAGGACATTATTTAATGTTTTGGATACAATAACCAAACAAATTTGTCGGGACAAAGCCCTGTCGATATGTAAACAGTTGCTTTAATATTTGACTCATCTGGTCGTGAAAGAGTTTTGTTGTTTTCTCCAGATTTCTCATTTATTAAGATGTTATACGTGCCAATTCTTGCCGTCTCTGCCCGTTTTAGGAAGAAAATGTGGGGAGACAAAGGCTGAGAGCAAAATGAAATCCTGCTCACTTTATTTTCCTCATTGCCCCTCTGGAGCAGTTGTGGTCATGTGTTTCAGCAATTGGCATATTTTTGTGGCTAAGCACCTCTCACTGTATTCGGTTATTAGATAATATAGCTCCACTCATTACAGTAGTGTCACGATAACGGATTGGAGAGAGTCAGGAATGACAGCTGTGCTGTGTGAGTCTGTGTGAACCAATGGAGTGACATTGGTTTCAACTTTTCACCCCCTCAGCTGACAACACACACACACACACACAGGCAGGGAGAAAGGCACGCATGCACACACACTTTGATCTTATTGACTGCTACATAAAATGTGTAAACATTCCATGCAAACCGTCCAAACTTATGAACTAGTTTGTTCCCTTTTTTGATCATGGATAGAGATACATATCGTTTTGATCACAGTAAGCCTTTATACCAAGTGCTAACATACCTAACAGCCTGATTGTGCCATGAATGAAAGAGGCCTGTTCTGTTCAGTGTGCTTCACTGTCCAGTATCTACTGTCACATGAATTGTGTTGTTTGTAAAGCCCAGAGCTATGTACTCGATTTTCAGGAATCTGAGCACTTAAAAAGGCTTTGCGTTTGGTAAAATGGTCCTTCTACACTGTCTTTGTCGAGTCATTTAGCGCCTAATGCCAGATCAAATTGAATAAGGTTCTTACATAGAGTAGACAATGAGTGAGATTGCGTTTATTTTTAGACCATAATTGTCCTTTTATACTCTAAATATGTGTTTGTTTGAGTCTGGGACTTCAGGAATCATCATGCAAAGTGGTGTAGAAAATATAGTCCGTCCACTGACAGGATAAGTCACACTGCTAAGTATCAACTGAGGGCAAACACCAACACAGCGGGATCATCCCAGCTAACAACAAACGTTCTCTTTAGGTCATTAACTAACATTTTTCAAATAAATGTTCCTGTGATGTGCAAGGAATGTTTCCAAGAAACCAATCTGTTCATGTCAAAGAGAACATACCCAGAACATGGTTGACATGTCCTCAGAATATAAGATATTAATGTTGTGGACACGTTTCATGGGAACTTTGCAAGAACATTTATGTGTTTCAGTATGCTGTGGGTTAGGAGAATATTCCATCAACGTCCCACCAAACATGCATTGAACATGGTTGCCATGTTTTCAGAACACAGGATATAATGTTCTAGAGACTTTTCATTGGAATGTTGCAAGAGCAACATTTGTGTCCAAAGAAAAACATATATCTTGAACCACCAGTCCATTTATAGCTCTTTGGAAGTTGGCAAGGGATACTCACACACACAGTGCTTTTAACATTTAACATTCATATTCAACATACATGATGACTACATTGGACATGTTTATTTATACAGTAATTATTATTCAACATGTCCTCAGCTGGGATTTGAATTCACAACCTGTTGGTTCACTGTATTCTGATCTTCCTGCTTCGCCACGTTCGTGTCAGGTATTAGTTCATCTGACTATTCTCATCATTTATTTTATTGACTTATTTCAGCAATTGAATGGCTTTCTGCATAGTTGCCTAATGTTTGGGGGGGCATATTAACCTGTTTTAATGATAATCGTGAAAAAAAAATGTTTTCGAGCTTAGATTTAGTTCAAAGTGCATTCACCTATCAAGTTGTTTCAGATCTACACGTGTCTAGGGAGGAGGGTTTATGGTTTATTCTGGACAGGGCCTAACTATACTGGCCCATAAGCACCAGACCTAGAATATATGCCTTATTGGGACATTGGTAGGTTGTTTGTCATTGGTACTGGTGCCCGGGGTTTGAGACCCATGAATTGAGCCACCCTAATCTCACATTCATTTCATTATTGCCATTTTGAATTGCATTTATCAGACATTTCAATTGTTTATATGGACAATTCATCAGAACACTTGGAAATATTAATTATGCTTGTTTGTTTATTATCATAATGTGTATAGATTTCCACTCTTTCATGCATTTCTGAAACTTTGTGCCCTTGTGTATGACCTCCAGATGCTTTTTCAGGTTTGATGTGGTGTTTCTGGACGTAGAGATCAATGCTGCCTTTGCAGAGTTTGCGTTTGACTAAAATGTTGTTCTCTTTCTCCTCGGTGCCATTCATTCAAAAATATTGGGAGCATTTACACAAGGAAAAGGTTAAGAGGGGTAACAACACAGCTGCTATCTTTCTTCAATTTTCAGCTTTATGATAGCCTATTGGAAACGGATTAGCCTTCAGCATGAATTCCGTTAGAATGAATTCATGCTGTAGGTTCTAAAAAATATATACAACATGCCAGTAAAGATATGCTTCTGAAAGTAATATACGTGTTACTTGAAAAAGTAATTGTAATAATATTAATTGTAATATTATTACAATATTTTAAGAAAGTAACTCGTTATACTACTCTGTCACTCATGCAAGTAATTACTGTATTACTGTAAGTAATTATTACCCCCAACACTGGTACCAAGTGATTATTTAGCAATTTGTCTATTTTACCACATTACAGGCATACTTTGGGTTTTTGCCAGTGAAGCCCTTTATCTACTTCCCCAGAGTCAGATGAACTCAAGGATAGCATTTTTATGTCTTTGCATTCAGTATGAAGGTAGTTTTGCGAGCTAATGACTAACTTGTGTTTGCACAATTACTAGAAGTATTTGGTATCTACTATCATGCTAGCAGTCATCATAGACCTCCAGTCATTGAATTAATGCTAGTTAGCAATTGTGCTAAAGCTAGTTAGCAACATCCTTCAAACTGCACAAACTGCGGCATAAAAATGTATCTGTGGAAGTAGATAAAGGGCTTCATTGCCAAAATCCCGAAGTATCCCTTTAAAATATGGAGATGGAACTCTGTGCTGTGTATTGTTTTGGTACAACTGGCATCATTATTGCTTAAATGTCAAATGTGAGAAAGTACAGACATGCTACTGTGAATATGCACATTTCTGATTTTCTGAGAATATGGCAACAATGTTCTGGGTATGTTTCTAACAGAAGCAACAGTACCATCTTGGCCATGTTTTGCCAACAAATTGGAAATCTTACAGATAGAGAGCTGATGTGATTCCTTATTCCTTATGTTCTATGTTATATGTGGTGTAGTTTTTAAAAAGATGATAGTTCTCTTTGAGACGCTCTGCTATTTAGAATTCTACCGGTTCCTACCAATCTTTCAATGAGAAACACATTTAAATTAGATCAGATAGGTGTGTTGTAACTTTTGCCAAATATTGACATTAACATACAGCACCAGTCAAACGTTTGGACACACCTACTCATTCAAGGGTTTTTCTTTATTTAAAAATTTTCGACACTGTGGAATAATAGTGAAGACATCAAAACTATGAAATAACACATATGAAATCATGTAGTAACCAAAAAAGTGTTCTTCTTCTTCTTTGGGCTGGGGGCAGTATTGAGTAGCTTGGATGAATAAGTTGCCCAGAGTAAACTGTCTGCTACTCAGGCCCAGTTGCTAATATAAGCATATTATTAGTAGATTTGGATAAAAAACACTCTGAATTTTCTAAAACTGTTTGAATGATGTATGTGAGTATAACAGAAGTCATATGGCAGGCAAACACCTGAGAAAAAATCCAAACAGGAAGTGGGAAATCTGAGGTTTGTAGTTTTTCAACTCTTGGCCTATCGAATACACAGTGCCTATGGGGTCAAATTGCACTTCCCAAGGCTTCCACTAGATGTCAACATTCTATAGAACCTTGTTTGATGCTTCTACTGTGAGGTGGTGGTGAATGAGAGGGGATGAGTCAGAGGTCTGCCAGAGAGCCACGAGCTGGTGACACACGTTCACGTGAGAGTTAGCTTGAGTTCCATTGCATTTCTGAAGACAAAGGAATTCTCCGGTTGGAACATTATTGAAGATTTATGTTAAAAACATCCTAAAGAATGATTCTATACATCGTTTGACATGTTTCTACAGACTGTAACGGACCTTTTTGACTTTTCATCTGCTCCTAGTGATCGTGTGTCATGAATTTGGAATACTGGGCTAAACCCGCAAACAAAAAGGAGGTATTTGGACACAAATGATGGACATTATCGAACAAAACAAACATTTATTTGGGAACTGGGATTCCTGGGAGTGCATTCTGATGAAGATCATCAAAGGTAAGTGAATATTTATAATGCTATTTCTGACTTCTGTTGACTACACAACATGGTGGATATCTGTTTGGGTTGTTTTGGTCTCTGAGCGCCGTACTCAGATTATTGCATGGTAAAGTTTTTTTGAAATCTGACACAGCGGTTGCATTAAGGAGAAGTGTATCTATAATTCTGTGCATAATAGTTGTATCTTTTATCAATGTTTATTATGAGTATTTCTGTAAATTAATGTGGCTCTCTGCAAAATCACCAGATGTTTCGGTACTGAACGTAACGCGCCAATGTAAACTGAGATTTTTGTATATAAATATGAACTTTATCGAACAAAACATACATGTAGTGTGTAACATGAAGTCCTATGAGTGTCATCTGATGAAGATCATCAAGGTTAGTGATTAATTTATCTCTATTTCTGCTTTTTGTGACTCCTCTCTTTGGCTGGAAAAATGGCTGTGTTTTTCTGTGACTTGGCTCTGACCTAACATAATCGTTTGGTTTGCTTTTGCTTTTGCCTTTTTGAAATGGGACACTGTGTTGGGATTAACAAGAAGTTTATCTTTAAAATGGTGTGAAATACTTGTATGTTTGAGGAATTTTAATTATGGGATTTCTGTTGTTTTGAATTTGGCACCCTGCACTTTCACTGGCTGTTGTCATATCGATCCCATTAGCGGGATCTCAGCCCAAAGAGGTTTTAAACAAATCAAAATATATTTACAATTTTAGATTCTTCAAAGTAGCCACCCTTTGCCTTGATGACAGCTTTACACACTCTTTGCATTCTCTCAACCAACCTTGTGGTCTTGATGTCTTCTACAATGTAGAACATTTACATTACATTTAAGTCATTTAGCAGACGCTCTTATCCAGAGCGACTTACAAATTGGTGAATTCACCTTCTGACATCCAGTGGAACAGCCACTTACAATAGTGCATCTAAATCATTTAGGGGGGGTGAGAAGGATTACTTATCCTATCCTAGGTATTCCTTGAAGAGGTGGGGTTTCAGGTGTCTCCGGAAGGTGGTGATTGACTCTGCTGTCCTGGCATCGTGAGGGAGTTTGTTCCACCATTGGGGGCCAGAGCAGCGAACAGTTTTGACTGGGCTGAGCGGGAACTGTACTTCCTCAGTGGTAGGGAGGCGAGCAGGCCAGAGGTGGATGAACGCAGTGCCCTTGTTTGGGTGTAGGGCCTGATCAGAGCCTGGAGGTACTGCGGTGCCGTTCCCCTCACAGCTCCGTAGGCAAGCACCATGGTCTTGTAGCGGATGCGAGCTTCAACTGGAAGCCAGTGGAGAGAGCGGAGGAGCGGGGTGACGTGAGAGAACTTGGGAAGGTTGAACACCAGACGGGCTGCGGCGTTCTGGATGAGTTGTAGGGGTTTAATGGCACAGGCAGGGAGCCCAGCCAACAGCGAGTTGCAGTAATCCAGACGGGAGATGACAAGTGCCTGGATTAGGACCTGCGCCGCTTCCTGTGTGAGGCAGGGTCGTACTCTGCGGATGTTGTAGAGCATGAACCTACAGGAACGGGCCACCGCCATGATGTTGGTTAAGAACGACAGGGTGTTGTCCAGGATCACGCCAAGGTTCTTAGCGCTCTGGGAGGAGGACACAATGGAGTTGTCAACCGTGATGGCGAGATCATGGAACGGGCAGTCCTTCCCCGGGAGGAAGAGCAGCTCCGTCTTGCCGAGGTTCAGCTTGAGGTGGTGATCCGTCATCCACACTGATATGTCTGCCAGACATGCAGAGATGCGATTCGCCACCTGGTCATCAGAAGGGGGAAAGGAGAAGATTAATTGTGTGTCGTCTGCATAGCAATGATAGGAGAGACCATGTGAGGTTATGACAGAGCCAAGTGACTTGGTGTATAGCGAGAATAGGAGAGGGCCTAGAACAGAGCCCTGGGGACACCAGTGGTGAGAGCGCGTGGTGAGGAGACAGATTCTCGCCACGCCACCTGGTAGGAGCGACCTGTCAGGTAGGACGCAATCCAAGCGTGGGCCGCGCCGGAGATGCCCAACTCGGAGAGGGTGGAGAGGAGGATCTGATGGTTCACAGTATCGAAGGCAGCCGATAGGTCTAGAAGGATGAGAGCAGAGGAGAGAGAGTTAGCTTTAGCAGTGCGGAGCGCCTCCGTGATACAGAGAAGAGCAGTCTCAGTTGAATGACTAGTCTTGAAACCTGACTGATTTGGATCAAGAAGGTCATTCTGAGAGAGATAGCGGGAGAGCTGGCCAAGGACGGCACGTTCAAGAGTTTTGGAGAGAAAAGAAAGAAGGGATACTGGTCTGTAGTTGTTGACATCGGAGGGATCGAGTGTAGGTTTTTTCAGAAGGAGTGCAACTCTCGCTCTCTTGAAGACGGAAGGGACGTAGCCAGCGGTCAGGGATGAGTTGATGAGCGAGGTGAGGTAAGGGAGAAGGTCTCCGGAAATGGTCTGGAGAAGAGAGGAGGGGATAGGGTCAAGCGGGCAGGTTGTTGGGCGGCCGGCCGTCACAAGAAGCGAGATTTCATCTGGAGAGAGAGGGAGAAAGAGGTCAGAGCACAGGGTAGGGCAGTGTGAGCAGAACCAGCGGTGTCGTTTGACTTAGCAAACGAGGATCGGATGTCATCGACCTTCTTTTCAAAATGGTTGACGAAGTCATCTGCAGAGAGGGAGGAGGGGGGGAGGGGGAGGAGGATTCAGGAGGGAGGGGAAGGTGGCAAAGAGCTTCCTAGGGTTAGAGGCAGATGCTTGGAATTTAGAGTGGTAGAAAGTGGCTTTAGCAGCAGAGACAGAGGAGGAAAATGTAGAGAGGAGGGAGTGAAAGGATGCCAGGTCCGCAGGGAGGCGAGTTTTCCTCCATTTCCGCTCGGCTGCCCGGAGCTCTGTTCTGTGAGCTCGCAATGAGTCGTCGAGCCACGGAGCGGGAGGGGAGGACCGAGCCGGCCTGGAGGATAGGGGACATAGGGAGTCAAAGGATGCAGAAAGGGAAGAGAGGAGGGTTGAGGAGGCAGAATCAGGAGATAGGTTGGAGAAGGTATGAGCAGAGGGAAGAGATGATAGGATGGAAGAGGAGAGAGTAGCGGGGGAGAGAGAGCGAAGGTTGGGACGGCGCGATACCATCCGAGTAGGGGCAGTGTGGGAAGTGTTGGATGAGAGCGAGAGGGAAAAGGATACAAGGTAGTGGTCGGAGACTTGGAGGGGAGTTGCAATGAGGTTAGTGGAAGAACAGCATCTAGTAAAGATGAGGTTGAGCGTATTGCCTGCCTTGTGAGTAGGGGGGAAGGTGAGAGGGTGAGGTCAAAAGAGGAGAGGAGTGGAAAGAAGGAGGCAGAGAGGAATGAGTCAAAGGTAGACGTGGGGAGGTTAAAGTCGCCCAGGACTGTGAGAGGTGAGCCGTCCTCAGGAACGGAGCTTATCAAGGCATCAAGCTCATTGATGAACTCTCCGAGGGAACCTGGAGGGCGATAAATGATAAGGATGTTAAGCTTGAAAGGGCTGGTAACTGTGACAGCATGGAATTCAAAGGAGGCGATAGACAGATGGGTAAGGGGAGAAAGAGAGAATGACCACTTGGGAGAGATGAGGATCCCGGTGCCACCACCCCGCTGACCAGAAGCTCTCGGGGTGTGCGAGAACACGTGGGCGGACGAAGAGAGAGCAGTAGGAGTAGCAGTGTTATCTGTGGTGATCCATGTTTCCGTCAGTGCCAAGAAGTCGAGGGACTGGAGGGAGGCATAGGCTGAGATGAACTCTGCCTTGTTGGCCGCAGATCGGCAGTTCCAGAGGCTACCGGAGACCTGGAACTCCACGTGGGTCGTGCGCGCTGGGACCACCAGATTAGGGTGGCCGCGGCCACGCGGTGTGGAGCGTTTGTATGGTCTGTGCAGAGAGGAGAGAACAGGGATAGATAGACACATAGTTGACAGGCTACAGAAGAGGCTACGCTAATGCAAAGGAGATTGGAATGACAAGTGGACTACACGTCTCGAATGTTCAGAAAGTTAAGCTTACGTAGCAAGAATCTTATTGACTAAAATGATTGAAATGATACAGTACTGCTGGAGTAGGCTAGCTGGCAGTGGCTGCGATGTTGACACTACACTAATCAAGTCGTTCCGTCGAGTGTAATAGTTTCTACAGTGCTGCTATTTGGGGCTAGCTAGCTAGCTAGCAGTGTTGATTGCGTTACGTTACGTTAAAAGAACGACAATAGCTGGCTAGCTAACCTAGAAAATCGCTCTAGACTACACAATTGTCTTAGATACAAAGACGGCTATGTAGCTAGCTAGCTACGATCAAACAAATCAAACCGTTGTACTGTAATAGTTTCTACAGTGCTGCTATTCGGGGCTAGCTGGCTAGCTAGCAGTGATGATTGCGTTACGTTACGTTAAAAGAACGACAATAGCTGGCTAGCTAACCTAGAAAATCGCTCTAGACTACACAATTGTCTTAGATGCAAAGACGGCTATGTAGCTAGCTAGCTACGATCAAACAAATCGAACCGTTGTACTGTAATAGTTTCTACAGTGCTGCTAGTCGGGGGCTAGCTGGCTAGCTAGCAGTGTTGATTGCGTTACGTTACGTTAAAAGAACGACAATAGCTGGCTAGCTAACCTAGAAAATCGCTCTAGACTACACAATTGTCTTAGATACAAAGACGGCTATGTAGCTAGCTAGCTACGATCAAACAAATCAAACCGTTGTACTGTAATAGTTTCTACAGTGCTGCTATTCGGGGCTAGCTGGCTAGCTAGCAGTGTTGATTGCGTTACGTTACGTTAAAAGAACGACAATAGCTGGCTAGCTAACCTAGAAAATCGCTCTAGACTACACAATTGTCTTAGACGTTAGCTAGTTGCTTAGCTAGCTGCTGGGCAGATAGCAGTGTAGACTACGTTAGGACGACGAAATACGATAATTACGCAATTATCTTTGATACAAAGACGGCTATGTAGCTAGCTAAGAAGAAATTGCTAAGATTAGACAAATCAAACCGTTGTACTATAATGAAATGTAATGAAAATGTAATGAAAGGTTATACTACCTGCGGACCGAAGTGTAGATGCGACCGCTCGCTCCAACCCGGAACCGGAAACAGTAAAAATAAAGAAAAACCCTTGAATGAGTAGGTTTGTCCAAACTTTTGACTCGTACTGTATATTGCTAAGAATGTGAGAGGAGGGCGACTCCCCAAGCAGGTCTCAAACTAGCACCAATGACGAAAACCCTAACTACTGTCCCAATAACAGATATCTTTAGGTTATGTGCCAGTATCGTTCGCCTCTGTCTAGAAGAAATCCTAACCCCTCCTCCCTGCACACGTGTGTAGATTTGAAACAACTTTGGTGTAAGCAACAGGGTGAATGCACTTCAAAGTGAAACTGAGCTCTGTTAAAAGTACACTCATGAAAAACGCTTAATGATCATAGTGATTCAGGAGTATCGGGAAAACAGGTAAATATGCCCCACAACCATTAGACAACTATACAGAAAGTAAATACGTAAATTAAATCAATGATAGTCAAATTAACTGACACCTGACAAAGACATAGTGGCCTACCAGGAAGATCTGAATGCTGTGAACCAAGAGGTGGTGAGTTAAAATCCCAGGTGAGCACATAGCGAATAATAATTACTGTATAAATGGACATGCAACATGTAGTCAAAGTGTGTTAAATATGTAAATTGAAAACACTGCATGTTAAAATCAGTGTGTGTGAGTATTCCTAACCTTGCCAATAGACAAAAGTAGCTGTGAATTGATCAGTGGTTCACCAATCAAGGCCTTGATGGGCTTGGCAACAGTAAAAATGTGTAATGGAACAATTTTTGGGAGATGATGTCCTGACAAGTGATACACAAAAATGTTACTGCCACGTTCCCATTAAACTTTAATATCTTACATTATGAGAACATGGTAACCATGTTCTGTTTATGTTTGGTGGGACGTTGACGGAATATTCTCCTAACCCTCAGAAGAACTGGACACAAAAATTAGGGGAAAATTATGGGTAACATTGTAAAAACATTCTCTCTCCCTAGAATTGTTGGCTGGGATATGACTGATTCTCAGTCTGTGCTGAAGCTGGGAGCCTAGGATTATTATGAAACTCCTTCACAACGTCAAAAGCCCATTTCTACCTGCCGCTTACATGCATCCTGTGTCCTGGTCTGTGCCTACATTTTGATGACCATGTTTTAACATGACAAACCTTGATCAGATAGAACAATTGGTCGCCTTGCTTCGCATTCTTAGGAAACTATGCAGTATTTTGTTTTTTATGTATTATTTCTTACACTGTTACCCCAGAGCAACGTCATCTTACCAACATTACGACCAGGAATACGACTTTTCCGAAGCGCATCCTCTGTTTGGACCACCACCCAGGACAATGGATCGGATCCCAGTAGGCGACCTAAAACAGGCAGACGGAGCGGTCTTCTGGTCAGGCTCCGTAGACGGGCAAATCGCTCACCACTCCTGAGAATACTACTCGTCAATGTCCAATCTCTTGACAACAAGGAAGACAAAATTCGAGCAAGGGTTGCCTTCCAGAGAGACATCAGAGATTGTAACATTCTCTGTTTCACGGAAACATGGCTCACTTGGGATGCGTTATCAGAGTCAGTACAGCCACCCGGTTTCTTCACGCATCGCGCCGACAGAAACAAACATCTCTCTGGTAAGAAGAAGGGTGGCGGTGTATGCCTTATGATTAATGAGTCGTGGTGTGATCATAAAAACATACAGGAACTCAAGTCCTTTTCTTCACCTGACCTAGAATTCCTTAAAATCAAATGCCGACCGCATTATCTACCAAGAGAATTCTCTTAGATTTTAATCACAGCCGTGTATATCCCGTCCAAGCAGACACTTCGACAGGCCTGAAAGAACATCATTGGAGTCTATGTAAACTGGAAACCACGTATCCTGAGGCTCCATTTATTGTAGCTGGGGATTTTAACAAAGCTAATCTGAAAACAAGGTTCCCTAAATTTTATCAGCATATCGAATCTGCGACCCGTGCTGGCACCATTCTGGATCATTGCTACTCTAAGTTCCGCAACGCATACAAAGCCCTCCCTCGCCCTCCTTTCGGGAAATCTGACCACGACTGACCATTTTGTTTCTCCCAGCCTATAGACAGAAACTAAAACAGGATACACCAGTGCTCAGGTCTGTTCAACGCTGGTCCGACCAATCTGATTCCACGCTTCAAGATTGCTTCGATCACGTGGACTAGACCCACTCCAATTTGCTTACCGCACCAATAGGTCCACAGACGACACAATCACAATCACACTGCACACTGCCCTAACCCATCTGGACAAGAGGAATACCTATGTAAGAATGCTGTTCTTCGATTACAGCTCAGCATTTAACACCATAGTACTCTCCAAACTCGACCCCGCCCTGTGCAACTGGGTCCTGGACTTTCTGACGGGCCGCCCCCAGGTGGTGAGGGTAGGAAACAACATCACCACCCTGCTGATTCTCAACACTGGGGCCCCACAAGGGTGCATTCTCAGCCCTCTCCAGTACTCCCTGTTCACCCATGGCTGCGTGGCCATGCATGCCTCCAAATCAATCATTAAGTTTGCAGATGACACTACAGTGGTAGGCTTGATTACCAACAATGACGAGACGGCCTACAGGGAGGAGATGAGGGCCCTCAGAGTGTGATGTCAGGAAAATAACCTCACACTCAACATCAATCAACAAAACAAAGGAGATGATCGTGGACATCAGAAAACAGCAGAGGGATCACCCCCCGATCCACATCGACGGGACAGTAGTGGAGAAGGTGTAAAGTTTTAAGTTCCTCAGCGTACACATCACGGACAAACTGAATTGGTCCACCCACACAGACAGTGTGGTGAAAAAGGCGCAACAGCGCCTCTTCAACCTCACGAGGCTGAAGAAATTTGGCTTGTCACCAAAAACACTCACAAACGTTTACAGATGCACAATTGAGAGCATCCTGTCGGGCTGTATCACCGCCTGGTACTGCAACTGCTCCACCCACAACCGTAAGGCTCTCCAGAGGGTAGTGAGGTCTGCACAACGCATCACCGGGGGCAATCTACCTGCCCTCCAGGACACCTATACCACCCGATGTCACAGGAAGGCCAAAAAGATCATCAAGGACATCAACCACCCGAGCCACTGCCTGTTCACCACGCTATCATCCAGAAGGTGAGGTCAGTACAGGTGCATCAAATCTGGGACTGAAATACAGCTTCTATCTCAAGGCCATCAGACTGTTAAACAGCCATCACTAACATTGAGTGGCTGCTGCCAACATACTGACTCAATCAGGCGCAGGAGGCAGAAAGTCAGGCGCAGGAGGCAGAAAGTTCAGGATAGCGTTTATTCCGCACAGGGAAAAAAATACTGCTCGTTAAGAATACCGGGCGCACAATAACAAATGCACAACATAATACGTACTGCCACACAGAAACACAGTGGGAAAAATAGTTAAGCTCGCACAAAGAGCAGGCGGGCCTACCGGTTTAAATAGCCCAACTAATCAACCTCAACAAGGAACAGGTGAAACTAAACAGACAAAACAAACAGAAAAGGGAAAAGGGATCGGTGGCAGCTAGTAGGCCAGTGACGACGAACGCCGAGCGCCACCCGAACAGGGAGAGGAGCCACCTTCGGTAAGAGTCGTGACACTAGCCACTTTAAGAATGAAATATTGGATGTAATAAATGTATCACTAGTCACTTTAAACAATGCCACTTTACATGTTTACATACCCTACATTATTCATCTCATATGTATATACTGTACTCTATACCATCTACTGCATCTTACCTATGCCGCACGGCTATCGCTCATCCATATATTTATATGTACATATTCTTATTCATTCCTTTACACTTGTGTGTACAGTGTAGTTGTTGTGAAATTGTTAGATTACTTGTTAGATTTTGCTGTAAGGTCAGAACTAGAAGCACAAGCATTTCGCTACACTCGCATTAACATCTGCTAACCATGTGTATGTGACCAATTTTTTTAATGATTTGATTTGATTTGATCATCTTGGAGCACGAAAACACACCATGCTAATGCAAGGTGAAACCAGGGGTAGAGATTCCCTTGATCCACTAAATGTACTTTATGCTGCACAGAAACATAAAACATATGCTAATTGAATCACTTGACCAGCAGCATATGTCAAATGTCTTCCAATTTCCAAATCTATCAGCTGGAGAGGCTTGTAGGAGACTCTTGTGGCGGCCAGATTCTCAGATGGTGGAATGCATCAGAAAAGTAGCTTCTGAAGCTCTCCTTGTCTGGCACACAGGCCATCGCTCACACAGCACAGCACAGCAACAGAAGTTATGTGGACATGAGCACAGCTGATGCATTGAAGCAGAAAAAAGGCATGTGCTTCTGATTTGCGAGGTGAAACAAACTACAGCATCTCAATGTGAAAGGCAGAAAGTTATTTTAGGTCATGTGAGTTTAGAATGTTCCAGCGAAAATGTTATTTTCCAGGAAGAAGCTAATATACACTATTTGTGTGGATTTTCATCATTTTGTGGAGAATCTGTTAAATATTCTGTGTGGAAAATATTGTAGATCTTCAATACAAAGTATTTCATGAACTTACTGTGAACTACAGAAAGCTTACATGACTCTTACTTAACTGTGGTATTTAATGTCATGACTGCAGGGTGCATTGGTCATTTCTAAAGCTATCGCTCACTCTCAAGCTAAGCCTATGTGATTGTGGTTCTCAACCCCTTGACTTTTGCTCTGGGGTCAAACACACTAAAACACTATGGTGAGGTTTAATGACTGAGAGAAAACACTCAACACCAGCCAGTCACCATCGAGCAGTAGAGGAGGAGAAGGATAAGGAAGAAGAGGACCCTTCCTGGTACTACCACTCCTTATGTTCTCTCCTTGACTCCTATAGACACCGTGGCCAATCGCTGTGGAGTGCTCACTCCTGTCTCACTATCAAGTGAAATAGATAGACACTTCTGGACAGTGGACAGGGAACTGGGTTCAGTACTGTGAGTCTTCTGACAGGGTGTGTGTGTGTGTTTATGTGTGTGAGTATTCATGTGTGTGTGCGTGTTTGGTTTGGCCCTTCCATAATGGCCACCTTATCCCAGAGGCAGCCATGATGGACTGAGAATGCTGAGCATTCCGCAGATATTCCTCCCCCTGCCTGCCTGCTTCTCTTCTCTTCTGTTCCCCCACCAGATTCAGGGGCATAGGGCCTCCGGCCCCTCAGACCAGCCCTAGATTCCTGCCACAGTTCTCAATTCAGCCCCAGTGTTGAATAGTGCTTGGAATCCTACTAAATAGCTCTTTAACGCCTAAGGCGTCATCCACTTATCTCTCATCCATAGAAACCCTAGTGTCTTATTAGCCTATAACTATACTGAACAAAAATATAAACGCAACATGCGACAATTTCAATGATTTTACTGAGTTACAGTTCATATAAGAGAATCAGTCAATTGAAATAAATTCATTAGGACCTAGTCTATGGATTTCACATGACCTGGCAGGGGTGCAGCCATGGGTGGGCCTGGGAGGGCATGGGCCTCACTTAGAAGCCAGGCCCACCCACTGGGGAGCCAGACCCAGCCAATCAAAATTAGTTTGTCCCCACAAAAGGGCTTTATTACAAGACAGAAATACTCCTCAGTTTCATCAGCTGTTCAGGAGGCTGATCTCAGATGATCCCGCAAGTGAAGAAGACGGATATGTAGGTCCTGGCCAGGCGTGGTTACATGAGACCGGTTGGACGTACTGTCAAACGATCTAAAATGATGTTGGAGGAGGCTTATGGTAGAGAAAGGAACATTAAATTCTCTGGCAACAGCCCTGGTGGCCGTTCCTTCAGTCAGCATGCCAACTACGTGCTCACTCACTGACAAAACTGCATATTTTAGAGCGGCCTTTTATTGTCCCCAGCACAAGGTGCACCTGTGTAATGATCATGCTGTTTAATCAGCTTCTTGATATGGGGAAATGCTCATTAATAGGGATGTAAACACATGTCTGCACAACGTTTGAGAGAAATAAGCTTTTTGTGCATATGGAACATTTCGGGGATCTTTTAATTCAGTCCATGAAACATGGGACCAACACTTAACTGTTGCGTTTATATTTTAGTTTGGTATATTTGATACAGCAGATGTGATTGAATGCTGTTGTAGATGAGCCAGACTAGCCAGAGAAAAAGAGAAGTTCCATTTCTGTAGTTGCTGGTGAACATGACACACATTGAATATTGTCTTTGGCCTCAGCCACGTCCATTTGCATTTCGGATCTCAGATCAAAAGTGAGGGAACACCGGAGTCCCTCTTGCAGAGCCTCAAAGAGGCCTGCTTTTAGCTGAAGGCCTGAATATGTATTTGGAGAGCACTGGAATGGCCCTCGGGAGCTCATTTGATTGGTTGAAACGGGGGAGCAGGGGAGATCGCTCAGCCACAGACAGAAGCAGTGTGTCGTCCAATGCCATCAGTACACGCTGCTGCTAAATAATGGATGTTGTATGCTGAAACACCAAACGTCTCTCTGCTGATCTATGGCACATTTGGAGCCTTTTAGTGCAGACCGCATTACTGACTCCCTGGATGGCTCTACCTGAGTGTTTGTGTTTGTGTGCGCGTGTGCAAGTGCATGTGCGCGCGTGTGTGTGTGTGTTTTTGCTGTTTCACGGAACATACATTAGAGCACTCTGGTAGTGTCAGCATCTGTTTATATTCCAGACAGTGTTCTTCTCTCTGGCCTTACTGTACAGTTGCCATTAGCCTACTGTAACTCTGTTCGGACAGTGTGCAAATCATATCACAATTATATGTTGTATGGGGCCTCCTTATAGAGCTGTATTATTGGGTGAGGTAATTTAAATCTTAGCATCTTTCACGAAGAAGCACATTAAATAAATACACAGTGGACAGTACATTATTTTAATCTATCTTTGCAGTAGCTCTTCATTATAGCTACTGTATGTTTTGGAGATTCAGGCTGTATCACATTCGGCTGTGATTGGGAGTCCCATAGGGCGGTGCACAATTGGCCCAGCATCGTCTGGGTTTGGCCGGGGTTGGCCGTCATTGTAAATAAGAATTTGTTCTCGCCTAGTTAAACAAAGTTTTCAAAAATAAAATAAAAAATAACTATTTGGAGGATGGGACACCATTTAGCTAATCTAAGATGCTCTAAAGCACAAAATGTTCAACCCTTATAAGTCTATTGACAAACCCATGTGTCACTCTAAGTAACATAATAAAAAAATCCCCATCAAAATCTGTCTAAGCCTAAGCCTTCCGCATCTGCGGTGGAAGGTGGCCAGGCTACAGGCGTGTTTGTCAGTCCATGAGACATACCGGAAATGGGTCTTCTTACGAAAACGTCTGTAGAGTCCTAACACAATGGCGTTCTCCGTTTTGCTCTACGACCCCCACAAGTGTCAAGGGACTTGTCTAAATGTAACCCATACGAAAATGAATGGAAGTGTGGAGGTAGGTTTCTGGCAAAAAATAAATAAGGGGTTAAATATGTGTAAAAAACAACCATATTTACTGAGCTTTCTCTTATTCCTTCTTATTTATTTATTTTTTGGGCCATTTATGAATGTGCTATTCAATGCATTTCTAAGGGCTATAGTAGTAAGGCTCAAAATTCTATATATATATTTTTTTTAAATAATTTTTTTGTTTGATACCTAAATGAGTTCTAAAATTCACAGTTAAATAGCTAAATGATCCATGGTATGACCATCTTAAAATTATGATATACAGTGCCTTGCGAAAGTATTCGGCCCCCTTGAACTTTGCGACCTTTTGCCACATTTCAGGCTTCAAACATAAAGATATAAAACTGTATTTTTTGGTGAAGAATCAACAACAAGTGGGACACAATCATGAAGTGGAACGACATTTATTGGATATTTCAAACTTTTTTAACAAATCAAAAACTGAAAAATTGGGCGTGCAAAATTATTCAGCCCCTTTAAGTTAATACTTTGTAGTGCCACCTTTTGCTGAGATTACAGCTGTAAGTCGCTTGGGGTATGTCTATCAGTTTTGCACATCGAGAGACTGACATTTTTTCCCATTCCTCCTTACAAAACAGCTCGAGCTCAGTGAGATTGGATGTAGAGCATTTGTGAACAGCAGTTTTCAGTTCTTTCCACAGATTCTCGATTGGATTCAGGTCTGGACTTTGACTTGGCCATTCTAACACCTGGATATGTTTATTTTTGAACCATTCCATTGTAGATTTTGCTTTATGTTTTGAATCATTGTCTTGTTGGAAGACAAATCTCCGTCCCAGTTTCAGGTCTTTTGCAGACTCCATCAGGTTTCCTTCCAGAATGGTCCTGTATTTGGCTCCATCCATCTTCCCATCAATTTTAACCATCGTCCCTGTCCCTGCTGAAGAAAAGCAGGCCCAAACCATGATGCTGCCACCACCATGTTTGACAGTGGGGATGGTGTGGTCAGGGTGATGAGCTGTGTTGCTTTTACGCCAAACATAACTTTTTGCATTGTTGCCAAAAAGTTCAATTTTGGTTTCATCTGACCAGAGCACCTTCTTCCACATGTTTGATGTGTCTCCCAGGTGGCTTGTGGCAAACTTTAAACAACACTTTTTATGGATATCTTTAAGAAATGGCTTTCTTCTTGCCACTCTTCCATAAAGGCCAGATTTGTGCAATATACGACTGATTGTTGTCCTGTGGACAGAGTCTCCCACCTCAGCTGTATATCTCTGCAGTTCATCCAGAGTGATCATGGGCCTCTTGGCTGCATCTCTGATCAGTCTTCTCCTTGTATGAGCTGAAAGTTTAGAGGGACGGCCAGGTCTTGGTAGATTTGCAGTGGTCTGATACTCCTTCCATTTCAATATTATCGCTTGCACAGTGCTCCTTGGGATGTTTAAAGCTTGGGAAATCTTTTTGTATCCAAATCCGGCTTTAAACTTCTTCACAACAGTATCTCGGACCTGCCTGGTGTGTTCCTTGTTCTTCATGATGCTCTCTGCGCTTTTAACGGACCTCTGAGACTATCACAGTGCAGGTGCATTTATACGGAGACTTGATTACACACACAGGTGGATTGTATTTATCATCATTAGTCATTTAGGTCAACATTGGATCATTCAGAGATCTTCACTGAACTTCTGGAGAGAGTTTGCTGCACTGAAAGTAAAGGGGCTGAATAATTTTGCACGCCCAATTTTTCAGTTTTTGATTTGTTAAAAAAGTTTGAAATATCCAATAAATGTTGTTCCACTTCAAGATTGTGTCCCACTTGTTGTTGATTCTTCACCAAAAAATACAGTTTTATATCTTTATGTTTGAAGCCTGAAATGTGGCAAAAGGTCGCAAAGTTCAAGGGGGCCGAATACTTTCGCAAGGCACTCTATGTTAACTTAGTCCCCCCCCCTTATGCTTTTAGATTAAGAGTACCTTCAAACTGTGAAATTGACGGTGACAAGAAATAGTCTAGTTAGTTCAGAATTGCTACAGCTAACCTGAAGCACATTGGAAAAAGCTACTGCATTCTCTTGTCAGCCTGCATGTAAATCATTTGAAGTTTATTCTCTTCTTCCATTGTTATGGGTTGTGTCCCAAATGGCAACCTTTTCCCTATATAGTGCACTACATTTGACAGGGGCCCATAGGGTGCCTTGGGATGCAGATAGGAGGTTCCAGAGCTCCATTGAGCCTCGGCCCAGACCAGCCAATGGCACCGACTGGCAGACATTACACAGACAGGCTTATTGAGAAGTACTTGGCTGGGGCTCGTCCCGTTTTCCCCTCAGGCCTGGTTTCTAGAGGTGTGTCACTGTTAACATATATTTTATTGTACATTTTTTAGGGCTGCATTGAATCACGACCGCCTAGTATTTGCGGGACACATTTTCCGAAACAATGTATGCAGTATTTGCTTTGCTCAGAGATGGTGTTGAGATGGTTCTGTGAGTATTGTTGTGAGTACAGTAAAGATATGGAGATAAGTTCCTCCTTGTTTTATTCAGTCCTTTAGCTATATTCAGTCCATTAGCCTATTTGCAGGACTAGCATACTGAGATGAAATAAACACTAGTTTTGATGTCACTATAATGTACCAATTCATTGCTCTGATTCGACACATACTTTTTAATAGGGAACTTGAGGTAAAATTAGCGCCAAAACAAAGGTGATTTTATTTTATCTCCACATCAAGGCTTTTTTTCACTGCATGGATATCGATTGCCTTTAAAACAGGGATCGTCAACTAGATTCAGTCACGCGATGATTTTCTCTTGAGTGAATGGTTGGGGGGCTGGAACATAATTACAAATAATTTGCCAATTGCAAATTGATAGCAAGAAGCCCAAACAGACATTATATTTTGCTAAAACATAATAATGTCAAACCTTGCTTACATTTGTATACAATGTATTATGCATGGGAATACTTGGGAATAGTTTTCCAAAATTAAAATCACTTGGAGCTGATTTCCTGGTGTTTTTACAGTCTTTTATGTCCAACAATGATAAAAAAATAAAAATAATAATAAATACAAATTCAAACCACCTGTTGGGGAACCCTGCTTTAAAATATTACTCATGGGGGCCTTCTATGTCCTACATGGTGAATGGTTGCTTCTCTGGCACACTCAACCCCTTGTATAGTACTGTGTACTACCTGGCATTGATTCACGCCACTTTCAAGGTACACCAAAAAAGGAGAGAGCCGCTCTCGAATACTTCATCATGTTGGCTCGGCCTACATGGGCCAATTGCTTCCAGAGGTGGCTATCTTTAGATCTGCCACTGAGAGAGAGACCGAGAGAGAGAGTTCCAGCATACATTTCATACTTCAGAAGGCATGTCATGGGATTTGCTCTGTCGTCACAATGAAGGCGTCACGAAAATAATATCATCCCTACTGGCCTTTCCCATACTTCTGTGTTATTTTAGCCTTTTCTTGAGTACACAAATCCTTTTGGAGGCCACATTTATCAAAATGTGGGAAGGAGGATGGAAGGTTAAATTTGTACCTCAATGTGACAAGGCATAAGGTGGGAACACACTGAGTTTGCAGTTAAAATGCAGCTGTGAGATGGCGTCCATTTTGTTATGATTTCACTTATATCATCCCACATAATTTCAGGAGTCATGTACACATTTTTATGCATAGGGTATGCAAACAGTGTTGGAGTGTGTGCGTGGAGGAGACCAACAGGTTTCCAAGTTATCAAAGCAGGACAACACAGTGAACTCTCTTTGGTGTTCATCTTTTGAGGTAATGCCAAAGAAAAAAAACAAATATTTAAAGAGTGATTAGGCCAGTGATTCTGCTGAATCTTCAGTAGTAGTCTTCAGTCTCTTCACAGTGGGAGCCAGAGAATATTCTAGACTGGGCCGTGTTCAGTAGGGTACACCGTAGAAACAGTAACCTTATTGGACAGGTTCAGGTAGTACCTCCCTGTTTCACAACCTTTCTCTCTACGGAACATGTCATTCTAGACAACATCCAGATGGACCAATATAAGAGGAGTGTTGAGGTAAAAAAAAAATATCCACCCTGAGGTGATTTTAGGAACAGGTGTGCTGCTGAAAGAGTAAGAAGGGATCGGATTCACTGAGAAAAAAATGTTCTCTTGCGTGTGTGGTCCCATTTCTTCATCTTATGTTTACTTTCTGCTCATCTTCCTACTCCTCCTAACTTATAAATCATTGGACTGTAACGGTATGTTGACCGGCCCCCAGAGTAGGCATTAGACGACGACCCAGGGGAAAGGATTTGGGTCAGGGTGACCAGGCAGCCCCCGTTTGCTTTTGGCATGGGAATCTGCTTATTGCAGCTGCCCATGTCAGTACTCCTCTCAGCATGTAAAGTTTCACCTGAACCACAGCCTCTTCCAGAACTAGCTAGCTACTATAGCTAACTCAGCACAGTGAAGTTAGAGTTAGCTGTTAGCCAAGCTAGCATTAGAAAGGCTAACTCAGCAGGAGCCATAGCAGGTCTGATGAGTTGGAGCTCAGCCATAACGCTAGCATTGTCCTAACGTTACGCCACTACTGTAGCTAGCACCATGATGGCAGTATTTGGGACCTGTACACACTGTAATTAGGTCTCAAGACATTTCAGAATTGGCCCATTGTTGCTGTGATGACATATAAAAATTGCTCTGTGATGTCTTTGACCCCCTGTGTCTCCCTGTTTTATTTGTATTCTTTAGGGTGTCTTGTTGGACTGTATTCTGTAGCCACTGTGTATTGGTTTACTCATGGTCCAATGCCAAGGGCTTTGCCTATTAGCCATGCCTTATTCAAGCAGGGGCCACATTTTGTTGAACACATAATTTAACACATTTGTTCTAACTGTTGGGAATTTAATGCAAAGTACAAACATTTACAGAACCTCTGCCATTACAATAATTGTTCAACATGGTACTTCAGTTTTGACATTAAAAGTAGCATGTTATACGGTACTACATATGTATCAAAGGGAACCCAGTCGTCCCACAGGTGAAATTTGGGTTGTTATTCTTCACAACAGTGCTAATGATATACAGTATGTATGTGTTTTTAAGTTATAGGTTATCTATAGCAGGGTTTCCCAAACTCAGTCCTGGGGCCCACCCTGGGTACACGCTTTTTTTGTTTGTTGTTGCCCTAACACTACACAGCTGATTCAAATAATCCAAGCTTGATGATGAGTTGGTTATTTGAATCAGCTGTGTAGGGCTAGGACCGAGTTTGGGAAACCCTAGTCTATAGCTAGTTGGAAGACATGTTTTTCAATAGCTCTTCTGATAAGAAGTGTTGTCACCCTGCTGTTGCTATTCAAAACCTAGCAGGAAGTTGTAAATAAAATGCTCTGGGGTGAAGTTTCCACTAGGTACAGATCCAGGATCAGCTTCCCCACCCCAATCCTACATTTACCCATTAGTGGGAAAAATCGTAAATTGATTTAACATCAGTGTCTAGGGGGTAACTACACTCTGCTCTTAATAAAACAGACTCCCAAAAGAGGATATTGAAAGTTAATGAGCCAGGCAATAATTAGGGGACAGCCAAGTCCTGGTGTCCTAGTGTCTGATGCTTCATAGTGGGCTTCTTCTCATTCGCTCTGAAGCATGCACGCCTGTGATCACGTTGCCATTCTCTTTGAAGGTCTAGTCACAAAGCATATTTGATGATAAGACTTTTAACACGTTCTGTGTGGGCAGACGTGCTTGACTGCAAATTGTATGCCTGTGTCGCATAACTTCTGAGGATCAGTGTTTTTGACAGATAAAAGGGCATTTGATGGATCTGATGATAAAAGGGGAACTCTTTCTTTGGTGCCTGTTAGAAAAGACAGAGGGTAAAGCAGCAGAACTCATTTGATTAAGGAGTTCTTGACAAGGCCCTCATATTTACATCTTTGGGAATGCCTCAGAGAGAGATTCCTCTCAAGGATTTTAAGACTTCTAGTAAGGCAACAGGGGGAACTAGTGGTACACAACATAGCAAGGCAGCAACACATGACAACACAACATGGTAGCAACACAACATGGCAGCAGCACAAAACATTATTGGACACAGGACAACAACACAAAGGGCAAGAAGGTAGAGACAACAATACATCACGCAAAGCAGCCACATCTGTCAGTAAGAGTGTCCATGATTGAGCCTTTGAATTAAGAGATTGAGACAAAAGTGTCCAATTTGAGTGTTGGTTGTAGCTCGTTCCCGTCGCTAGCTGCAGCAAACTGAAAAGACGAACAACTCAGGGATGTGTGTGTTTTGGGGACCTTTAACAGAATGTGACTGACAGAATGGGTGCTGTATGTGGAGGATGAGGGCTGCAGTATATATCTCAGATATGGGGGAGTGAGGCCTAAGAGGGTTTTATAAATAAGCATCAACCAGTGGGTCTTGCGACAGGTATACTGAGATGACCAGTTTACAGAGGAGTATATAGTGCAGTGATGTGTCATATAAGGAGCATTGGTGGCAAATCAGATGGCCGAATGGTAAAGAACATCTAGCCGCTCGAGAGCACCCTTACCTGTTAGTTTGGCAGCTGGGATGAAAGAGGAGAGATTACGATAGAGGAAACGAAGTCTCGATTTAACTTTAGCCTGCAGCTTTGATATGTGCTGAGAGGGACAGTGTACCGTCGAGCCATACTCCCAAGTACTTGTATGAGGTGACTACCTCAAGCTCTAAACCCTCAGAGATAGTAATCACACATGTGGGGAGAGGGGCATTCTTCTTACCAAACCACATGACCTTTGTTTTGGAAGTGTTCAAAACAAGGTTAAGGGCAGAGAAAGCATGATGGACACTAAGAAAGCTTTGTTGTAGAGCATTTAACACAAAATATGGGTTGGGGCCAGCTGAGTATACGACTGTATCATCTGCATGTAAATGGATGAGAGAGCTTCCTACTGCCTGAGATATGTTGTTGATGTAATTTGAGAAGAGCGTGGGGCCTAGGATCGAGCCTTGGGGTACTCCCTTGGTGACAGGCAATGGCCGAGACAGCAGATTTTCTGACTTCATACCCTGCACTCTTTGAGAGAGGTAGTTAGCAAAACAGGCCAAAGACCCCTCAGAGACACCAATACTCCTTAGTCGGCCCACAAGAATGGAATGGTCTACCGTATCAAAAGCTATGGCCAAGTCAATAAAAAAAGAGCACAACATTGCTTAGAATCAAGGTCAATGGTGACATCATTGAGAACCTTTAAGGTTGCAGTGACACATCCATAACCTGAGCGGAAACCAGATTGCATACCAGAGAGAATACTATAGACATCAAGAAAGCCAGTCAGTTGATAATTGACAAGTTTTTCCAACACTTTTGATAAACAGGAAAAAATAGAAATAGGCCGATAACAGTTAGGATCAGCTTGATCTCCCCTTTTAAATAAAGGATGACCTGTGGCTGCCTTCCAAGCAATTGGAACCTCCCCCAGAGAGGAGAGACAGGTTAAAAAGGTCAGAGATAGGCTTGGCGATGATCAGGGCTGCAACCTTAAAGAAGAAAGGGTCTAAACCATCTGACCCAGATTTTTTTTATTTCACCTTTATTTAACCAGGTAATCAAGTTGAGAACAAGTTCTCATTTACAATTGTGACCTGGCCAAGATAAAGCAAAGTAGTTCGACACATACAATGACACAGAGTTACACATGGAGTAAAACAAACATACAGTCAATAATACAGTATAAACAAGTCTATATACGATGTGAGCAAATGAGGTGAGATAAGGGAGGTAAAGGCCAAAAAAGGCCATGGTGGCAAAGTAAAATACAATATAGCAAGTAAAACACTGGAATGGTAGATTTGCAGTGGAAGAATGTGCAAAGTAGAAATACAAATAATGGGGTGCAAAGGAGCAAAATAAATAAATTAAATAAATAAATACAGTAGGGAAAGAGGTAGTTGTTTGGGCTAAATTATAGGTGGGCTATGTACAGGTGCAGTAATCTGTGAGCTGCTCTGACAGTTGGTGCTTAAAGCTAGTGAGGGAGGTAAGTGTTTCCAGTTTCAGAGATTTTTGTAGTTCATTCCAGTCATTGGCATCAGAGATCTGGAAGGAGAGGCGGCCAAAGAAAGAATTGGTTTTGAGGATGACCAGAGAGATATACCTGCTGGAGCGTGTGCTACAGGTGGGAGATGCTATGGACCAGCGAGCTGAGAATAAGGGGGGGGGCTTTACCTAAGCAGGGTCTTGTAGATGACATGGAGCCAGTGGGTTTGGCGGACAAGTATGAAGCGAGGGCCAGCCAATGAGAGCGTACAGGTCGCAATGGTGGATAGTATATGGGGCTTTGGTGACAAAATGGATTGCACTGTGATAGACTGCATCCAATTTGTTGAGTAGGGTATTGGAGGCTATTTTGTAAATGACATCGCCGAAGTCGAGGATTTGTAGGATGGTGAGTTTTACATGTTTGGCAGCATGAGTGAAGGATGCTTTGTTGCGAAATAGGAAGCTAATTCTAGATTTAACTTTGGATTGGAGATGTTTGATGTGGGTCTGGAAGGAGAGTTTACAGTCTAACCAGACACCTAGGTATTTGAAGTTGTCCACGTATTCTAAGTCAGAGCCGTCCAGAGTAGTGATGTTGGACAGGCGGGCAGGTGCAGGCAGCGATCGGTTGAAGAGCATGCATTTAGTTTTACTTGTATTTAAGAGCAATTGGAGGCCACGGAAGGAGAGTTGTATGGCATTGAAGCTTGCCTGGAGGGTTGTTAACACAGTGTCCAAAGAAGGTCCAGAAGTATACAGAATGGTGTCGTCTGCGTAGAGGTGGATCAGAGACTCACCAGCAGCAAGAGCGACATCATTGATGTATACAGAGAAGAGAGTCAGTCCAAGAATTGAACCCTGTGGCACCCCCATAGAGACTGCCAGAGGTCCGGACAGCAGACCCTCCGATTTGACACACTGAACTCTATCAGAGAAGTAGTTGGTGAACCAGGCGAGGCAATCATTAGAGAAACCAAGGCTGTCGAGTCTGCCAATGAGGATGTGGTGATTGACAGAGTCGAAAGCCTTGGCCAGATCAATGAATACGGCTGCACAGTAATGTTTCTTATCGATGGCGGTTAAGATATCGTTTAGGACCTTGAGCGTGGCTGAGGTGCACCCATGACCAGCTCTGAAACCAGATTGCATAGCAGAGAAGGTATGGTGAGATTTGAAATGGTCGGTAATCTGTTTGTTGACTTGGCTTTCGAAGACCTTAGAAAGGCAGGGTAAGATAGATATAGATCTGTAGCAGTTTGGGTCAAGAGTGTCTCCCCCTTTGAAGAGGGGGGTCATCCCCGCAGCTGCTTTCCAATCTTTGGGAATCTCAGACGACACAACAGAGAGGTTGAACAGGCTAGTAATAGGGGTGGCAACAATTTCGGCAGATAATTTTAGAAAGAAATGGTCCAGATTGTCTAGCCCAATTGATTTGTAGGGGTCCAGATTTTACAGCTCTTTCAGAACATCAGCTGACTGGATTTGGGAGAAGGAGAAATGGGGAAGGCTTGGGCGAGTTGCTGTGGGGGGTGCAGTGCTGTTGACCGGGGTAGGATGGCCAGGTGGAAAGCATGGCCAGCCGTAGAAAAATGCTTATTGAAATTCTCAATTATGGTGGATTAATCAGTGATGACAGTGTTTCCTATCTTCAGTGCAGTGGGCAGCTGGGAGGGGGTATTCTTATTCTCCATGGACTTTACAGTGTCCCAGAACTGTTTCGAGTTAGTGTTGCAGGAAGCAAATTTCTGCTTGAAAAAGCTCGCCTTGGCTTTTCTAACTGCCTGTGTATAATGGTTTCTAGCTTCCCTGAACAGCTGCATATCACGGGGGCTGTTCGATGCTAATGCAGAACGCCATAGGATGTTTTTGTGTTGGTTAAGGGCAGTCAGGTCTGGGGAGAACCAAGGGCTATATCTGTTCCTGGTTCTAAATTTCTTGAATGGGGCATGCTTATTTAAGATCGTTAGGAAGGCATTTAAAAAAAATACCCAGGCATCCTCTACTGACGGGATGAGATCAATATCCTTCCAGGATACCCCGGCCAGGTCGATTAGAAAGGCCTGCTCGCTGAAGTGTTTCAGGGAGCGTTTGACAGTGATGAGTGGAGGTCGTTTGACCGCTGACCATTATGGATGCAGGCAATGAGGCAGTGATCGCTGAGATCTTGGTTGAAGACAGCAGAGGTGTATTTAGTGGGCAAGTTGGTTAGGATGATATCTATGAGGGTGCCCGTGTTTAAGGCTTTGGGGAGGTACCTGGTAGGTTCGTTGATAATTTGTGTGAGATTGAGGGCATCAAGCTTATATTGTAGGATGGCTGGGGTGTTAAGCATGTTCCAGTTTAGGTCGCCTAGCAGCACGAGCTCTGAAGATAGATGGGGGGCAATCAGTTCACATATGGTGTCCAGAGCACAGCTGGGGGCAGAGGGTGGTCTATAGCAGGCGGCAACGGAGAGAGATTTGTTTTTAGAGAGATGGATTTTTAAAAGTAGAAGTTCAAATTGTTTGGGTACAGACCTGGATAGTAGGACAGAACTCTGCAGGCTATCTTTGCAGTAGATTGCAACACCGCCCCCTTTGGCAGTTATATCTTGTCTGAAAATGTTGTAGTTTGGGATGAAAATTTCAGAATTTTTGGTGGTCTTCCTAAGCCAGGATTCAGACACAGCTAGAACATCCGGGTTGACAAATTGTGCTAAAGCAGTGAATAGAACAAACTTAGGGAGGAGGCTTCTAATGTTAACATGCATGAAACCAAGGCTATTACGGTTACAGAAGTCATCAAAAGAGAGCGCCTGGGGAATAGGAGTGGAGCTAGGCACTGCAGGGCCTGGATTCACCTCTACATCGCCAGAGGAACAGAGGAGGAGTAGGATAAGGGTACGGCTAAAATCAATAAGAATTGGTCGTCTAGAACGTCTGGAACAGAGAGTAAAAGGAGGTTTCTGGGGGCGATAAAATAGCTTCAAGTTATAATGTACAGACAAAGGTATGGTAGGATGTGAATACAGTGGAGGTAAACCTAGGTATTGAGTGATGAGAGAGATATTGTCTCTAGAAACATCATTGAAACCAGGAGATGTCATCGCATGTATGGGTGGTGGAACTAATAGGTTGGATAAGGTATAGTGAGCAGGGCTAGAGGCTCTACAGTGAAATAAGCCAATAAACACTAACCAGAACAGCAATGGACAAGGCATATTGACATTAAGGAGAGGCATGCTTTGTCGAGTGATCATAAGGGTCCAGTGAGTAGTGAGGTTGGATGGGGTCACGGCGATTTAGACAGCTAGCCGGGCCATCGGTAGCAAGCTAGCATAGGATGGAGGTCTGTTATTAGCCACCTCGTGCGTTTCCGTCGGTAGGATTAGTGGGGTTCCGTGTGGTAGAGGAGATGAATCCAAATCACACACAAAAAAACAACAATAGATATAGTTATAGAGGCCCAAGAAGAAGAAAAAATGATGTTGTTTTGGTGTCAAGTTAAAGGAGCTCCTTTAGCACCTCAGACTCATTGCTGCAGTGAGAAACGTTGTAGCGGGGCAGGGGTAAAAAGAGGGAGGATCATCGGGGCTAGTTGCATTAGAAGAGGTAGGAGATGTTGGATGGCCAAGAATGCATGGCTGAGTCGAATAGGAATCCTGACTTAATGAAGTGGTGATTAAAGAGCTCAGCCATGTGCTTCTTGTAACAACCACATCATCAACATTAAGGGACATGGGCAGCTGTGAAGAGGAGGGTTTATATGGCGTTGTTATTTTTAGAAGTGACAGAGATGTCATTGAACTGTCATTATGAACAATGAGTGGTGTTTATAAGTATGTATGGAAAAATATATCGTGCAGTGAGCAGATTCTATAACAAACATGCATGGGGAAAATGATAAGTACGCATTGAATAGCTGCTTTCTACCCTCCTGGATTGTAAACTGTACTATTCATCCTAGCAAATCCTTTTAGCTTTGTGAAAAGTCAATTTACAGAAAACCATGGTAGAGCCCACTATACTTTTTTTTTTAAATTATTTATTTTTAGTGGGAAGAATCCATAGCTGATATCGAAATATTTAGATTTGTCCCTAATCTTGTTTAGAACAGATTACTCTAGCGAGTCAGACTTTCTAGCTACAAACTATTCAGAGACACACTCGCCTGACTGTGAGATCAAGAGTACATTAAATACATTGTAGGCATTATATATGAACGTTATGTAAAGAAACTTTGTTTCAGGGCTGATTGGTGAGGACATGCTTCATTTAGGAGTGGAGGGTGGTTGTTGGTTGGGGGTCTGAGCACAGATGTGAATACACTGCCCCACCCTCCCCCTCACAGGGATTTGTGCCCCTCCATAGCCCCCCCAAGCCAGACAGGGATGAGCAGTCTTGTCAGGGTCACGCAGAGGGGTGGAGATGTCAAAGAACCAGACAGTGCGTTGAGCTCAGGTCTCTCAGTTAGGAAAGCGCATGGACAGCCTCCTTAAAATCATCAGTAGCAACATTAATTGAATCCCAAAGATGACGGCTGAGACTCTGATAGTATGTAATTAACAATGCAGGTCGTCGGCAAGTGTGGTTGAAGCCCAGATATCCTGTCAAGGTCCTGTGGTTGAAGCGGATGAGGTGGGGAGATAAAGTATATGAAAAGATAAGAAATGGTGTGTGTGTGTGTGAGTGCCCCACACCTGCATCTCTTCTTTCCAGCTGCTGCTGGCTTGGCCTAAAGCCAGGTTAGCTAGACTGACAGACAGAGGGAGGGAGACAGGTAGGGCACAGTGTGCCAAGTGTCCCTCCATCCATCGCTTCGAGTCAAAACACATTCCAGGCTTTGAAAAGCCAGTGCCATATCTCATCTACCTGTCCGGAGGCTTCTGTTTTTCTGGACTGCAGGTTTGGGGGGGGGGCTTTAAATTATGTGAAATCTCTAAAATAGTACTCAGAATGCATAATCTAATGCGTGATAGTGCAATGAATCTGATTATCAACCGTTGTTGGAAAATTCTACTAGATCAAATGGCGAAATTAGCATGCAGTTCCAGTATGTACTCGGACATGGTCAGTGCACGAGCGTGCGTGTTGTTTGTGTGGTTGCTTGTGCGCTTGTTTGCGTAGCAGCTGGTGGGTTGATTGGGTTCAGCTGGACGAGAGACAGAGATTTGAGGTTGATTTTCACATTAAATGCACCATGCATTATGTGGGTTGAATGCTGTAATAACACAGAATAAAACAATTAATCAAAGTCCCATGATAGTAGTGACTGCCCATTACTGCTTATCACTTGTTAACCATCATTTATTCACATTACTTTAATAAAATATGTTGTTGTGTATATTTGTTTAATGTGATGACTTCAAAGTTATTATCTCATCTCTATAGAGCTGCTGCCTATGCGGTCTGACTTCAAAGTAAATAAGGTATACTTTTATGACTACGGAATACCAACAATAAATAACTTAGATCACTTAGTTTCCCAAACTCGGTCCTGGGCACGATTCGTGTTTCCCCCTAGCACTACACAGCTGATTCAAATAATCATCATTAAGCTTTGATTATTTGAATTAGCTGTGCAGTGCTAGGGCAAAAACCAAAACAGTTTGGGACCCAGTTTGGAAAACCCTTACCTTGATCATGTATTCTCAGGTAGAGTTACTGTACCTCATGAAGCAACAGCTGCTCTCTATATCACCTCACGATTGCGCACTCTTCTCTCTTCCGTAGCGGGTGTAAAATAAACACAGACCGGACAAGTGATGCGCAATGGATTTTGGTCATTCTAGTTAATTACCACGTTTTATGCGCAAAAACTATGTAGAATATTGGCCTGTTGGAAACTACAACTCCCAACTATATCGCACAGTTCAGGTTGGATCTGATTTATCTCTGGAGAACTGTGCGATGTGCGCGTTGAGCTCACAGAAAAAAAACGAACCAAATGGAATTTAAATAATTGAACATATGTCCTCAATTAGTTGTTTAAAAACAGAAAAATAACCTACATTTCTGGTTAATTGCTCAGAACTAGGTGTTTGTAGGCAGGAGTTATGTCTGCAAAGACATCAAAGTCTGGTGTGCAGGTATACAAAATGTTTGATATAATATGGCCTGAAAAAGAGAGCTCTCCCTTTACATGTCTTTGAAAAGAGAAACAATAATGAAGAATTAACCTGAAAATGCTTGTTTGTGTTGTCTGGTGTAATTACGCCATGCTTTGTTGGCAAGCACATAGATCTCACATGATTGAGCATGGACAGCTGGAACACTGCAAGGTGGGGCCACCTTCGGTCCCCACTTGAACTATCAACAGTGACTTCCTTGTTAGTGAAATGTAAGGAAACTCTTTTAAATCGCTCATCTTCTGTCAGAGAGCATGTCAACACCTAGACATAATCAGAGTTGTTGTCAGCCCGCTCCAGATGTGTGTCTCAGGCTCGTTTGTGCTAATTTGACTCAATTATGATGTTCAAAGTGGTTGGTTCTTAGGTATGCTGGCAACTGCCCCAAGCCAAAGTCTGACTTTTTTCTTCAAAAACATTCAAGAAACATTTTTTAAAGACATTCTTAATGTGTCCAGTCTAATCTACTAGGTAATCACATTCTAAAAACCTTCAAAGCGTTATGTCATGAAAGTATGTTTTCAAGACCTGATATCAAGCATTTTGTTTATTTGCATGGTAACCATGTGATTATTATCTACCATGTTAGGTAAGATAATGCCTAAAACCATGGGAGAAAGGTCTTGGTAACATCTTACAGTAGACTACATTCATAATGCCTTTATAAGGGCATCATAAGGTTTTAAAGTATCCCTTCTGCACGTGAAGGTACTCACCTCACATGTGCACAACGTGGGACAAGAGGCACGGCTCCTCTTACATTCTGGCCTCCCGAACATCAGTAACTTGTTATAAATCTCAGTACAGAGACCAATGTCAATCCCCCACCCTCCTCCTGTTTACGCGCACACAAATTCATGCACATAAACACACATAGTGCTTGTCTTGGGCAGGAGCTCACCGGAGCTGAGTACGGGCACTTAAAATGTTCTACTGCTTGAGTTCCTGTTCCTCTTATAGAATCTTTGAAGAATCTCAAATATAAAATATATTTTGATTTGTTTAACACTTTTTTTTTAGTTAATACATGATTTCATGTGTTATTTCATAGTTTTGATGTTTTCACTATTATTCTACAATGTTGAAAATAGTCAAAATAAAGAAAAAACAAGGAATGAGTAGGTGTGTCCAAACTTTTGACTGGTACTGTATGTAGAGAGGATAGCTTGAGAATTGGAACATAATGACTGTAAACATGACCCCTTCAGAGTGAGTCAGCATTGGCCTGTTGTTCCGTTGCTAATGCACAGGAAATATTTTTGTGGGGATACCTAATTGGATCACTATACTAAGACTACATCCTTCTTTCTCCATTAGCCTCTGGTGGGTCCAGAGAAGTGTGTGTGTTTGTGTGTGTGTGAGTGTGTGTGTGTAGGACAGAAGATAATAACCTGACTGTCACTGTGGTGTTGAGATCAAAAGTGCTCAGTGAGTGTTAATGTGCCCTCAATGTGAACTCTCACCTATTAAAGTGAAAATGAAGATACGCACATATACATACACTGCATGTACGTAGACCATGCAGCCAATAAGCCCCCCCCCCCCACACACACACACACTCTGTCCACATAAAAAAAAATCACACATGATTGACTTGCCACATTTCTTTCTCTTAACTCACAGCATGTTACTGAAAGTGACTAATTAACGTTGCATCTTGGCAGAAATGTCTAAAGGCACAGCAAGGGGTCATTACCAATTTCAATTTTTGTTCTATTCTGTGTTATTTTATTAGGATCCCCATTAGCTGTTGTGAAAGCAACTGGCACTCTTCCTGGGGTCCACACAAAATATGAAACTTGACCTAACACAGAACATTAATGGACAATAATAGCTCAAGAACAGAATTACATCAATTTAAAAAGGGCTCACGTAGCCAACATATCAATACATACACACAAACTATTTAGGTCAAATAGGGTAGAGGCGTTGTGCCATGAGGTATTGCTTTACCTGTTTTTTAAAACCAGGTTTTGATGTTCATTTGAGCAATATGAGATGGGAGTTCCATGCAATAATGGCTCTATATAGTACTGTAAACTTTTTAAGATTTGTTCTGGATTTGGGGACTATGAAAAGACCCCTGATGGCATGTCTGGTGAGGTAAGTGTGTGTGTCAGAGCTGTGTGTGTAAGTGAACTATGCAAACAATTTGGAATTTTCAACATTAATGTTTCTTATAAAACAAAGATGAAAAATTCTAAATTCAAACTGGCAATGCTTTTCTTTCATTATTAGTTTTTTTTATGCATGAGCACGATGGCTCACTGTTAGTTGTTGGCATTTCCTTTCCTACTAAGAAACTTTTCAATACACTTTCAAAACTTTCCGAAACAACAAAACAGAGCTCTCCCTCATTTCGCGTTCAACCGGAAGTGAAGCGTACTAGATTACGTTATAGGAAGGAGTCTGCTTTCATATTGTGTGTAAAGTGCCCTTCTGATATCCCTTCTGGACTTGTGTCCTCATACAGTACGATGCCTCGCGCTGTGAGACGCTTGGAGGGAAAAAACACTCATTCCTCTGTGAGAGAGCCGAACACTGGCTCACTATGCGGTCTGTAAATTGAGTCTTTCTTCCCTCCTGAACAGTGACACACTGGAATGCAGCACATTAATATGGACATGGGTGGGCTCCCAGAATTCCTGTCATAGCCTATTTTTTCTTTGACCATTATGAGCTTTTTGTTGCTTCTTTTCAGCTCCTATCACGTCAGGCCAGGAAGATGTGTGTGTGTGTGTGTGTGTGTGCGCGCATGCATGCATGCTTTAAAATTGTGATATTACAAAAACAAAGAAGTTACTGCAAACAACAAACGCTGTTTTTTCCCGATCTGTCATCATTGCACGTGTGCTAGAAGACTGTGGTGGGGCGGCCATCGGCGCAGTTTCCCCCTACTGCGGATTCCATCTTTAATGTTGACACAGATATTATTAAAAGTATGATCAAAGCTACAAAATTTCACGTCATTGTGCAAAGTGGCTTTAAACGTGACTGATTCTGCACAGTCGGCCTGCAATGTAATTGATCTCAAACTCTCTGTCTCTACAGCAGCCTGGGCCAAGGTCGAGGTGAACATGGAAGACAGAGTGGAGGTGTTCCTTGGGGACACGGCCCAGATTACCTGCATGTTCACGGTCTCAGACAGCCACGATGATGTCATTATCCAGTGGTACATGGTGAGTAGTCCCACACACAAATGCATGCACATGGATAGACGCGCACACACACGTTAGCCTGGTTGCCAGATCTAACTCTGTTAGCAGTTGGCTAAAGGACTAACAGATCTGACAACCAGGCTAACACATCCCTTCCATCTCAGATCCCTGTTTCACAAATGAACACATGCTCTCTTAGCTCTCTGGGCTGAGTCCTAACTCGAGATCCATCTGTACATTTATGCGTCAGCTAACGTTGATGTAAATGGGAGATTTACATGGTCACAAAGATTTACTTTACGCCCATGGATCTCAAGGATCCGTCACCTCTGTCTCTGCCCTGTTTTCCAACTGACAATTGAATTCAACCTTCGATCGTAGATCACAAAGACCAATGTCCGCTCGAGGATCTACTACGGAGACAGAAACGTGCAGGTAGTCGACCGGGACGGGCAGTTCACAGACAAGATCAGTGTGAACGGGATGGGGAAGAGCAGCGAGGTGGTGCTGACCATCAGGGACGTGGCGCTGGAGGATGAGCTAGAGTTCATCTGCCAAGTCAACGGACTGTCAGCGGGTAACATGGAGGGACGCACGATGCTCAAGGTGTTCGGTAAGAGTGTGATGCACCCATTGCTCTGGCCAGTTTCCTGGACCCAGATTTAGCCTAGCCCTGGACTGTTCTAGCTATCGCTCCCTATGTGATGTCATCCATTGTTCCTCTCTAGCGTCGCCTGATCGTCCAAACATTGAGGGGGTGCACGCTGGGATCTCTGTCAGCAAAAATAACCCATCTAAGGTAAAAACAAACAAACTAACAACACATTGTTAGCGATAGCTACGGTCAGTGAGGACTCCAGGGTATAGCATGTGGGTAAGGTAAGGGCTTGTAACTTTGGAGGACTTGTAACACTAACCATTTAGAGAAATTAAAATTAGGATGGTTTTAGTGTATAAAATATTTAAAATTAAAGCTTTTTATCCCCAAAATCGAGGAGAAAAGGGTTTACACACTGACCGTGTAATGTCATCTTTCACCATAGATAGGGAGCTGTGAGGCTAAGAATGGTTACCCCAGGCCCAACATCACTTGGTACCGTGACCAGAGCCCACTGCAGAACACGCCAGGCGGTGAGTACTACCGAGGCTTTGACCACCGTGTCCATAGACACCCCCTGACATTAGTATCTACGCTAGGTGAAACAGAGTTGATAATAACAGCTAGCAATTCCACATCTGCTTCATGCTCTTCCTGCTTTTTGTGTGTGGGCAACGTGACAATAATAAACACATTTAGAATGTTGTAAACATGCCTCGGATCTCACAAGGAACAAATATTTTTTTCTGTTATCAAATATGAAGATCAGATTGACTTCAGATTGACTTCAGAAGAATTTGACAGTGAACTTAAGGAACAAAGATCCGTGATTACTATGACACAGATCATGCCTGTTGGAAAAATAGATGTCTGTTTCATGTGCCTGAATATGAAATGTGGCTGTGGATATGAGCTGAAAATATGAAGAAAAAACAACATGTATTTAAAAATAGAAAACAAAAAGAAGCGATAGTATTCTGAATACCCCTTGTATTCAACCTGGCCATTGGGCATACATCAACATCTACACTTCTACCGTAACTCAAGTTCTCTGTTTTCCATATGTGCTGCATGTCTCACAGAGGTCAGTGTGGTGACCCTGGTCACTAAGGAGTCCAGTGGTCTGTACACTGTCCAGAGTGACCTTCACCTGAATGTGGTCAAGGAAGACGAGGATTCGTTCTTCTACTGCGAAGTCAGCTACCTTGTCCCTGGTGGAACCAAGATGACTGAGACCAACAAGATCAACATCACTGTCCACTGTGAGTCTACTGTGCCTCTTAATGTGTCCCACCTCATATGGATATGGAGACAGTAGAAAATTATACACATGCACAGTCACAGACTTACACAAGTACATTGCCGTCTCAAATCGTGTTCAGTCTCAACGAGAAGTAGGAATCATAAATGCAAGCAACCATGCCACAGTGCAACGTTTTTATTTTCCGACTCTTTGTGCTATCGCCACGTGTTTCTGTCAAGTTGTGAAGTCTCTCATGTTTTGTACCGAACTTGATATGGCCACACTTGCCACTTTCCAGGTCGTCTTTGTGAGCAAGAATTAGGTCTTACATTTTGCTGACTTTCCTGGATAAACAAAGGTTAAATAAAATACAAAATCTCTTCAGATCCAACCACTTCTCTTGATGTGTGGGTGGAGTCACCAAAGGGGCGTGTCAAAGAAGGGGACACAGTTGAGGTCCATTGCCGTGCCAATGGGAATCCTCAACCACCCTTTACATTCATGCACAATATGGTAAGAAACCCATGCCTACTCCTAGTCCCATGTAAAAAAAATATATATATATATTCTGTGCCTCCAACCATAAACAGAACTATATACATTGATGCATGTGTTTACTGTAAGTGATTGGATGTGGATTGTGTGTCATTGGGTGTATGTGCGCGCGTGCATGAATTTCTGTGTTAACACACGACACGGTTGATGTGTGTTATAAATGCCACTCCCTCTGTGTAGCAAGAGTTGGAATCGGAGCTGAACGTGTTGGTCCTGAAAGACGTGATGCGTCTAAGCAGCGGCGACATCACCTGTACCTCACTAGACCTGGACACACATGAAGAAACCGTAGGGCACACAGAGCTCTTCGTCGACTGTGAGTGAAACGTTCCTCTGGTACAGTTTCTGGGACAGTAGTCATTATTAGTAGCCCCAAAAGTTGTGACATGACCAGGATAAACTTAGGACCCTCGCTATGGTCCAATGACTAGGGCCTAGAGTTATTCCCTGGCTCCGGAAAAACTCCTGGCCTAGTTATTGCAGTAGTAGTGAAATGTGGTGTAATGGAGTTCAGTGGTTCTCAAACTGGTGGGGGGGGGTCGTGAGAAGGTTTTGTGGGCTCGCAAATGTGAAACTGAATGGGGACAATGTATACCATTGCCCCTTCGATCTGTTTACTAACACTGGCCTACTGTATGTAGAGTAGTGTAGCAGTGTTCTTAACAGTGCATGTTGTGTGTCCATAGATCTGGACCAGGCTGTGTTGATTCCCAAAGACACCCATGTCATGGCCCAGGGAGAAGAGCTGATGGCCACCTGCAATGCCCTGTCCTCCCTGCCCACACACACTGAATGGTTCAAGGTAAATTACAGTAGGCCACTGAGCCAATACCTCAACATTGCAATGTGTGTGTGTGTGTGTGTGTGTGTAGAATGTGTGTTTTAGAGTGTGTGTGTGTGTGTCGCTTCACTTTCCGTGTTCTGCCATGAGGCGTTGTTTTATCTGTTTTTTGAAGTTTGATTTTACTGCTTGCTTGAGTTACTTGGTGTGAAGGAGAGTTCCGTGTGGTCGTGGCAATATGTACTGTAGTGGTGCGCATTTCTCAGAGTCTGTTCTGGACTTGGGGACTGTGAAGAGACCCCTGGTGGCATGTCTTGTGGGGTATGTATGGATGTCTGAGCTGTGTATTGGCTGCCTTCAACATGGCAACACCTTTCACAAAGACAAGTAGTGATGCGGTTCATTTGCCTGTTCTTTATCATGGACACACCTTCCCCCATCTAGCTACCATTGCATCATATGTTTTGAACCTCCCAGTTTACAATCTTGGGTTACACCAAGCAGTTTAGTTCCCTCAACTTGCTCAATTGCCACATTATTCATTACAAGATGTAGATTAGGTTAAGAGTTTAGCTAGTGTTCGGTCCCAAATACAATTATTTTAGTTTTTGATATATTTAGGACTAGCTTATTGCTTGCCACCTATTTTAGAACTGACTGCTACTCTTTGTTCAGTGTTGCAGTGATTTTACTTACTGTGGTAGCTGTAGTGTATAATGTTAAGTCATTAGCGTACATAGACACACAGGCTTTACTCAATACCAGTGGTAGGATATTAGAAAAAAAATGTAAAGGGGAGAGGCCATGACAGCTACCTTGACATATGCCAAACTCTACCTGGTTTACGTTAGAGAGGCATCCATTAAATAACTCCCACTGTGTTCCGTGAGATAAGTAACTCCCGATCCACAATAAGGCAGAGGATGTAAATCCATAACACATGGTTTTTTTCAGCAGCAGACTATGATCGATAATGTCTAACAAAACAGCTCCCACAGCCCCCTGATATCTGTCTCGACCATGTCTTTCAAAACTCAGATGTGTTCTTTAAGAGGTGTAGCTGCTAGATTTATATTGTTTCCCTCATAGACGTGTGTGTGTGTGTGTGTGTGTGTGTGTGTGTGTGTGTGTGTGTGTGTGTGTGTGTGTGTGTGTGTGTGTGTGTGTGTGTGTAGAAAGGAGAACATTTTGCAGAGGGCCACACACTGACCCTGAAGGACGCTGTGTTTGACATGGCGGGGACGTACGTGTGTGTGGTGAAGGTGCCTTCACTAGAAGGACTGGAGACCAGTGGTTCTTTACATGTCCACGTACAGGGTGAGCCCGCCTGCCTGCACGCATGCGCACACACACGTGCACACACACGCACACACACACACAACTAACCCTCTGTCCCCCTCTTCTATTCAGGACCCCCAGAGATCAAGGAGTCAGCAGACACAGTCCTGGAGGAGGTCACAGATAAGTTCCTTAACCTGAGCTGCCATGCTAGAGGATACCCAACCCCTGTTATCACCTGGAGCTCCTCTGATGAATCTCAGGTAAGCAGACAGACCGACAGACAGTCAGACTAGCAGGAACAGAGGGCTTCTCTGGGTCAGCTCATACAGACAATGTTTAGGCTGGCTGGGAATGAAAGAGGGACAATGGTGTGTTTTTTTCTTCTTTTGATCTATTTACACACAGAACTGTTCCGATCCTGGCTACCTGGGTCTTTTCCTGTAACAACGTTCATAGACAAAGTAACTCATGTTCAACATTCCTTTCTGAACCGATATATCTGCGATTGGTTTGTCCAAAATGGCCACCTTTTCCCATTGTAGTGCACTACTTTTGACCCGGGCCCATAGGGCTCTGGGCAAAAGTAGTGCACTTTATCGGGAATAGGATGCCATTTGGGACATAGACAGTGTTTTGGTTTCAAGTCTTATCTGTGCTTTATTCCCCTGTGTGTGCTAGATCCTGAAAGAGGTGTCCCACAGACAGACAGAGGATGGGGTTCTCAGTGTGGTGAGCGTCAAGGTGACCTCTGACGTCACAGCCAACTGCAACGCCTCCAACGTCCATGGTACAGACTCCGTCCTCTTCAGGATCAAAGCCAGTAAGTTGTCTGTCCACTGTCTAATTTGTCATGTCTTGTACAGTGGGGCAAAAAAGTATTTAGTCAGCCACCAATTGTGCAAGTTCTCCCACTTAAAAAGATGAGAGGCCTGTAATTTTCATCACAGGTACACTTCAACTATGACAGACAAAATGAGAAAAAAATTGTAGGATTTGTAATGAATTTATTTGCAAATTATGGTGGAAAATAAGTATTTGGTCAATAACAAAAGTTTATCTCCATACTTTGTTATATACCCTTTGTTGGCAATGACAGAGGTCAAATGTTTTCTGTAAGTCTTCACACACTGTTAATGGTATTTTGGCCCATTCCTCCATGCAGATCTCCTTTAAAGCAGTGATGTTTTGGGGCTGTTGCTGGGCAACACGGACTTTCAACTCCCTCCAAAGATTTTCTATGGGCTTGAGATCTGGAGACTGGCTAGGCCACTCCAGGACCTTGAAATGCTTCTTACGAAGCCACTCCTTCATTGCCCGGGCGGTGTGTTTGGGATCATTGTCATGCTGAAAGACCCAACCACGTTTAATCTTCAAGCTCCTTGCTGATGGAAGGAGGTTTTCACTCAAAATCTCACGATACATGGCCCCATTCATTCTTTCCTTTACACGGATCAGAAGTCCTGGTCCCTTTGCAGAAAAACAGCCCCAAAGCATGATGTTTCCACCCCCATGCTTCACAGTAGGTATGGTGTTCTTTGGATGCAACTCAGCATTCTTTGTCCTCCAAACACGACGAGTTGAGTTTTTACTAAATGTTCTATTTTGGTTTCATCTGACATTCTCCCAATCTTCTTCTGGATCATCCAAATGCTCTCTAGCAAACTTCAGACGGGCCTGGACATGTACTGGCTTAAGCAGGGGGACACGTCTGGCACAGCAGGATTTGAGTCCCTGGCGGCGTAGTGTGTTACTGATGGTAGGCTTTGTTACTTTGGTCCCAGCTCTCTGCAGGTCATTCACTACGTCCCCTACGTGTGGTTCTGGGATTTTTGCTCACCGTTCTTGTGATCATTTTGATCTCACAGGGTGAGATCTTGCGTGGAGCCCCAGATCGAGGGAGATTATCAGTGGTCTTGTATGTCTTCCATTTCCTAATAATTGCTCCCACAGTTGATTTCTTCAAACCAAGCTGCTTACATATTGCAGATTCAGTCTTCCCAGCCTGGTGCAGGTCTACAATTTTGTTTCTGGTGTCCTTTGACACCTCTTTGGTTTTGGCCATAGTGGAGTTTGGAGTGTGACTGTTTGAGGTTGTGGATAGGTGTCTTTTATACTGATAACAAGTTCAAACAGGTGCCATTAATACAGGTAACGAGTGGAGGACAGAGGAGCTTCTTAAAGAAGAAGTTACAGGTCTGTGAGAGCCAGAAATCTTGCTTGTTTGTAGGTGACCAAATACTTATTTTTCACCATAATTTGCAAATAAAGTCATTAAATTTTTTTCTCATTTTGTCTGTCATAGTTGAAGTGTAGCTATGATGAAAATTACAGGCCTCTCATCTTTTAAAGTGGGAGAACTTGCACAATTGGTGGCTGACTTAAATACTTTTTTGCCCCACTGTATATTTTATGTCAAGATGTCCGGTTTGACTGTTAAGAGAAAATGAACAGGCAGAATATACTAACAACCGAATGATTTAATTTATGGAAACATGACAGAAAACAAGAACCTGAGCTTCAAATCTTCTTTAGTAAAGCTGCTAGAGGGGTTGGGTTAAATGCGGAAGACACATTTCAGTTGAACGCATTCAGTTGTACAACTGACTAGGTATCGCCCTTTCCCTTTACTAATTTTCCTTTAACTGTCAGTGTGCTAACAGGAGTGTCACTCTCCCTTTGCCTGTTTTCAGTTGTCCAAACGACCTCGTCAGCTCCCAGTACTACAGGTAAGCGTACCACTCTTTTAGTATATAAACGCTCACTGTCATCGCTGCTGTGTCATTGGTTGAGTTCCACGTCGTCTTTATTGTGGTCATGCTGCGCATTCCAGAAGATCGCTATATCATATCAATGGGATGCTTAGATTTTGGCAAGCGTCGGGAGATCTGATCACCTGTGCAGCGTGACTGCAATAAAAACGACCATGGTATTGCAACAAGGAACTTCATTCATCAGTCATGCTTGCACCTTTTGTTCTCACAATTTTGTTGTTGAGCGGTTGATTGGCTAGTTGAGCTTTCCTAGGGGAGGGGGAGAAAGGAAAGAAAAGGACAAATGCGACAGGTGCTTTTAGCAATGACCAAAATCAGAATTCAAAAAGGTCTCTATGGGTGTATTTAGGTTTATACCGATGAGGACGGTCACGGTTGAGAAACCTTTTATTGACTAACTGGTGTGCCAGAGCTGCTTATTTTCCATGTGTTGATCAGTCATATCATATGCACACATCCCCATGTGTTCTTTGATAACTGTCATAATTAGATGGTAGATTAAATTAAATCTTTATGGGCCGGCTTTCCCAGACACAGATTGACTAGTCCTGACCCGGACTAGAAAGCTATTTCAATGGAGATTCTGGGCTGTCATTGAGCACAGTTTTTAGTCCGGGATTAGGCTCAATTTGGATCCAGAAAACTGGCCATAGAACTCTTACTACAGGGTCATCCTAATTCGGACTATGTTCACTAAATGGTTGCATATCGCCCTATTGCATAAATATCCGTCTTTGTTTGCACACAGATCAGGAGTGAGGCTGAAACTGTAGCTGTGTGTTGATGGTTAAAGTGCACTCAACATAGTCTTCTGACTCCCATTACCTCAGTGGACCGTTCACATCATGCCAGGAAATCATTGCCTCCGTCCCTCGGAGGGAAAATCCTGTTTGTTGTTGCTTTATTGATGACAAAATAGGATTAAAACAGCCCGCGCTGCCGCTCCTGGAAATCATTAGGGCATTTTTTTGGAGGGTGCAGACTGCAGAGCCGTTCCTGGTTCCTGTCTCCTGCCTATTTGTGTCTGTAACAAAGGCGATAAGTGATTAGGGCCACGCTAAGTAGACAGGGCGGTTGTTGCACAGTCGTTAAGTGTTAGGTTGCCATAGAGCTGGTGTATTATCGTGATAACTGTGTCCGTGTGGTTTGTCCAGTAACAACAGTAACCCCAGTAACTCCTCCGAAGAGAGTCAAGAAAGGTTTGTGACTTCTGGTCCTGGGCGTTGATGCTGCCACCCACCTAGCACGCTTCGAAGGCTGCCCTGCCCACGCCTCGCTCCACCCAGCTCACACTGCCTAGACTGAACCCCCCCCCCCCCCAGCCACCACCATCACCCTCCACACTCGCTCTTTCTCTCCACAGCACCCTCATTCTCTATGCAGGGGAGGGCTTTGTACTCTCTACTCAGGAGGCAACACTTGTGACATGCAATAATTGATCATTTAATAGGATCTCTTTGTGTGTGACTGTGTAATACTGTCTGAAAAAGTACAGTATTACACAACTTTATCTATGTGGAGAGATACTTATAAATTATCAAGTGGAAAAACATAATTAGATGAAATCTGGAATTATAGTTTTTTTTAAATATTCATACTTTGTTAGTTACAATGTTATCATTTTAATATTTTTTCTGAATGATGCTTCATGAATCATCACAAACATAACCCCCCAAAATGTTTTTGTTTAACCAGGCTGAAAAGTTCCATTTGCATCTGGAGCATTTTGAGTACAAACCCCCTCCTGAGAGAATGGAGTGGTATCACCCATTCTGTACCATGATGGAAATGGATCCATCCATCTAAACCTGCATCCTTCCTCCAGGGGAGGTCCATCCCCAAGTGCCCCCCATCCACCTCTTTACCTTCCCTCACTCTCTCCCTTTGTCCTGCTGCCCTCCTGCTGTAGTTCTGGTTGGTATTCTCTGACAGAGAAACCAAGCAGCACAACTCTGGAAAGTGTTTCTTCAGACTGATCTTTAGTCCTCAATAAAAACTTCTTCCATTATGAACAACCTGTTCAGAGACTGCACGCCTGCTCATCACTACCACCACCTGTGCATGCTGTTGTCTCTGAATGATACAAGCGACACTCCTGAATGACATGGACACGCACGCAAGCGCACACACATTTTTTAAAATCTGAAACTCCATAAGAGGGCGACGTTATCGCAAAGCATTTACCGGATAGGAAATGACCCGTGGTTCTGCCTCTTCTTCTTTGTCCCACCAGAGGGCAGCGGTGTGATCATCGCTGTCATCATCATCTGTATTCTCCTGCTGGCTGTCCTTGGCAGTGTGCTGTACTTCCTGTACAAGAAGGGCAAGATCCCATGTGGGCGTTCAGGCAAGCAGGATCTGTAAGTGTGTTTTCCACAATTTTACTTTATTTAAGGTCTGCAAAATTCCAGAAGCATTCTCAAAATTTCCAGGAATCCTCCACCCAGAATTGCTGGAAGAGCTGTGCATTTTTAGGGAAGGTTTTTGTAATTCTGCAACCATATTTTGGAATCATGATCAGGTAATTCCTTAATTGGTTGGATATGCCTTAGAGGATACCTCTAAAATACCTCATTGTCATTTTTTCCCCCTTCTTCTTTACGATTTTCCCTGATGTGTCATTATTGTTTCTATCGGATACCGTTTTCACACTATTGTGCTGACCCGAACCGTACTGTGCTGGCTCAGAGTTTTTTGTCCTTTTTAGTATCACAACTATGTTGGAGGCATAACCAGGCCAGCTTGGGTTGTCTTGGCTTAGGAATGTGAAAAGGGTATTACATTGGTCATACTGGTGACTGAGCTCTCTCTCTCTCTAGTACCAAACCGAGTAAGGACAGCACAATGGTGGAGATTAATAATGACAACACGGAGGAGGCCGTGCTTTTAGGTGTCAACGGAGACAAGAAGCCCCCTAGTGACCAGGTAACTATGGACACTGGCTATTTTTTTACCTTCCTCATGAATTGTACAACCACTCATCCAAATGAGAGTTAAAATTGTATCTTTTAGTATTTGAACTTTAGTGGTTAATACAATACAATGCAATGTTGCATTGAAGATGTTGAATATTCCTTACCAGCTGTCCTATGATACAACCTTTAACACATTGTTTCACTTCTCTGTGTGTGTGTGTCCGTCCTCTGGAGTAAAGGGTGATAAGTACATGGACGTGCAGAAGTGAGTGTGGCTGTGTGAAGGGCGACTCCTGCAGCTGCTCCCAGTCCAGTTCACTCTCTCAGGGTGGGATGGATCCTTTGATGCCTTGTGGCCTACAACTCATCTGATATGTGCTGCAGTTCTCTGACCTGATCCCACATTCTTAGTTCTTTAGCATGGCAGTGGCTAACAAAGGAGGTAGCTACGTTATGTTCAGTCATGTTTGTCATTTGCATAACATAGAACATGCAGATCTAGCATCAGCCCAGCTATTTTCCTGAATGGGCTTCTTCTATGCACCCATAAGACCCAGTTAGAGCACAAAATAAGGATGGTTTTATATATACATATAAATGTACCTTAATCCAAATGCCAACTCAGGCAACCAATCACTGAAGATCAGCCTGGAACTGCTCTTTATGAAGTTTGTGTATATATATATATATATATTTCTTTATTTAAAATAACCAGAGAAAAACCTTTTAAAAAGACATGGCTAGTTTTTGGTTTGGTGCTTTTTTTTGTTGGTCCAAGACGTTAGGGCGCGTTCCTCTGCAACATAGTGGAGGAACGTGAACTAACACCCTGGACCAGAGCTCGCTTTACTCTAGAGGTCCACCTGCTGTTGTTCTGTGCGTGATAGCCTGCCTTCAATTCCTACTTTGCTAAAGTCTGTACACTGAAACCATGGGTGCCTAATGACAGGCTTACCTACCATGTCTACATGTATATAGCCTGCTTCATCTACCCATGTAAACCAACATACAACCTTTAGAGCGATGTTCTCAAAGTGGACTCAAAGTGCTCGTGACATCACATCATTTAGCAAATTCTGTTTTAGTTTAGTCTTTTTAATTTTTTTTACTTACCCCTGAACCTTACATGTTCATTCACAAAGCCAAAAACAAGTGTAAAGGCCTTGAGGCCCATCTCTCATAAGATTAGAGGAGGATACGTTTCAATATATCCTTCCTGCTTTCCTTCACTGACATGACTTGGATAGGTGAAGGCCTATCCAAATCAGGTCAAAACAGTGATTTATTCATGGAGGAAGGATATGTAGTGAAATATCCAGGATTGGGTTATTTTGTACTACAAGAGCCAATAGCAGAGCTCTGATGAAGCCAAAGCTACTGGTTACTTTTTCTTCCGTAAACTGCTGTCTCATTCTTGTACTGTTTGTAAATAAGAGGTTAGAATCACGCTGATATGTTTCCAGGTTTGTAAACATCTGTCTGCCTTATACATTCAGCCTCATTCTACAAGTCACAGCTAGCAGAATAGCTTACATTCTTTCACACTTGTTTTATCATTCTTCGTGAAAATATCCAGTGCACTGATTTTCTTTAGTTTGTTATGATCATTTTTTGTCATGTTTTGTTTGTGTTGTCTGTGAATCTCTGGTTTAAGTTGGGTGAAGGAGTGTTTGCGTGTTTAATGCAAGTGAAACTTTAGCTAGTTTTTGATGAAAGTGAAGGTAAAATGGCTCTTTGACCTAGGGGAGAATGGGGTAAATTGAGCCAAATGGGTAAGTTTAGCCACCCTTGTTTCTAGGGAAACCATACATAAAACTAATAATTTGACCAAAATGGGAAGAGGTCATAATTTCAGGGAGTCTGTGAAGGAAGTAAAATGTACATGTAAAAAGTGGTAAGCAAGTTAGGTCCAAAAAAACATCTTCACCAAGTCAAATGCATTTGTGTTACCGGGTTCATGATGCTTGTGTCTAAACCAGAGTAGATAATTTTAAGATTGATATACACACACACACACACACATCAGTTTGGGTCTCTATAAGCTTCAATATTAGGTCCTAAACCTAGCATGAGGGCTAATATCGTCAAAATGTTCGCCTTGGCGTAAGTTGAGCAAATGTGTGTTTCTTCCCAGGCGTAATGCAAGACATTATCGCTGGGATATGGGTTAACAGGACCTGGCCTATGTTAAAAGTGTTTTTAAAAATAAATTAAGTGGTGTTAAAAGATGCTACAAATTATTTAAAAGAAAAAAACTATTGTGACCATGTTGAATTGTGTTTGGGAAATAATGTCAGACATGGTTTTAAGAGAAGTAGTAGTAATATTTCCTTCAGTACAGACATTTGTAGGCGGCTTAACTTACCCCATACGGACGTTGTGCCAAGAGACCACTTTCTCTGAACAAGCGGTCTTCAAAACTAAAATGTTCACATTATTATTATTATTTCCAGGGATACACAACATTCTGACATACATGTAGATAACTTTGTTAGAACACTATATTTTCCTTGATTAAGTGATGCTAAACATTAAAAAAATTAAAAAAATGGCTCAACTTACCCCACTCTCCCCAATGGCAAATAAACTATATTTATAATTCAAACAGGCACTTGCACATCTGAGCCAACTTTGTTGCAGGTGCATGGTAACAGTTGAATAACATGAGAAAAAAGAAGAAGACTGCATACTGCTCATGCTAGCATCACTACTCTTTACATATTGGCCTCGAGGTCTTCGTCAGAGTAAAAAAATGAAAAAAGACTAAACCTGACGAAGGCCTTGAGGCAGATAGGTAAAAGAGCAGTGATACTAGCAAGAGTAGTGCGTGGGTTTCTTATTTCTCTCTCCAATATAAACTACATGAAAGTCATCGGAACAGGGACTAAATGTTAAACTCTGATAGTGTTTTACACAGAACCCCTCTTGAAATGCTATGCTACCTAGTAGTTTTCATTCTACAAACAAAATTGCAAGAATTAGTTTTATCAGTTGGTCAGACTAACATTTCTACACCAGAGAATGGCTCGATAACAATAAACTCCTTAGTTTGAGCTTTCTTAAATCACAACAGGTAAGATTCCAAGAGCTCGCCCATGGCTATGTTAAAACACAACCCAGAAGTTACTTATTAATAACTAAAGACACTACAGGTTAAAAGGTGGTTTGCTTAAGTCTGCATCAAATCATTAGGGCCACCAGTTTTACTCATGGTCCACCCAATCAAATGTGTTACGGTACAATCTGTGGAGAAAAGTATGACAGTCATCAATCTTTGATAGTATGAAGTCAAATGTAAGTTCTGTACTGTCTAATTACAGCCTTCAATATCTCCCCTTTTCACAATTTTTTCTTTTTTGATGTTTTTGACAAGAACTATCAGTGTTCATTTTGTTCATTTAAAAAAATAAAAAATGTGTAATGGTCTATGACTTGCAAAGAATGATTAACTTCAGGACAGGTGAACGGATTCCTTTTGTTTGTAAAAACTTTTTTTATTAAGTAAATGTCAAATAAAAATGCATGTTCAATGAAAAACGTCTCTCTTCAAGCCTGAAAAGACTACCTCATCTTGACAATCTGCAACTTTCCGTAAAAAACAACAACAGGACTAACAAGCAATTGATAGAAAGAATACTTTATGTACTCCAAATATAAACATAGCTAGAAGAGAAGCTCACCTTCGGCTTTTAAAGACAGGAATGTATGCTGTACTACAGTAGCTGGTCATCTCCCATGATTCCCACATTTCTTCCCAAGAGTACTAAAACATTCAGATACGTAATGGATTTGGGAGTTTTATTCGATTTTTAATCAATACCAAGATGAGGGGAACAAGAATTGGCTGTACCGGGCCAAAATGCAGAACGGATCTTAGACCTTTCTTAAGAACACGACAACGGTGCTAACAATTCTTACCAAGGTGTGTTCACGCAGGGATGACTGTTGGAGGTTGACTGGTAGATTGTCCGCTTATCACTGGAAGATGAAATGGAGTTAAAGCGCACACCAATGTTGACAATTAAAACATGTTCAAGTTCACCGTAGAACCTAAAGTCCAAGGCTGCGTTCCGATTTCCACCCTTCTCACAAAGTGTGCAGTTGCACAGTGCACACTCCCCATTCATGGACTTAAAAGTATTTCAGTGTAAGCGTTTGAGGTAGTTTCCAATATTGTTAAATCTATGACTGCATGCTTCAGGACTCGGGAGAAGGGTGGAGAATCTGGGCATTGCCCAACTGAGGTTCTCTTCGTCCGTTCTTTGCGATTCAAGTTACAAGACACGATTGCATCAAATTGAGGGCTGTCTATGATAATGGACACAGTGGAAATATAGATTATGATAAAGATAAATGATTATGGACAAAATAAATGCAGCATAGCATAGCAATGCATATTTATTTATTTTTTTAAAGAAAAGAAAAATGCTTCAAATTCCAGAAAAGAAAAACATGATTTTGTGGTGTTTTGGGGGAGGAGTACAGCAGTAAATTAATAAATATGTTTATAATGGAAAATGCATAACAAAAAACAATGGAGTCTGAAAGGTCCACATTATTGGACCATCCACATGCATAGACAGGCTGATGTTTTAAACCAAAGCTGATGGCAGTTTAGACCTTGGTAGTGAGAAAAGCTGAAGCAATAAGGCAGCGAGAGAGAGAGGTGGACACTTGCCCAATCCCAAACCGACCCATAGCCCCTATGCACTCCGGGAGGAGTGAGGGAATTCGGTAAATACAATTTGCAGAAAATGCCTCTTTTCCTATCAGAAGGCAAGAGGGAGCAATTACCATATTACTCCTAAAAAAGGTGCACAGGGGGCTAGGGTTTGATTTTGGATTGGCCAAGTTTCCTCCAAAAGCCCAAGCCAACAGCAAGCCTGGGGCACAATCAGCAGTTATGTATAAAACATGGAAAATGCATTTTTCTGCAACACAGGTGTTGCGACATGTGAACCAGAGTAGAGGAAGATTGCTCAAGGACTGTGTTCAGCTATGGATAAGTACCGTTAAACTGAGACTTGACGTCTTTACTTACTCTTTTAATAAACAGTATAGCACTGTGCATACTTCCAAAGTGACGAGCATTAAAAAGTTCAATAAACGCCTCGACGGTTGAAGAGAAAAATGGCAGAGGACAGACAGCTCCCTCTTCTGGTAAAAAAATTGAACAATTCCACATGGGGAAAGGAGTTTGATGTGTAATGTGGTGACGTCGTCCAATAGGCAGAGGAGGCGTATAGGTAAGAACCAATACTGGACTATGAGATTGTTTAGACCAACGGGCTGAAAACATGCTCTCACGTCAGACAATGCCTTATTCTAGGTCATCAGGAGAACATTACTGACACTTCTAAACATATGGCACTGCGCACAAAATTATCCACAAAAGTATACAAAAACTTTTTTTGGGGGGGGGGGATATCAAATCTGACATGTACAGGAATGCAAAATGAAATAAAACATAGCAATTCACATATTTTAAATCAGTAACTATACACTTCATTTTTAAAGTGACAGTATCGTAGCACAAATTGGTATAGTATGTAGAAAAAAGGTCCATATGCACTTACAGTGCCTTCAGAACGTATTCACACCCCTTGACTTTTTCCACATTTTGTTGTCGTGCTACAGCTTGAAGTTAACATCTAAATTGTATCCAGTTTATGTCACAGACCTACACATAACAGCCCGTAACGTCAAAGTGGAAAATATTTTTAAAAATCTTTACAAATTCATTAAAAATGAGAAGCTGTCTTGAGTCAATAAATATTCACCCCCCCCCCCCCCTTAGCAAGTCACATAAGTTGCATGGACTGATTCCGTGTGCAATAATAGTGTTTAACATGTTTTCTGAATAACTACCTCATCCCTGTACCCCACACATACAGTTATCTGTGAGGTCCCTCAGTTGAGCAGTGAATTTCAAACACAGACTGAACAACAAAGACCAGGGAAGTTTTCCAATGCCTTGCAAAGAAGGGCACCTATTGGTATAAAAAGCAGACATTGGAATATCCCTTTGAGCTTGGTGAAGTTATTAATTACACTTTGGATGGTGTATCAACACACCCAGTCATGAGAAAGATACAGGCGTCTGGAGAGGAAGGAACATGCCCAGGGATTTCAACATGAGACCAATGGTGACTTTAAAACAGTTCCAGGGTTTAACGGTTGTGATAGGATAACACTGAGGATAGATCAACAACATTGTTGTTACTCCACAATACTAACCCAATTGACAGAATGAAAAGGACGCCTGTGCAGAAGAAAAATATTTCAAAAACATACATCCTGTTGTAATACCGCAAAATATGTGGCAAAGAAATTCACTTTTTATCCTGAATACAAAGGGTTATATTTGGAACAAACCAATACAACAGAGCACCAATCCCAATATTTTCAGCATAGTGGTGGCTGGATCATGTTATGGGTATGCTTGTAATCGTTAAGGACTGGGGAGCTTTCCAGGATAAAAATCAATAAAACGGAATGGAGCTAACCACAGGCAAAAGAGGAAAACCTGGTTCCGTCTGCCTACCACCAGACAATATGAGATGAATTCCCCTTTCAGCAGGACAAGGCCAAATCTACACTGAAGTTGCTTACCAAGAAGACAGTGAATGTTCACAAGTGGCTGAGTTAGTTTTTACTTAAATCTGCTTGAAAATCTATGGCAAGAGTGGAAAATGGTTGTCTAGCAATGATCAACAATCAATTTGATAGAGCTTGAAGAATATATTTTTTTAAAGAATGTGCAATTATTGTACAATCCAGGAGTGCAACGCTCTTAGACTTAACCAGAAAGACTCACAGCTGTAAATTGCTGCCAAAGGTGATTCTAACATATATTGACCCAGGGGCGTGAATACTTATGCAAATTAGATTTCTGCATTTCATTTTCAATACATTTGTAAACATGTTTTCAATTTGTCATTATGTGGTAGTGTGTGTCGATGGGTGAGAAATGTTTGTCATCCATTTTGTATTCAGGCTGTAACAACATGTGGAATAAGTCTAAGGGTATAAATGCTTTCTGAAGGCACATACGGAAAGTATTCAGACCCCTTGACTTTTCCCACATTTTGTTACATTACAGCTTTATTTTAAAATGAAAGAAATAAATTCCTCAAATCAACACACCATAATGACATGGCGAAAACAGGGTTTTAGAAATTTTTGCTAATGTACTAAAAATAAAAAAAACAGAAATACCTTATTTATATAAGTACTCAGACCCTCTGCTATGAGTCTCGAAATTGAGCTCATGTGCATTCTGTTTCCATTGACCATCCTTCAGATGTTTCTACAACTTGATTGGAGTCCACCTGTGGTAATTTCAATTGTCTGGACATGATTTGGAAAGGCACACACACACACGTCTATATTTAAGGTCCCACAGTTTACAGTGCATGTCAGAGCAAAAACCAAGCCATGAGGTCAAATGAATTGTCCGTAGAGCTCCGAGACAGGATTGTGTTAAGGCACAGATCTGGGGAAGGGTACCAAAAAATGTTTGCAGCATTGAAGTTCCCAAAGAACACAGTGGCTTCCATCATTCTTAAATTAAAGAAGTTTGGAACCACCAAGACTCTTCCTAGAGTTGGTCACCCGGCCAAACTGAGCAACCGGGGGAGAAGGGCCTTGGGCAGGGAGGTGACCAAGAATCTGATGGTCGCTCTAGAGTTCCTCTGTGGAGATGGGAGAACCATCCAGAAGGACAACAATCTCTGCAGCACTCCACCAAGCAGGAATTGATGGTACAGTGGCCAGACGGAAGCCACTCCTCAGCCAAAAGGCACATGACAGCTGGCTTGGAGTTGCCAAAAGGCACCTAAAGGACTCTCAAACCATTAGAAATAAGATTTTCTGGTCTGATGAAACCAAGATTAAACTCTTTGGCCTAAATGTCAAACAGAAGAAACATGGCACCATCCCTACGGTGAAGTATGGTGGTAGCAGCATCATGCTGTGGGAATGTTTTTCAGAGGAAGGGACTGGGAGACTAGTCAGAATTGAGGGAAAGATAAACGAAGGATAGTACAGAGAGATCCTTGATGAAAACCTAATCCAGAGCGCTCAGGACCTCGGCCAAGGTTCATCTTCCAACCAGACAATGACCTTAAGTACACAGCCAAGACAACGCAGGAGTGGCTTCGGGACAAGTCTCTGAATGTCCTTGAGTTGCCCAGCCAGAGCCCAGACAAGAACCCGATCGAACATCTCTGGAGAGACCTGAAAATAGCTGTGCAGCGACGCTCCCCATCCAACCTGACTGAGCTTGAGAAGGTCTGCAGAGAAAAATGTGAGAAACTCCCCAAATACAGGTTTGCCAAGCTTGTAGCTTCATACCAAAGAAGACACAAGGCTGTAATCGATGCCAAAGGTGCTTCAACAAGTACTGAGTAAAGGGTCTGAATACTTATGTAAATGTAATGTTTTTTAAATATTTTTTATACATTTGCAAAAATGTATTATGGGGTATTGCGTATAGATTGATGAGGGAAAAAAACAACATTTGAACCATTTTAGAATAAGGCTGTAAAAAAAAGTGGAAAAGTCAAGGTGTTTGAATACTTTCCGAATGCACTGTACATGTTCATACATAGACAAGAATCAGTACAGTAATTAATATTAAAGGAAAAGCGATTCCGTTCTGAAACCTCACAAACCCTTTATTTATTTTTGTAATTTTAACCCTCTTTTCCCCCCCAATTTTGTGATTAAGAACTTGTCTCATCGCTGCACCTCCTCAACGGGCTCGGGAGAGGCGAAAGCAGAGTAATGCAACCTCCGAAACATGACGCCCCAAACCACGCTTCTTAACACCTGCTCGCTTAACTCAGAAGCCAGCTGCACCAATTTGTCGGAGGAAACACAGTTCAACTGGCGATCGTGGTCAGCCTGCAGGCACACAGCCCACCACAAGGAGTCACTAGAGCACGATGAGCCAAGTAAAGCCCCACCGGCCAAACCCCTTCCCGAACCCGGATGGCGCGGGCCAATTGTGCACCACCCTATGGGACTCGGTAATGGGAGCAAACCCCAGGCTGTAGTGACGCTGCAACACTGCAATGCAGTGCCTTAGACTGCTGTCACTCGGGAGGCGAAACCACACAATCCCTATTGAACATGGTGCACTCAAAAGTTACATCAACGTTTCGCTCAAGGCAACTAGGAACAGAAGAAAAATAAACTAAGGACACCACAAACCTCGTCCAGTCTGGAGACTGAGATACAGTTGAGAAGCTAGCCGATAAGATGATTCTACAGCCCATTGCGACAATCCCATTAACAGAGCCTCTCCACCTTTAGGGGTGAAGTCAATGTATCTCAATAGTATCCGTCTTGGAGATAAAATTATGGGAATTTGAGCCAGTGCAATTTCTACATTTTAACCAACAATGTAAGAGAAGTCAGCACAAGATGATGTGCAAGTTATGATGACATTTAGTTATAGGTTACTTTTGTCAATTCGTGTGGACTTTCGCATATTCATCGGTGTAGCCTCCCTAAAAATAGAAGTTTCTGGATTGCGTTCAAACTCTGAAGGCCCTATAACCACTGAATCGGAACACTCAAAAGTTAATGAAGACCTATCATGTAGTCATACAGGAACATGGTGCACCTACTGTATTCAATGAGTGAGTGTATTCGTTAGTTTAACAATGTATTGTCAACTCATTGAGTCAAGACGAGTCGGAACAGTCCATGTGAAAAGTCACTTGTCTGGTTAGTGTATATATGGTATTCCTGAGTTACAGATCGGATTGCAAAATTCCAGAAATGTTCCCACAATTCCCAGGTTTTCCTGGAATCAGGAAGTAATAGCAGGGAGGGGAATCCTACAACTTGGCAATTCTCCAACCAGGATTTTGGGGAAACCTCTCCGTGAAAACAGAGAACAAAATTTCCACATTCAGAACTGGTCCACAAACCCTGCTGTTACGTTGACCCAAACAATGGATGTAATATCTCTGTTGGAAAAATAAAGTAAAACACTCTTTATAACCCTGTCAATGTGTGACCGGAAAGGTTTACAAAAATAAATTAGAGTTATATAGAATGTGCAACTTTGTCTCCTTTTGGGGGGGGGGCGACTCATCAACATTTTGGGTGTGCGTCTCAACATGTCCTTGTTCCCTAAGCTACTGGGCTTTTTGCAGCTGTGCAATTAAGATGATCCTTAATAACAAAGCTTGCACAACACCCAATTTCATCTGGATTAGATGTACTCCCCTTTTAAGTGGAGGCATTTACAATACAGACGTCTGACTGAGTTATGGCACTGTTCCTTTTCTTCAATCACATGGTTCGTTCTGCCGGTGCTACCACTTCGGTCAATATGCTGACAGTGCGATTTATGATGTCATCATAATTCCCCTAAAGGCTATCCAGTCCAACACTAAAGATAAGAAAACAACTGAATTCAGCTTGAATTGCACAACCCAAGCTGCTTGCATTTTCAAGTATGCTACATCACCAAATAAAGAACACAAATTAGATACTGTCACTTTAAAAATAAAATTTAAAAAAAGAAGTTAAACAACAATATTCACAAATGTACATTTAAGGCTTAATAGTATAGCAATAACAATAGTAGCAGCAGTAAAGCACTTCTGAATTAATAATAACAATAATGATCATAATAATAATATATTATTAAAGTAAATCGATGACATATTTTTTTTTTCTTTCACAACGCTGAACAGCTTCGGGGTACGTCTCGGACGAAGCTCTCCTCATGTCGGAGCTGTGTTCAACACATCATAAAATCTTGGCCCGGTACTGGGCCTTTAATAGAATCCGTCAATACTTTTTTGCCCACCGTTAGATTTAAGTACACTTTGCCCCTCCCATTCAGATGATTGGTAGAGAGAAGTATGTTTAGAAAGATCACTACATTTAAGGAAGAACGACCAACCCACATTCATTTTGCACAGGGATAGAAGACTGATTGGGACATGGGCCAATCGGGACCTCCCAGATGGCTTCGATTGATTAGATCTGACAGAATGGGAGTGGGAGTGAGAGAGAACCCACTCCTCCACTGCGCTAACATAGACATCCAAGTCATCCGAAGTTGGTATCACACATTTGTGTGGCTTAACAGCAGAGCCAGGCCTGCCTCTAAAAACGGTCTTAGTGAAAAAACTAAACACAGGCTTCCCAGTCCCTGTTTCGTCATCGAAATCACTGATGAGGTGATTAGATGTAGGAAATAAAGCTACCCACAGTAGAAAATGATGCATATAGCTAATAACACAGTCAAAACACAGCTTTGCTTTTCACCGGGCTTAAGTCAAATTGTCAACCGTGAACTCGGTCAGCCATCACGCGTCCCTACCCTAGTAGCCAAGTCAATGGCCAGACACACCTAACACACATCCCAGACAAAGACACATACCCTATGGGTTTAACCTTTCCCTTAGCTGTAGATCACTTGAAAGCGCACACACACAAACCACACACTGGGCTACAACCTTAGCTGGAGATGACAGTCCAGACCTCTAACACTAACATTATGCTACTTTGAGGCAACACACAAACACTAATTTCCCCCAGAAAGTACCGAAGCAATATCATTAAAAAGGCCACACTTGACATGTTGCCAAATGTTTAGGAAACGCCTGCTTCTAAATGCTAAACCAAGTCTGTCTTTCTCCTCAAAGTGAGGGTTGGGGACTATAGAAGGGTGCTCTCTCGCTCAGAGCGGCTTCAAAGAACCAACATCTTTGTCCTCTGCAATCTATCCTTGACATGAACGACATGAAAAAAAAGACCTTCGAAGCAGAACTCATTGGAAATATATATGTATACATTATACACATTTAATATATATTTTGTTATATATTAAATTCTTATATAGACACACGTACATGTTTTTTTGTTGTTGCGAGGTGTCGATTACATTTCGGTAGAGGCCTCGGGAGGATGCGAAAACGACTGAGAAAGACCGCCGAAGCTTCGGTTGCATGATGAGCCATCAGCATCACCACATGGGATATGGAGAGTGGCCCTGCAGCACATTACAAAAGGCGTCCAGACTCTCTTGAGAAATCACGTGGAGTGCAGGGCTCGGAGTCACACACAGTTAGCATCGAGCTAGCTTTGAGAGGGCGCCGGACAGGAGACTGCAGGGGCTCCGGTTAGCACTGAAGCGCTAGTACTGCAGGCTTTGGGCTGAGCTGGGCAGGGCTGGAGCAGAGGAGGTACTATGTAAGAATGTGCGCCGTGGAGGGGATAGAGACAAACTCACGCAGGATATTCTTGGCCATCTCCATATTGTTCTGTGCAATCATCAGGGCTTTCTGGATGTCCTGGTAGGTATAGCCTTGGCTCATGAGATGCTCAATCTCGCTGGTGATCTGGGGGTTGGCTACTCCTCCACCTCCTTCTCCCGACCCTCCTCCGCCAGTGCCTAATCCAGGAGGTATGGGGCTGCGCTGGCGCTCTGAGTTGAAGCGGCGGGGGAGGGGCTTGGGCGGCCGCTCTGGGGCATCGCTGGACTCTGAGAAGGCTACAAGAACAGGGAGGAGAATAGAACAGCATTCGCATCACAAACCACAGAACAACAAGCAGCATCCACATTACAATTCAGTTCTCCTGCCCAAATCTCGATTCGCAATCCTAAGTCTTGAAGACTTAAATATAGAAATAATACACGAGGGACAACCTTGTTAAATACCCAGGGGTGGTCAACCATTCGAGATGCACTGGGCCAGGAGTTTTTCCTCAACCCATGTCTGGGACGGAAAAACTCTGGACTCTAGTAACAGCCTATATCTTACAATTGCAGATGTGAATTGGCTATTTATTTAGAAGAAAGAAGAAACACTCCGCCCTACAATTTAACTAGAAGGGTCTGAAACGCACGGCTCTGAAGCCACATGCGGCTCGAACTACCCCCTTTTGAAACTCCTGACCCTACAAATTAACTAGATCACTGGCTTTGTGGGGTCCTTACAGGCAGACGCTCCGGGCTCGCTGTCCGTGACAAGACGGCTGGTAGCGGCCCCCAGCTCGGAGAGGGTGCGTCGGGCCATGGGCAACGCTGGTTTGGGGATGTCATAGCCGTTCTCCTCCTCAACCTCCTCGGGAAGTTCCCGGACTGGGCAGGGGATCTCCCAGATGGGACCATTGGTACTGGCCAGTGGGGGCAGCTCAGAGCAATCTGGGGAAGGGAGGGATTCACAGTCAGGTCAGAAGGGTGAAATGAAACAATGGCATTTTAATCTCCTCAAATCGAAGGGAATTTAATAGAATGGGATAGAATAGAATAGAGTGGTCTAGAACGGTATGGTAAAATGAGAAGCGAGCTGGAGTGCTGAACTAGCAAAGATGGGGTATACTACATGCATGTTCATAATAAGCAGAAGCAGATTGTGTTTAGGACAGAGTGGCCAAAAAGTACAAGTCAAAAGTAATTCACTATGTAGTGAATAGTGTGCCATTTGGCACACAGCCATAGATTTGTGATAGGGCAGTACCCGAGTCTCTGGCCAGGTGAGGTAGGGAGGCTGTGAGGGCCTGGGCCTGGATGTTATACATGGCTTCATACATTTGAGGTCCTTCATCCAGGTCCTTCAGCATGGGCCTATCAAACACAGGAAGGGGAGGGAGGCTAAGAGGACATGTCATCATATGGCTAGATTTGATTTGATTTGATTATATATATATATATATATATATATATATATATATATATATAAAACTTGGGTTTCTGCTATTGACATGTAATCAATTGTCAGAATAAGAAAATACATTACTGAAGATGTACACAGTACACCTACAATATCATCACAGTTATCAAAGAACGTACAGTGAAACTTTTCAATTAAGCGTTTCTCAATGAGTGGGTCTTATAGCATCTGGTGCTTACCATGAGTTAAGAGAGCCGGGCTGGGGGGGTTTGGGGGCTGGGGCCTCTGTCACCACAAGGGGGGCTGCCATGGGGGCCAGGACGGGCCGAGAGGTGGGGATCATGTAGTCGGACTCCTCGTCACTCTCGTAGGTCTCCACCCCAGCCACAGGCTTCAGATCTGGATGGGGTCTGACAACGCAGGGATTGAGAGGGGGACACTTAATATAAACAGATTGGGATTCTGGGACCTGATTGGGGAAAACTCTAGGTTTTGAGTATACCTATTTCTATAACTCAGGTAAAGTCAATCAGCTAGGAAAATCTCCTGGGACTTATACATTATATAGCACATTCACACAGCAGGGAGAGGAGTGTGTGTACTGTACCTTGTTGCCAGAGCATAGATGGCATTGGCCGAGACCGAAGGCCTCACTTTGGGGTTGTCATACTCCTGACTGCCAGACGCCGTGCCTCCAAAACTCTGGGGAGGAACAGAAGACGCCGCTCAAGTTCCATTTCTGTAAATAGTCACTTGTGATCCTCACACAGTCACGTGCAACTGTACACACTCTTGGTATAGATGAAATCCATGTCTGTGAAACCACATTTAACCAACTGCTCTAACGGAAGCTAGTATTATACCTGGGCTCCCTTCACCAGCTGATGGTCCAGACTGAGCGAGCTGTTGTTCCGCTGTCCGTCTGTGCATCCGTCTAGGGCTGATGGTAGGGCCAGGGGGAGGGAGTGTCTGTTGGAAAGCTGCCTGTCTCCCACACCGGGTGGCTGTCCGGGGGCCTTGGGCACCGGCCTGGGGTTCCAGTCGGCCAGGTTGCGGTTGGGCGGGGCCGGGGGGAGCTTGGGCTCCCCCAGGGGGGTGCAGGGTAGTGGCCGTCTGCCGAGCCACCCGTCAGGCCCGGCAGAGAGAGGTCTGTCTGGTGGAGGAGGAGGGGGCAGGTTCCTCAGGGCTGGGGGCAGGGGGAGAGGCTTGTCCTTGTGGTGGGAGGACGCCTACAGGCAAGGAAGGCACAATTACAGACCATGAGGACTGAATCAATTTCATCTGTTTTCATAGGAAGTAGTAGCCTTATTCGTAGGAGCATTTGTCAACTTATCACGGAAGCACATTAATTAACAGCTGTCATGCCAAAAACATTTATTTTTAACAAAGTTTGAGGATTTTGGTCTGTGCTATACAAAACAGAAATTACTGCCACTTATTTTAATTTCTATTCAACCTCCACTGCGGTCCAACAGTGGCCAAATAGACCCGACTCTCCGCACACATTTCAATTTGCGACATTCCCATTTGTTTGCGCAGAGAGCTTGCCTTGGACGTGGTCCCTGGGCTGGATGCTCCAGGGGGGTTGGGCGGTCGGTGTTGCAGGAGGTCGAGGCGGGGGGGCACGGGGGGCAGGGAGGACTGGGGCGCCAGGGACATGGGCGAAGGGGGCCGCTCCACCTGCAACATCACACGACAGCTCAGGGAAAGAGTTCTGGGAACTTGTCGCTGCACACTTCCTCTTCAATACCAAAGAAAACAATTCCCAATCCCATCAAAGCTGTGTGATCTCACTCTCAGAGTACTCGTCTATTCAAACTTACTCCACGGGCGGAGTTCTGACGTGTTACAAAGAGACAGCTGAAAGTTGCCGTCTCACAAGTGGAGAAAAATAAAGACCCCGCACATCAAATACCTGGAAGAAGCAAAGCTAACCCAGAAGCTTAGAAGTCAAAGATGAAAGCGATGTGATCTTACACTCTGAAGGTGCGGGAAAGAGAGAGGAAGAGTTCCTCAGAAGAGTTCAGTTTAGAGCAGGGGTGCACATTTATCATCCACAAGGATTACAGTAGGTTCTGTGCCAACTTTCAGTAGGTAAACTTTGAGAAAGAAACATTATTTGTGACAGAATTTATCTGAACGTTCCACAATGTTGTACCTTGCTGAACGTGGCCCAGGGAGAGGAAGAGTAATGTAAAGAGAGGAAGCTGATCCTAGACCTGTACTTAGGGGAAACTTCACCTAGGAGCTACAGTAAGGAGGAAGAGGGCATATCAGATTTAGCTAGACTATGCTCACCTTGGAACAGGCCAACTTGCTCATCATGAGGTGGGGATCTTCCAGCCGGTCGTCATCGTCATCGTCGTAGCTGGGCGACGGGGCACCCTCCGCCCCAAAAATACCCCTGCAGCTCCCGTAGGAGCCCCCTATGGGGTCCTTGGGGTCAAAGGGGTCAACCACGATGGGCTCCGTGCCCTTGATCTCACACCGGCAGAATGGGCAGCCCTGACCCTCTGACTCCTGAAGGAGAAGAAAAGAATCGAGAGAGGGAGGGAGAGGGATTAGGAACATTCATGTCTATATGAGAATGCACATGCATGCACCCAGATATACACTTCCGCCCACTGACCCACACACCCACCAACCCGCCCTACACCCCCCTTACCCTGCAGTGTGAAAGAGACTAGGGGTACAGTACCTGCCAGGCGGTGAGACAGGAGGTACACATGAGGTGACCGCAGGGCTCGATCTTCACGTCCTTGTCGTTCTCTGCACAGATCTTACACAGCTGGAAGGTGGAGCCCATCTCACAGTACAGCTCATATTGCTCCTGAGGACATACATACAGAGATGCATAGTCAGCCATGGGATTTCAGCAGACCTCCCAGAGCGTAGGATAGCATGTACATTAAACACAAACGGAGCAGATTAAAAGCACCCGTAGTTTAGTTTGTTTCTTATATTGCAACTAAAAAGGAGCCAGGGTCGTGTTCAGTAGGGCACATCACAGCAAAAACATTTTAAAACAGAAAAGAAATCAGAATTTCCTACTGGACAAGTTTAAATGGTACCCGTTTTCACTCAGTTTCCTCTACAGAGCAGGACCCGAGATTCAGGAAGTGCAATATGTAAGGTTATGAATGTGAGAGAGAGAGACCTACCTGTGTGACTTTGATATGGTCTTGTGGCGAGGGCTCACACAGTCCTGTGAGGTCTGGGTTCTGGGAGCGCCCGTCGGGGAACAGGTAGCTGGGTAGAGGAGATGGTCACTCACAAGGGGAAACCAACACGCATACAGTACCAGTCAGAAGTTTGGAAACCTACTCATTCAAGGTTTTTTTTTATTTTTTTTTTTATTACCATTTTCTACATCGTAGAATAACAGTGACGACATCAAAACTATGAAATAACACATATGGAATAATGTAGTAACCAAAAAAAGTGTTAAACAAATATTTTAGATTCTTCAAAGTAGCCACACTTTGCCTTGATGACAGTTTTGCACAACTCAGCATTCTCTCAGAGGTAGGTGTGTCCAAACGTTTGACTGGTACTGTAGGTTGTCTCAAATGACACCCAATTCCCGATATAAAGTACACTACTATTGACTAAAGCCACACAGGGCTAAGGCACTGCATCGCAGTGCTAGCTGTGCCACCAACGATTCTGGGTTCGAGCCCAGGCTCAGTCGCAGCCGGCCGCGACCCGGGAGGTCCACGCGCAATTGACCCAGCGTCGTCCAGGTTAGGGAGGGTTTGGCCGGCAGGGATGTCCTTGTCTCATTACACACTAACGACTCCTGTGGCGGGCCGGGCGCAGTGCACGCTGACCAGGTCGCCAGGTGCACGGTGTTTCCTCCGACACATTGGTGCGGCTGGCTTCCGGGTTGGATGTGCATTGTGTCAAGAAGCAGTGCAGCTTGGTTGGGTTGTGTTTCGGAGGACGCTTGGCTCTCGACCTTCGCCTCTCCTGAGTCCAAACGGGAGTTGCAGCGATGAGACAAGACTGTAACTACTACTACTAAATAATAATAAATAAAAAAAGTAATTAAAAACACAGCACCATATGGGGAATAGGGTGTAATTTGAGTCGCAGCTGTATGTAACCTTGAGGCCTAAGTGATACTTTAGATAGTGGCTTTATAGAACACATGTATGAGGCTCTTTGCAAAGCAAATCACATGTAGCCTACAACCTTTCACAGACTAATACAGCAAGATTCTTACCACAGCGTTTATAAAACAAAAAACAGAAGTTTGAACACTGGCATACTCTAGTAACCCCAACAGTACACATTTTTTGTTTAAACCCCCAGACAAACACAACTCATTCAACTTGTCAAGGAGTTGATTATTAGTTGACAAGTAGAATCAGGTGTGCTTGTCCGGGGCTACAACAGAAAGGTGTACTGTTGGGGGTAGTCGAGGACCAGAGTTTGGAACCAATGCTGTAGGAGACGCCATTATAGCCACTATCCACCCAAACCCACTGACTGCACATTGCAAATCAAACTCTCCTGCTGCTTATGAAAACAGAAGGGGACATGGAGTCGTGGCCGATGCAACATGAGACATGTTGCAAGGACTTTGAGATGTAAAATTATCAGCTCGAGTTGAGACTGGAAAGAGCGAGAAATAGACAGAGACGAGAGAAAGAGAGACGAGAGAGAAAGATACAGTTAGAGAGACCGAGACAGGAAGGCAGACGCACAAAGAAAGAGGTTGGTGAACTCACAATCCTTCCCGGAAGCCGTCGATGAGGGCCTGGAAGAGGGGCTTGTTGTGGGGGATGGTCTGCAGGATGTTCCCATCTGCAGTGACGTAGCCGATGGCCCACTGGCCCAGTCGCGTGCAGCTCAGCCTGAAGATGTAGCTGTGACACACACACACACAAAGAACTAATGACAATAGGGAAAACACCCCCCAAAAAATGCCCAATCCCAGCTCATCCCCACCCTAAGCTCCTGGTGAGCTTCTCTGTCCTGAGTTCAATACCAAAGGATATATTTTCATTAACAAGCCTTTTATAAAGCAATTGCAGGCATTACAAACTTTTGTAAATAATATGCTGTACACACCTATAAATTGTATTGCTTATAGTGTGAGTGTGCACACTATATGCAATACAATTTATAAGCGTGTGCAGCATACGCACGCACACACAGGCACAGCTTACAATGCTGTACACACTCACAACGCTTGGAAACGTTTACACATCACAGGATCCTCTAGCATTATTAATATGAATACACCATCCACACATAGTTAAGTAATGCTTATTCATTCAAATCATTTTAAAGAGTCACCAATTTTGTCATCTAGGAATAAGAGGTTGAACGAAGGCTCAATACTTGCCGCGTTGGGTCACACACTTGCCCTCTTGTTGGAGCGAGTACTGACATCCGCCCAGTCTCTACAATAGACCTATTGATGCTAGGTACCATGCTGTTCCATGTGCCACGGGGGGGGGCACGTGTGACTAGGGGTGAGGGTGGACTGGCGCCTTCTGGTGTCATTGTGCAAGTGTGCGTTCGACAGCCAAGCTGGCGGTGCTCGCCAGAGTGTGTTAGGTCGAGTTTGTTAGTGTGTGTGTGTGTGTAAGCTCATGACAGGCAGACTGTAAGAAAGCAGTGCGCCTTAACAGTAGTCTAAGTAGCTGTTCTTGGAGAGTGCGAGTACGTGACAGCACGGGCAAGTCTCAAGTCAGTGACCAGTTAATTGTTTACTCCATGTATAACTCTGTGCTGTCTGTTCACACTGCTATGCTTTATCTTGGCCAGGTCGCAGTTGCAAATGAGAGCTTGTTCTCAACTAGCCTACCTGGTTAAATAAAGGTGAAATAAAAAAAATACAAATAAAAATCACATATGTTGTAGGGAGAAAAATAAAGGTGAATATGTAAAGTCATGGTTATAATGGGAGAGTAACTTGAATGAAAGTATATTAATAAGCAGTAAGGTGCATACGATGTGTGTGCCCGTGTGTGTTAATGTGCGCATGTGTCTGTATGCAGACTCTCTCACTGACCTGCCAGGCTTGTGGATGAACTTCTGCAGCCGGGCCTTGACCTCATCGTAGGTGAGGAAGGCCATGTAGCCCGGGTGAGTCACCGCCAGGCTGTTCCAGTTCCTCAGCAGAGACGACCAAGGCTGCATACACCCACGCAGCACAGAGCAGAAGGTGAGTCACGTCGTTGCAGTGGCACAACACAGTGGTACACCGTGGCGAGTAATGCAACAAATCATCGCTGACTCTTAAAAGCCCCCTTTACTTTCTCCAGAGATACAACCTTATCTTCATGTGAGATCTGCCCCCGGGGAATGGTAATGTGGTAACGACAGTGAGAAGCTACGAATGTACTGTACTAAGAGTCAATCACCCTGCGCTGCAATACGACTGCCTGTGACTCAAATTAGAGTGTTCAGAGCACCCTGACACACCATCAGGAACTATTTTTCAGCCGTCTGGTCTTAAAATGTATGTTCAGAGACAACAGAAAAGAGGAAATAGAGTTAGGCCAGTGTTCGTGCAAGTTCTACTGCTAGCAGATGGAAGCTAACGCACTATGACAAACTCGTTTCAAATTGACTTAGCAATTAGACTAGCATGCGTAGCGGTGCGAAGGGGGATCCACACCAGTGAGTTTGTGAGGTCTCTTGACACGTCAAAAACTGTGAAAGAAAGCGTGAAGTGAACTCGTGCTGATGGTTTAGTGGCAAAATGAAGTGGAAACAAAGTGACCAAAGACTGAGCCTTGTACAATACAGTCAAGCAATGGGTTATGCATGTATGGGTGACCCAACAGACCGCAACAATGCCATCCTGTCACTTCCTCTTCTAAAAGACGCATTCTCAGATGTCATTTTTAACTGTAAAATGTGGAAGTATTTTAATTAAGACACTTTTCTTAGCCCACGCCCAATGTACACAACCCTAGGACGCGACCCTTGAGTCAGCTAGGCTACATCAGCCAGCTTTCACTTCCGGCCACAACACGAACGGAAAGAGAGCGACCTCACACCCATCGTAAAACGCGTTCCTCTTTACCTTGCTGAGTGTCATGCATGCAGCATCACCGATGAGAGCCACTAGCAAGTCTACTAACGCGCTACACCTAACCGTGAGATAGCACAGGAACCATAGTCATAGATAAGACATACCGGGCAGATGGCAGTCATAATTATACATGTACTACTACAGGCAAAGGAAGCTAGCAAGTAGCAAATGAATACGTCACAAAATGGCACCCTATTCCATATAGTGCACTACTTTTAACCAGACCAGTCTTGTGTTACTAACTGGAAATGATGCTTCCATCGTATTCTGCCCTACTGCAGTTTATCCACTATCGCTCTATCATACAGGTTCATTCACATGCTGATGAGAAGCATGACCTTGATGTGCAGGGGGCTTCAAAAGAACACGAGCGCTCTCGGCAAACACGCCGCGGCTATTTCGAGGGCGCGTCCAAAACCCAAATAAAGGGCATGTATTCAGCTGTTCGGCACGACTCGCAGACAGCCAGCCACCAAGGTTGCACTGTATCCAATCCACTCACTATCACACAAGCCAGGGAGCTAGCTGGGGCCTAAAGAAAATACAAAATAAAATGTTGAAGAAAAAATAAGACTGAAGAACACTTCCCCCTCAGGGAACAAATACTAGTCGTGCCTTAGAAAAAACAAAATAAACAGGTGACTAAAAAGGGGAACATTTACATAAATCTTCGCTTTGAGGTATTGAAATTGGCATGTAAGTGGCGTGGGTCATATTCATTAGGCACCAAACGGAAGAAAATGGATTGAAACAAGGGGCAACTACTTGCACTTGTCCAATTGGGACAATCACTTACGGGGGGACATTGGTTGTTGGTCTTTTAGCATTTAGGCCACTGCACAGCAGCACTAAACATGACGTGTGTGAAATTCATCTCCGGTGAACGTACATTAGTCCAAGACTAGGCTTAATCTGTGTCTGGGAAACAGCCACTAGAACTTTTTCCAATGCAACTAGATTAGCGATGCGTCACTAGTGGATCAGAATTGCAAAAATGTCAATAACGCAGTCATATTTCCTAAGGACTAGTCAGATCCCAAGGTCCTTTGTGACAGGACGGGTACATTTTAGTACAGTTTGTTCCTCACAGCTGACGAGCAGTGAAAGATTGGCCCAGTAAGCTCTCTCTGTTCTCTGTACGGTGGCCACTTAAAAACTTGATAGAATTAGCCCCAAAAAAGCCACTCCTCTCCTAGGCACTTAACAATTTCATCTAGTCCCGACTCCCTGTAAAGCAGCGATTCTCAACTGGTTTTGAATGGGTCGTGAGTGGTTTAACTTTTATTTATTTTTATACAGCAGTCTGAATTTAAATGACTAAAACCAGGTATAAAATGTTTAGAAATAATGAACCTATATTTTTTTGTTATAATTTAACCTCTGAACTACTTTTCTTCAATCATAGTATTTTCAATATAGAGTTATTTATTTAGCAGATTTGGTTGACTTTGGAGTCTCAAACCAGAATATGGGTAATTGACAATAAAAAAAAGGTGGGAAAGTTGTTCCGTTGCCATATAATTAGCACATTAACTGTCAATATAGAATTGAACCGTTTTCCAGACGCATTTTGACAAAAATAAAATTGCGATGCGGATAGTATATCGTGACTAAGACAACCTGGATCAATTTGGCTCCTGAAGCAAAACCAGTTGAGATCCACTGCTGTAAAGTGGGTTCTTTAAGAATTGGAGACTGCATTATGCCAACAACAAGAGCCAGCAAGAGGCCTCAATTCAGCCTGGAGACACGCAAGCAGCCACTACAAAACACTGGCCCTCTATCTTAGCAGGCAACAGCCACCCGATACCTCATAGCAGAGAAACACACATGGCCACAATAAGTATTGCTTTGCCAAACTCATGTGTAGTTAGAAAGTGCGGCTATGGTAAGAGACTATTGGCTAGAGTGATGGCCATTGTTTGGTCCATTACCCCCAGCTTTTAAACCGTGGATAGGAGTTAGTGATGGTACAATGGTGTGTGGTGGAACTATGGATGACTATTCTATGGGAGCTACAGTAATATCTAACAAGATTACTGCACTGTCGGAACTAGAAGCACAAGCATTTTCGCTACACTCGCATTAACATCTGCTAACCATGTGAATGTGACCAATAAAATTTGATATACTCAACACAAATACATTGTCTGACTCTTTTCTCAACTCATCTCTCAAGAGAAATTGTGCACATTGGCGCAGTGGACTGTAGTACAAGGGGGGCTGTGTGTGAGTGTGTGTGTGTGTGCGACCCTGAATTTGAGTGTGTGTCTGCGTGCATCTCGGCATGCGAGTGTGTGTGTGTGTATATCCATGCACTTGTGCTCGTGATTTTGTGTGTCCATGCGCATGTACGTGTGTGTTTGCACGTGCGTGTGAGTATAGGCCCAACCTGGAAAAGCCTGGTGAAGATGTCAAACTCGAAGACTGAGATGTAGTCGTTGCAGGCGAGGTCGATGGTGGACTTGAGGGCCATGGCTTCCAGGCCCGAGCTGATGGAGTGGAACTCGTGCAGTGCCTGCCGGAACACCTTCCAAGGCACTATCGTCCTTAAAACACATCGGGACAACAAGTTTACTATACTATACCCATTGAGTTGAACAAGCAACGTTGATGCAGTGTTTTAAACCTTCCATCGTTATTGTACTTACGATGTCCGATCCCACTTCTGATTCTACCCTGAATATTCCAAACATGTTATTCGCTACAGCGCAACAATAGTGTTTAGAGCAGGGGTCACCTGCGACATTAAGCCATGGGACGATTTTTATTGAGACATTTTATGGAGTTGCTTTTCCTGGTTCTGGGTGTTTATGGTGACTGACAAAAATGTGACTAATAAAAATAGTTTGGTTTAGGAGGAAACAAAAAAAATATGTTAAAAAAGACTAAATTAAATACTTTCGGTTTACCTAGGCTACCTCACATAGCTTGAAACATCAAAGCAATTTCTTTCTTCCAATTTCCATCGTGTGGTGCATAAATATATCCAATCTTACCACTTAAATGTAAATACTTTCAGTATGACTGGCTAGCCTGCTGTAAATGTCAACTTTTTGTAGAGAGCAGAGGTGGACTCACTTGTCCCCAAATGATCTTCTCCAGAACTCAGCGGCGTCAGCCTTGGTGATCCTGAAGTTATCCCCCTGGAACAGGCCGTTGGGGAAGATGGCTTTGAGCTCAGCCAGCATGTGACTGAAGATCAGCGACAACTTGGTCAGGTTCCGCCTACAGAAGAGGAACAGAGAGAGAGAGAGTATTATACAACTTGACAATGGATGGTTCCTCACCCTGAAAGTAGTCTTATGGGCCAAGACAAACTAATCCATGGTGAGATTCCCTAAAACAGCCACTACACATTTCAGCTAAATTTAGCCACTGATAACTAAAATGTCATGTTAACATGGCTTTGTAATTTCCACACCACAACATAGATAGAGGCCAGGGGCTGAAATCCATGGTGGAAGCTGTGAGTGAGTGAGTGAGAAAGGGACTAGACCTCCATCACCTTACACACGCTAGCCTGGGCGTGCAGGTTGGGGTCGACGGGTAGAAGGGAGGGGTTGGAGGCCACACCATGCCTGGCACACTTTTCCAATTCCAGAGTCCCCTGGGCAGATGAGCAACGAGGCAAAATGCAGGCGGGTGAGCGCAGTGGCAGCAGGGGGGACGAAGTGGCAAAGAAAGCACGGAATAGCACAGTGAGGGATTGTGCGAGGCTCTTGGGGGAGGGGGGGGGCTGGGAAAATTGACATGCACAAGAGAGCGCGAGAGTGTGGCGGCAGCAGCGTCTCTCCCTCTCTCCAATGCCAGCACAGAGGAATTGTGGGGAAGGCCGTGTAAGGGGATAGAGGAGAGGACAGAGCCTTATGATGAGCTCGAAAAAGACAGTGAGGATACAGACACCTTGCCAAATTGTATGAGCGTGTGTGTGTGAGCGTGTGTGTGTGAGCGTGTGTGCACGCCTGTGGGGGGGATGTTTTGACACCCAACTGCCAAGACGAGAAGAAAAAGAAATGCAGCCTCTTTTTTTGCGAATGGCTTTGAGTGAGGCGAGGCATTCTGCAGCAGTAGAAGCCCATCTGCCCCGCTAGAAATCAGTCCTGTGCCGTTTCCCCTCGTCACCTTGACACGACCCTTGCAAAACTAAGCCCGTCTGACAATTCAACTCTCTAACCCCTCCTTCACACTTTCCAGTTTAAATGTCAAATTCAACCAATGTGCTTAATTTAGTCACAACAATTTATTTTCTGCTGGAAAAGTATGCCAATTATAAGTGCCCACATTTCTAGAAGGGGACGTCCTGTTGGTGAGGTTGACATTACTGACCCTAGCTAACCGAGTGGGCAGTGACGGCAAACAGAAAGCGTATATTGGATTCACCTTTACACACACGCACGCTGTTTGTGTCAGGGTAGTCTTGCGTTGCCATACCGCTAAAATCACGCCACGGTCACACCTCCCCTAGAGGTTGTGCAAAAATTATTTGAATGGCCTGCTGGCTCCCAGCGGCAAGATTTTGATTGGTTGCTACATTTCAAGAACCCTCCCCCCACATGCTGTTGGTGCTATGTGTTATGTTCATCACCGTTTTCAGACCAGGAAAGACACATTTTACAGAGTTGCTCCGCATGCTAGTTAGCACAATTGGAGTTCCGCCCAAGCAAGGCATTTGATTGGTTTGATGTGTTGCATCACTAACTTCCACCGGGTGTCCACCTCCTTTTACAATCTTTCTGTCATGACCTTTCCCTGGCTTCCAGTTTTAAGGAAGCCTGGTTCTTGACAAGGCTAGTGTGAGGGCATTGCTCTGTAGGTGGCAAAGTGCCCTCGGTGAAGCACAGTTGTGTCCCGTCACTGGCATAGGGTATGCCTTGTGTGTGAGAGAGACTAGTGTGAATGTGTCTTGTCACCATTAAGGGTCACAGTCTACAAGACAGCGAGTTAAACTGCCAATCCCAAGAGTGATGTTGTAGCTTATGAGTTTACAGTGCGCCTGCCAGCGTGTCTGTTGTATGTGTGTCCTCATATCTCTGACTAGGGTAGAACTTGGTGCTACAACACGTGCTCTGTATTTCTGTGCGCGGCTGGGCATGGCTCCAATGCTACAAGGCTAAGCCAAGAGAGGCAGGGAGCCTTTAAACCTTCTCCTGTATGTTTTTTGATACAGAGACTAGCCTAGTGGACAGTGGAGACGACACACTGCTAAGCTATTCCTATCCTATCAGAGGGCAAGGTGGCGCTATTAACACATTGTTTAGGCTTATCATATCCTCTCAGATCCCAACAAGTGCATATTGACTTGTCCTCTACTCTACTCCTCTTTCCTCTGTCTGTATGCATCATCTGCTTTAACTCAAAACCAGTCTTCACAGATACAACAATAGCACCGAAGGAAAGTTAGTTAGAAACTCCAAAAGACTACGCCAAAAAAAACAACACAAACCCATTTATTATTTATGGCCATTCCTTTTCGTCTGAAAAATCCAAGGACATCGTTTGCCAGAGAGAAGAGAGGAGAAAAAGGAGAGGAGAGAAAGAAAAAGAAAAGGAGGGAGAGAAAGAGAGTGTTTGAGTAAATGCAACCTCAGTGCGTGGGCGGCTGTGTGTTTTGCTAACCCCGGCGTGGCACGTCTTTTTCTTGCGTCCCAAATGGCACCCTATTCCCTATATAGCGCACTACTTCTGACCAGCGCTCTGGCCAAAAGTAGTGCACTATATAGGCACTAGGGTGCCATTTGGGACGCATACATTTTCTAATTCTGCGCGAGCTACAGTAGTCAACCCGCAGATACATATATACCCCCCCAATCCACCGTAGCCTCGACAACAGAGCATAGATCTCCGCTGTTACCGTGGCGATGGGCCACGCTATTCCTGGTGGTGACCCCCTCCTCCTATAAGGGCATGACCTTTGACCAGCAGCTGGCTGCTCCCTTCCCATTTCCAGTTTTCCGCGATAGAAGGCTAGAAAATTAAAGCGGCGGCCCACTTGAAGCCAATTACTGGCGAACGGCCGGTCTGGGGGACTAAATCACAGTGGCTGGTGGCACTACACATTAGGCCTACATGACAATCGGGGAGAGAGGGATTGACATGCTGTAAGCCTGGTGGTAGGTCTACTCCCAATGCAATACAATGTAGCAGTCGGGCTGTCTGTGTCTGTCTGTGAACTAGGACCCTCAACACCTACCGTGCAGCAGCAACACAATCACACCACAGTAGTCCTAGACACTTCTACAGAGAAAAACATCGCAACCACACTGGGTTCCCCTTTCATCACATTATACATTTAACTCTCCGGAACTGGCTGCTCACCGGATCTCTGCCAGGAAACAGCAGTGACAGCAGACTTACGCACACAAACAAGTGCGCTTGAGTGCACGCACGCAGACACACATACTTTGACTGACACATCCTGACGCACCAACGCAAAACCTAGAGGCTCACTATTAATTATTTTTCAATTAACCGTTTAATTCCTTTAATATCATCCACCCTGATAAAGACTGAAAGACGCTCCACTCGAAAAGCCTAAAAACGCTCCACTCGAAAAGTGCTAACAGGGTTAGAGAAAGGGACCGATGCGTAATCTTACCATTTCCTGTCTAAATTGCCTTACGTCGCCGATTTGCTGTGTCCCCAGGTCAAATAAGGAACTGTTTAAAGCCTAATGTTCCTCATAACCCAGTAGGAGAACTATACAGTCTATATTATTTTGAAACTGGCAGCAGCAGTATGCCATAAATAAACGATGCAGTGTTGCTTCCGTGTGTGCATACGTGCATGTGTGTGTGGGTACGCGCGTGTGCGATCGGACTTGGGGTGATGTGCAGGCCAGTGTAACTCAAGCTGAAACGGAGCCCAGGAAGCATTAAGTGCATTTCCATTCACAGCAGTGCTAACAGTTTGGCCTGCATGTGGCATGATGGGTAAAATGCCCGCCAGTCGAGGGCATTTCACAAAGCCAAATTAAGTCAGAGTAGATAACTGGCATGGTCCCTAATGGCCTAATGTGAAATAAAAAGTCTGTGTCCGAAATGTCTGTGTCCGAAATGGCACCCTGTTCACTGCATAGTTCACTGCATAGTTCGCCATAGGGCTCTGGTCAAAAGTAGTGCACTAAATAGGGAATAGGGTGCCATTTCAGGAGCAACGCAACATTAATCTATTTTGGACTGCTCGACTAAAAAACAAAAATCTCGGCCGACCGTCAGCCTATCGAAAAAACAATAAACCAGTCGACCGAGACCAAAACCATTGCTGGCAGCTGTATTGTGAATTCACATTGAATTGTAGGATTTTTTCTTATTGTTCTTAAGGACAAATTTATTTTTTATTTTCTTAATTATGCTGTTAAAACATTAAGAAATGTTTTCCATTTCTCACATCCAACCACAAATTGTCTGTCTGATCTGACAGAACTCGTCAAGAAACAGAACAGTACTGGAGTTACATATTAGTAACTGCTGGTACATGAAGTGGCAAAGAATGTCAAATTCAGCAGCGGCAGGTAGCCTAGTGGTTAGAAAGTCGGGCTAGTAACCAAAAGGTTGCAAGATCAAATCCCTGAGCTGACAAGGTAAAAATCTGTCGTTCTGCCCATGAACAAGTTCCTAGGCAGTCATTGTAAATAAGAACTTGTTCTTAACTGACTTGCCTAGTTAAAAGGTTAAATACAAATAAGCAGACTCAGAGTGATGCTACAGTATGCAAAATGCATTCTCACATTCTCTCACATTCTCTGCATGTGCCCTAAGAATGTACACATCCTTTGGAATGATTTCGTTATCTGGCAGTGCATTTCCCTATTGCTGGAATTGATCCATTTGCGCAGACCTTTGCCAGCAAATAAGATGGGAGAGATAGTCAAAGCCAATAGCCTGCTCCTGAGTGAGGAACTATGGTCTTACCAGCAGGCTGGTATAGTAAATGGGAAGTCTATAGAAAATGGGAAGTCATATCCACGGGGCAGGCTCAGGGCTTTGAGGGACTAATTTAGCAACTGGCACATGCCCTCTGCAAATAGAGGGATGTTGTGGTACTAATGCTGGCAGGGACATGAACTTGGCATGATACCACAGAGTTCCGGCAGCACAGATAGGAGGCAGTGAAGCCCCTTTTCATAGCAGCTACATACGACAACTGTTTTGTCAACATTCGAAAAGCTAACAAAATGAAACCATTTGCAATAGTTTTGTCTGCTTATTTAGAGAAGAGACAATGTGGCATTAGAAGAGATGGACAGAATAAAAGGGGTTGTGTGAGCCACTGAGGCACTATCAGGGACGTGCAGACTAGCTTGAGACTGCCAGGTGCAAGAAGATATGGGAGGCTTCCTCTGTCTGCAGAGAGAAAGGAGGGCACAGACAGCGAGTGTCTGCAGTAGTGAGGGAGATGAAGTAGGAGGCCCATGGCCAACCATGCAGATCCTTCTCCCAACATCACTGGGGTCCCACCATCTGCAATACCCTCAGCTGTAGCCGCGGAGGTTGCAGCACGCTGTACAGGGGCTGCATGAATGTAGATGGGAGTACTTGCTTTTAATGTTGATCTGAAAACATAAACCCAACAAGGCCAGGATCATGGGCATGTGGTGGAGTGACAGGAGAGAGCAGCCACACTAAAAAGGAAAGCCGCACTCCTGTTCTGGTTTCCTGCCCCGTGGATATGAAAACGGGACTTGGAGTAGAAGAACAGCCTTGTCTCACGCTTCGGACTGCAGATGGATTACCCCTTCCACCCCGGGACAATTCTTCTGTTGTCCTCGTCCCAAATGGCACCCCATTCCCTACATAGGCCCTGGTTAAAAGTAGTGCACTATATTGGGAATAGGGTTCCATTTGGGAACCAGCCCTCCTCTCCCCCCCAGGATATATTAACTACCAGCAGTCGGAGCGCTGGTCAGGGGCTTAGCCAAGGAAGCCAGATCAAACGGCAAAGCTCAGGGAGGTCTGAACAATATCCAGATATAGGGGAGGTTGGAAGGGCCTATTTCTGCACACATTGATCAACTCCATACTCAGACTGGACTTTGTGGTTATAAACAGGCTAGCGTTTGCTGTGCTCCTTCTCCCTGTTGCGCACCCTCCCCCTCTCTCTGAGCAGGGTAGAAATGGCACTAGGTGGCCTGTGAGAAACAGGAAAAGGAAGCTTGCAGTCTACCGGGAAGAAACTGTGTGGCGAGCACAGTGTGTGACAGTGTCACTGTTAATCATTAGTTCCCTTCTAGCAGCTCACAGCCCGCAGCCAACACTTCACCCCCTCACACACAGCAGCGTTGCAGCTAGACTCCCATGTCAGGCCACCACCGCACAAAAAGCACAACTAAAATTAGCAAAAGGCTTTCAGTCTACGGTGGTTGTGGGAATCAACCAGCAATTGTCAGAACGCTGAACACAAATATCACTCTCCTCAGAACTATGGGGGCTGTGTGTCAGTATGTCTGCGTGCAAGACGAGCAAAAAATATTTGTGCTGCTCAAATCTAAATATGGAGGACCGGACGCCAAAATGAAGATAAACTGAAGAGCAAATTTCGCAGCGGTAATATTGTGGAGAAGTCTGCAGGGCAACTCGGCACCACATCCACCCACTAGCGCTCTCTGTACTGCAACGGTCTGAGAAGAAACAACCGTGTGGGACGACCACGTAATCGTCATATCATTCATAGCTAGCATCCATCATTTTTCACTGAAATGGTGCTCCGTCTTTATCAACAACCAGAGGAAAGGGAATAGCTAACATTTTTGTCCATACAGGAGACTATTTAAGTCGAGGCTGAAGCTAACACTGTATCAAACTGTTCTAACCATCTCCAGCCTATCCAGGAGGAACGAGAGTGGTAACGTAGGGCTCTACAGTGCGACCATTTTACTTGCATCTGCGCCTAAATATTTAGCCGTGCAACCTGGAATGTTAATTTGGGAGGACAAGCTTTAATATGTCAAACATTTTTCATTGTGCTCCTAAAATTCTGTGTCTGCCTACATTCCTGCAAGCCCCGCCTCCCCCATCTCCTCATTGGTTTTTAGGAGCATATACCCACGTGGGTGATTGATTGAAAGACGAAGGTCCACACTCCAGTCCAGTTGGTGGTGGTAATGCACCTTAAAAGGTTGGTTGCCAACTGCCATAATAAGCCCAAAGAAGAAGCCTTAACTAGAAGCAACAGTTTACCCTTTTATCTGTGGATTAATTGTCGAAGTAGAGGACCTTACTCATTTCAAGTAAAAATAAAACCCCAATGTTTATCTCCCGGGACAAATTAGCTAGCAACAGCAAGCTAGCTAGATAAAATGGCTATGATCGTTTCATGCGTTTCGACCTGTCCCCAAATGAATATAGTTGATTCAGAGTTCGTTTTGACATTTCAACCTCTGTGTCCTGATCGCATCTGGTGTGGGTGGACAAAAATCAACATGCGCGCACCCGGTTTAGTCAGCATGTAAGGCACACTGTGCTAAGAACCCTGGTATGGGAGGAGTGTCACACAGCTAAGGCCGTTTGCGGCTGGTAACACACTAACCACGCTACTGGGCTAGAGCCTACTCACTGAAGCCCTCCTCTAGGCACAATAGTGCTCTTTGTCTCTGGTCCCTGTGTGTGTGTGTGTGTGTGTGTGTGTGTGTGTGTGTGTGTGTGTGTGTGTGTGTGGCCTTCATCGGTTACTACCAGCTCCGGCTCTAGAACCCACTCGCTCTGTAATAGAGTGATGATGAAAATGTATTTCACAAAGGAGTGGTTAAGACCGTTCAAATGGGTCTGTTACTTAATGCTAATTCAATTAGGGGGAAGACAGAAGAGGAATGTGAACTGAGCCTCCTCCTCTCCCTTAGTGTCAGCACAAGGAGACTCATTGTCCAAAAAAACAGAAGCCATGCAAAACTACAGGCAGAGAGTCATCGCTACTCTGATTCGTTGCATTAAAAGAAGGAAATTAACCACAGTTTTCATTAAAAAAAAAAAAATTTTTTAAAAGGGTTGTGTTTTGAGTACATTGGAGATGAGCTCAGGGGCCCAACTTGTGTCAGTTAATTAAAGGAGAAAATATTTGGCCACATCCTGCCATTGATACTTGATACTTAACTCGAGCCATCATATTCATGCTCCCACTGCGTGTAACCGGTTGACCCTGGGAGAGGCTTGGAGTGTGTCCAGCAATAAGTTAGGAATGTGCAAATCAAGCTTCATTGTCATTTTTAACTGTATAACCTGGGGCCATAGTTATCAAGCGTTGGAGTAGGAATTATATGGGGTGCCGTTGGCAAAGTAGAATAGACCATTTTTACAGCCTATTTCCCCAAAAGATTTAAGCCAAATCCTGCATTTCTGCCGGGATTTATAAAATGTCGTCAACATTAACATGCTTGTTCAACTCTGCTAGAGGCACTGCATACAATTCCCTTCTATGAGATGCTTGAATAATTTGGCCCCTAAGCTACAAATCATAAAGGGAAAATATGATATTGGTCATGTCAAAAGACGTTAGACTACATTTTGATTAGCAATCTCATCCAAAACGATGCTCGTTAAATTGATACAATTTAAGACCAAGTGGCAAACAATAATGCAGGCACGAGGGATGGGTGTGTGAACATGCGGGTCTGTTCAGATAAGACGTAGTCATTGTTTGTGTGTGTCTGAAAGTTGATCTTATGTGTACGTTTGTACTGTGTATGGAGCAATATTTTTTGTTTTTGATGTTATTCAAAAAGCTACGGTGTTAAGACTACATTTTGTATTTTTGCAATTTCTTTAGCTCCTTTACAACCCTCATGTCTGTGGGAGACTAACGGCAAAGCCTGGGAACACAGAGACAGACAGAACACAGGCAAATAGATCAGCGTCACCCTGACCACAAAATGTTCACTTGTACAAACCACAGCACCCTTCTCTTTGACTGTTACTCAGTACAAGACTACATTGCTCCACTTTAAGGAGGCGCAGAAACGTACCCACCGATGAGATCAAACCCGACACCTGCCTGCTAAGACAGGGAGGGGTTCAGCACACACACAAAAATACCCCCCCCACTTCACTTCAGACGTAGGAGAAAGAAATTTAGAGCCTTTTCAAGCTATATTGTGCCGTCCCAAACCGTACTGGCTCAGATCGTTGCTTTTCAACGTGTTCCTTCAAATCACAGTTCCTGGACTTATGGTGGATGTGTAACCAAGGCAAGCACCGTACAGCTCGGCTTAGCTCTGGGCTAACAAAAAGGGTTAATATTCTGGTAGTGAATGAACTGAGCATCTAACACAGGTCAGAGTGCGACCTCACAGGAGCATTTCAGGAGGAGGATAAGACGGCTCAATACACGCGCTCGTGGTACAAAAACAAAGGCACTTATCTTGATGTCTTGGGGAAAAAAATAAAACGTTTTTTTATTTATTATTTTTAAATCAGGAAATGGCAATTGTGAGACCAAGAAGTATTTTAGGAAAAGTACCTGTATTTCGTCAACAACGAGTTCAATTTCCACCTCAATCTCCAACAATGTCATCATCTCACCTGGGCTGAGAGTTCTCCTCATACATGCGCTCCTTGCCCTCCTTGAACAGGCTGATGGTCTGCTTGGTCTTCTTGGTCAGGTTCTCCATGAAGACGCGGAAATACTCATTGTCGCCTAGCGTCTCCATCTTTCCCTCGTAGCGGGACAGGATGGTGCGGAGGTGCTGGTAGGTGTCTGGCAGCAGGTCCAGGATGTAAGGTGGGCTGTTCTTCAGTGCCAGCTTGGGGTTCTGGCACAGACGCACCACCTGGATGGAGGGAGAGGATAGGACACATAGGGGAGATGATGAATCAGCTTACTGAAACACATGAGAAGTCAGCAACGGTGGTGGAAGAGACTTAGTAGTATGCTAATACATACCAGGTTTGGGATCCATTGCTTTTTAATACAATTCAGGAAGTAAATAAAAATCCTATTTCTTGACTTGAAAAGTTGCACATTGAAAAGAGCTTCATAGAATACAATTCAGGAAGTGAACTGACCACAACCCTGACAAGTACCCAAACATTAACTGAACAAACTAACGTCTGTGCACGCTTGAGTGTTTAGCCTACATACACAACGGTCAGTGAAAAGGGGACTAAAACGAAACTACCGCTGAACACCATTTGATAAATACATCGGTATGATAGTGTGATGACGTGGATTATATTGATCATAACACTTTTCACCTAAACGTAAAATACTCTAGCTCTCTCTGACAAGTAATCACTTGCGCACCAGAGTGTCGCCAGAGCGTCAAGTCCAGTAAGGACTAGGGACTACAGGGAAGTGAGAGAGTGAGAAAAGCCACTTGGAGGAGAAGTGGCAGAGCGAGTGAAAGTGCCTGGGAGAGCGAGTGAGAGCAGTGCTGAGATAGCAAACCCTGAGAGTCACTAAGTGAGTCTATTTTAAGGCCTTCAACACAGTGAAGAGAATGAAATAGTCATCTCAGGATTAAAGCTTGCTGTTGGTCTGGTAATAGACGACACACACACATAGGTCTGTCCCTCTCCAATACACAAAGGGAAGGGCTCTGTTTTCTTATGAATCGGCAATATTTCTATAGGCTATGCAACTGCAGGAGAAAGAGTGATGGCTGCTAATAAAAATAGGATCCCATCAGACTTCTATAGGCTAGGCCTACTATATTTGTTTCTCAACTTCCCTAATATTAAGCACATTGCTTATATTTACAACAGGAGTATAGCCTACCTGGCTGGCATGAAAATAAACCACGGTGGAAAGCATCCTGCATTCGCTATTTGAGTGCATAGATGACAACCTCTTCCTCAATGTGAGCAAGACAAAGGAGCTGATCGTGGACTACAGGAAAAGGCGGGCCACGCAGGCCCCCATTAACATCGACGGGGCTGTAATGGGGCAGGTCAAGAGTTTCAAGTTCCTTGGTCTCCATGTCCCCAACGAACTATCATGGTCCAAACACACCAAGAGTCGTGAAGAGGGAACGACAACACCTTTTCCCCCTCAGGAGACAAAAGGTTTGGCATGGGTCCCCAGATCCTCAAAAAGTTCTACAGCTGCACCACCGAGAGCATCCTGACCTTTTGCATCACCGCCTGGTATGGCACCTGCTGCGTAGGGTCCAGTACGTCACCGGGGTCCTGCCATCCAGGATCTATATAATAATCGGTGTCAGAGGAAAGCCCATTAAATTGTCAGGGACTCCAGTCACCCAAGTCATAGACTGTTCTCTCTGCTACCGCACGGCAGGCAGTACCGGAGCGCCAAGTCTAGGACCAAAAGGCTCCTTAACAGCTTCTATCCCCAAGACAAAAGACTGCTGAACAATTAATCAAATGGCCACTGGACTATTTACATTGACCACCGCCACTCCATTTGTTTTGTACACTGCTGCTACTCGCTGGTTATTTTCTATGCATGGTTACTTCACCCCTACCTACATGTACAAATTACCTCAACTAACTTGTACCCACGCACACTGACCAGCACGCCCTTTATATAGCCTCTATTATTATGTTGTGTTAATTTGTTATTTATTTTTTATTTACATTAGTTCATTTGGTAAATATTTTCTTAACTCTTCTTGAACTGCACTGTTGGTTAAGGGCTTGTCAGTAAGCATTTCACGGTAAGGTCTGCACTTGTATTCGGCGCATGTGACAAATAAAAGTTTGATTTGATATACATTTAATTTCCGCAGCCCGTTTTGATGCAGGTGTATGATAATGGTACATTTTAAATCAAAACAAAATGTCACATATATTAATTTGTTTCTGTAAAGTCACGATTAAGTTAAGAATAGTCTGATGGGTGACAATATTAGCCAGTCTCCAGACCTGAACCCAATAGAAAATCTTTGGAGAGAGCTGAAAGTCCGTATTGCCCAGCGACAGCCCCGAATCCTGGAGGATCTGGAGAAGGTCTGTTCGGAGGAGTGGGCCAAAATCCCTGCTGCAGTATGTAAAAACCTGGTCAAGAACTACAAGAAACGTATGATCTCTGTAATTGCAAACAAAGGTTTCTGTACCAAATATTAAGTTCTGCTTTTCTGATGTATCAAATACTTATGTCATGCAATAAAATGCAAATTAATTACTTTAAAAAAAAAATCATACAATGTGATTTTCTGGATTTTTGTTTTAGATTCCGTCTCTCACAGTTGAGGTGTACCTATGATAAAAATTACAGACCTCTACATGTTTTGTAAGTAGGAAAACCTGCAAAATCGGTAGTGTATCAAATACTTGTTCTCCCCACTGTATATAAGCAGTGAGTGAGTTTCAAGTTTGGGGAAGCTCCCTTTTCACTATAAAAATGTACCTTTATAAATTATAATAAAAGCATTGCATGCATAATTGCGGTCACTTTTGATAATGGTGTTTTCCCGCTAACAGAACATTTGCGTTTATAGCCCACTACCATGTGTGCATTGCTGCGCTTATAATGTGATAAACTATTTATCTATTTCATCAACATTGCATGCATAACAAAGTTTGATGCAAGTGGTTGTATTAATTTTCGATCCATCGTATCCCACAACTGTCCCGGACTAGGTTTGGAATATTTAATTCCTCGCACAGAATAAGTCGACTTTGGCACTATGGGGGATAGTAGATTGACATAGGCTAGTGCTTTTGCTGTTCGTTAGGCCTACTCATCTTGTTGGCTGATGAAAAGTAAATGTGGACACTTCTTCTAATATCTTCAATATGCACCTCGGAATTAGATAAGGATGCGCGCAATTGTGTCCCCGATGTGTCGGCCTTCACTTATAGCCTGTGAGAAAGACCCCGATCGCGTGACGGAGAGGTATGTGAGTGAGAGACGCGTTGGATAACACAGCACACTCAGGGAGAAGGGAACGACACAGCAATCTGGGCCGCAGAAGGCATGGATTTTTTTAGGGTGCATTACGACCACAAAGGGCATGCCGCCGTGAAATTCGAGGCATTATCAAGTGCTTGTCAAATTGTGAATGAGAGACGGATGTAGTGTGTACAGCCTGCGCAAAATAACAAAGCATTGCTTTCAAGCAACTTTTTTTCAAGTCATCATTAGAGTCGCATCGTGAAGCATTACAATGTATAAAGCATCATAGCATATAGCCCAATGTTTGTAGAACAACTAAAGTTGCATAACTCTAAATTAAACATATAGGAATACTTATTTCTTTGTTAACCGCTCAAAGAACAGCTGCACATGCGCACTCCCTGAAATCATTGAGAAATGTTTTGTTTTATTCAGCTTTGTTCAATTGTGTTCTTCATACTATAAAATAATGCCACAGAATTGTAAGCAAATCTTGTCTGTTAAATGAACTAGTGTAGCCCACAGCCATTCGGCATAGCCACATCAGGACATGACCATTTTCTTCATATCATGGTTCTTTAGACCGGTTTAAAATAAATGGATTGATTGTGACAGTGTAGGCTATATTAAATGGATTTGTTAGACTTTTTAAAATGACTTGTAGGCTGTTTGGAAGCCAGGAGATGCTAAATGTGTTTACGTTAATTAACGGTCAATTACCGTGAGACCGACCGTTATTTGCTTGACAATCACCACCTGACGAAATGTTGTGACCTCCACAGCCCTAGCTGAGTCACGACCATAAACACATAATCAATATACAACATAAACATGCATGCCACAGCATTCTGTGATGAATGAATAACTTGACCAAAGTGAAACAAGGAAGAGGGCCTATTTTCCAGAAATTAATCAATCATCTACTTTGTCAGCTTCTTCTTTGTGTCCAGTATAAAAGCCCCATCTAAAACAGAGTGTTATCTGTTGTCTACCTTAGACTTACTGGCTACATTCATATTCAACTTGCACTCAGACAAGTCACTCTCCTCGTGCATTATAAAGAGATACAGGAGCAAACTGTCATGTAATAAAATGGAGAACGTGACTGTCGTCTCAATTCTGCACTTGAACCTATTCCGTCTATTGAACTCAGTCATCATAAACACCACCCAAATTCACAATTTGATGCCGAATTGGCCAACCTTCAAATGAACCCACCATGTCTTGAGTGGCCTAGTCACAGAGCAGGGCTGGTTGCATCTGCTTCGTGAGTTCCAGGCTGATCTTATCAGTGGAATAACATGGGGATCAAAAGACAACACACAGAGAGAAGAGGAGAGAGGAGAGAGAGCAGGAGGGGGTGAGAGATACAGAGCAAGATAGTGACAGAAAGAGAGAGAAACAGAGACCTGCTTTGGCAAACGTTTCCCATGCCAATAAAGCCCCTCAAATTGAAATTGAGAGGGAGAGAGAGAGAGACAAACACAGAGAGACAGACAGAAACAGAGAGAGAGAGACAGATGCCTGGGCCCTGACAGTAAATCTCAGTACGCCATCAAAAGGAACATAAAATTCAACAAACCAATTAGGATCTGTCTAAAAATTCTTGACTCAGTTGTAGAACTATTGTTGTGAGATCTGGGGTCCTCTCACCAACACCAAATTGAGACTCGCAAAAAACACCATAGTGCCCTCCAAGCTCGTCATCAAGCTCGAGACCCTGGGTCTCGACCCCGCCCTGTGCAACTGGGTACTGGACTTCCTGACGGGCCGCCCCCAGGTGGTGAGGGTAGGCAACAACATCTCCACCCCGCTGATCCTCAACACTGGGACCCCACAAGGGTGCGTTCTGAGCCCTCTCCTGTACTCCCTGTTCACTCACGACTGTGTGGCCACGCACGCCTCCACTCAATCATCAAGTTTGCGGACGACACAACAGTGGTAGGCTTGATTACCAACAACGACAAGACGGCCTACAGGGAGGAGGTGAGGGCCCTCGGAGTGTGGTGTCAGGAAAGTAACCTCACACTCAAAGTCAACAAAACTAAGGAGATGATTGTGGACTTCAGGAAACAGCAGAGGGAACACCCCCCCCCATCCACATTGATGGAACAGTAGTGGAGAGGGTAGTAAGTTAAGTTCCTCGGCGTACACATCACAGACTGAATTGGTCCACCCACACAGACAGCATCGTGAAGAAGGCGCAGCAGCGCCTCTTCAACCTCAGGAGGCTGAAGAAATTCGGCTTGTCACCAAAAGCACTCACAAACTTCTACAGATGCACAATCGAGAGCATCCTGTTGGGCTGTATCACCGCCTGGTATGGCAACTGCTCCGCCCCAAAACCGTAAGGCTCTCCAGAGGGTAATGAGGTCTGCACAACGCATCACCGGGGGCAAACTACCTGCCCTCCAGGACACCTACACCACCCGATGTCACAGGAAGGCCATAAAGATCATCAAGGACAACAACCACCGAGCCACTGCCTGTTCACCCCGCTATCATCCAGAAGGCGAGGTCAGTACAGGTGCATCAAAGCTGGGACCGAGAGACTGAAAAACAGCTTCTATCTCAAGGCCATCAGACTTAAACAGCCATCACTAACATTGAGTGGCTGCTGCCAACACACTGACTCAACTCCAGCCACTTTAATAATGGGAATTGATGGGAAATGTAAAATATATCACTAGCCACTTTAAACAATGCTACCTAATATAATGTTTACATACCCTACATTATTCATCTCATATGTATATGTATATACTGTACTCTATATCTTCTACTGCATCTATATGTAGTACATGTATCACTAGCCACTAACTATGACACTTTGTTTACATACTCATCGCATATGTATATACTGTACTCGATACCATCTACCGTATCTTGCCTATGCCGTTCTGTACCATCACTCATTCATATTTCTTTATGTACATATTCTTTATCCCCTTACACTTGTGTCTATAAGGTAGTAGTTTTGGAATTGTTAGTTAGATTACTTGTTGGTTATTACTGCATTATCAGAACTAGAAGCACAAGCATTTCGCTACACTCGCATTAACATCTGCTAACCATGTGTGTGACAAATAAAATTTGATTTGATTTGTACAATTTAAAACTCCAAATAATGCATGCAGAGCAGAATTAGGCCGATACCCGCTAATCAAAATCCAGAAAAGAGCCATTAAATTCTACAACCACCTAAAAAGAAGTGCTTCCATAACAAAGCCATCACCTAGAGAGAGACTAACCTGGAGAAGAGTCCCCCAGGCAAGTTGGTCCTGGGGCTATGTTCACAAACAGACCCCAGAGTCCCAGGACAGCAACTCAAATAGACCCAACCAAATCATGAGAAAACAAAAAAGAGAATTACTTGACACATTGGAAAGAATTAACAAAAAACAGACCAAACTAGAACACTATTTGGACCAAAACAGAGAGTACACAGTGGCAGAATACCTGACCAGTGTGACTGACCCAAAACAAAGGAAAGCTTTGACTATGTACAGACTCAGTGAGCATAGCCTTGCTATTGAGAAAGGCCGATGTTGGCAGACCTGGCTCTCAAGAGAAGACAGGCTATGTGCACACTGCCCACAAAATGAGGTGGAAACTGAGCCACACTTCCTAACCTCCTGCCAAATGTATGACCATAGAGACTAGAGGTCGACCGATTAATCGGAATGGCTGATTAATTAGGGCCGATTTCAAGTTTTCATAACAATCGGAACTCTGTATTTTTGGACACCGATTTGGCCGATTTTTAAAAAGATTTTTTTACACCTTTATTTAACTAGGCAAGTCAGTTAAGAACACATTCTTATTTTCAATGACAGCCTAGGAACGGTGGGTTAACTGACTCGTTCAGGTGCAGGACAGATTTTCACCTTGTCAGCTCGGGGGATCCAATCTTGCAAACTTAACGAGTCCAACGCTATAACCACCTGCCTCTCTTGGCACTCTACAAAGAGACTGACTGCCTGTTACGTGAATACAGTAAGCCAAGGTAAGTTGCTAGCTAGCATTAAACTTATCTTATAAAAAACAATCAATCATAATCACTAGTTAAACTAGTAATATCATCAATCATGTGTAGTTATCTAGCATGTTCTGCGTTGCATATAATCTGACTGAGCACACAAGCATATAAGTATCTGACTGAGCAGTAGTAGGCAGCAACAGGCTCGTAAGCATTCATTCAAACAGCACTTTCGTGCGTTTTGCCAGCAACTCTTCATTGTGCGTCAAGCATTGCGCTGTTTATGACTTCAAGTCTATCAACTCCCGAGATTAGGCTGGTGTAACTGATGTGAAATGGCTAGCTAGTTAGCAGGGTGCACGCTACTAGCGTTTCAAACGTCACTCGCTCTGAGACTTGGAGTAGTTGTTCCCCTTGCTCAGCATGGGTAACGCTGCTTCGAGGGTGCCGGTTGTCGTTGTGTTCCTGGTTCAAGCCCAGGGAGGAGCGAGGAGAGGGACGGAAGCTATACTGTTACACTGGCAATACTAAAGTGCCTATAAGAACATCCAATAGTCAATGGTTAATGGAATACAAATGGTATAGAGGGAAATAGTCCTAAAATTCCTATAATAACTACAACCTTAAACTTCTTATCTGGTAATATTGAAGACTCATGTTAAAAGGAACCAGCAGCTTTCATATGTTATGTTCTGAGCAAGGAACTTAAATGTTAGCTTTCTTACATGGCACATATTGCACTTTTACTTTCTTCTCCAACACTTTGTTTTTGCAGTATTTAAACCAAATTGAACATGTTTCATTATTTATTTGAGGCTAAATTGATTTTATTGATGTATTAAATTAAAATAAGTGTTCATTCAGTATTGTTGTAATTGTCATTATTACAAATAAATAAAATACAAAAAAAATATATTAATAATTGGCCGATTAATCTGCATCGGCTTTTTTTGGTCCTCCAATAAAATCGGTATCGGCGGTGAAAAATCACAATCTGTCGACCTCTATTAGAGACACACATTTCCCTTCAGATTACACAGACATACAAAGAATTAGAAAACAAAAATCCCATTTTCATAAAACTCCCATATCTATTGGGTGAAATAACACACGGTGTCATCACAGCAGAACAGACTACAGGAGGCGCACAGTACTACATGCCATCTACATGTGTTCAGTGTAGCCAACTGACTGAGGTCAGTCAGAGGGGGTCACAATAAACCCTGATGTACTTCCAACCCAAGTGCACAAGTCCTGTCAGAGAGCAGATAAGCCTGTAGCCAAGGAAGGAAAGTCCTAGAGATCTCAGTTGGCTAAACGTGCACACACACACACGCAAACACATCCAGTCGTGGTGGCCTGGACAAAACCAAAAGATTGCCTCTTAGCTGTTCCGCATTCCCCTCCTCCGCTCTCTCGCTAACCTCAGGATCGGAGACTTGGACAGAACCCCCCCCCCCATACCACTGTGCTCTAGATCACGGGTGCGTCCCCCTACAGGCCCTGGTCAAAAGTAGTGCAATATATATGGAATAGGATGCAATTCGGGACGTAACCCATGACTGCAGGTTCCTGTTACGATAAAACCACTAAAACATTGACTAGGGACCCAATCAACACGGGAAAAGAAGTAAGCCTGTAATAACCCTCTACACCAATTCTATTCATACACTTTAACTGCTTAACTTTGAAGTTCTTAGGCAGATCTATTACAAACATGCACTGTTGTCCGAGTTGTCCTCGTGATATCTGAATGGGCAGACTAACTTGTGCATGGGGCATAACCGTATGAAGAAAAACCTGTATTAAAAATGGTTAAACCTGATGCAGATGGGTCAATGTAATGATTATTAACCTGTTTTGAAAGAGGGGAAGGACAAATGCTATGAACAATACTTGATAGGATACCAGTTGCAGTAGTAGCAAACAAAGTCTCCACAAGTGTAATTTGTAAAGTTGTATCCTGCCTCGAAGCACTCTGCTAAAATCAGCATACCATAGAACACATATCGCAGGTTCTACAGTGGTTTTCCTTTCAACAACCCTCCATCGTGGACAAAGTCTTCTATTTCTAAAGGTCTTGTGGACACACACACACTTCCTCAACTTCGCCTCAGACAGACCAGACTTTGTGTGTGCCATTGATTGGGAAGCCAAGGTCACTTTCTGAAACAGAAAAGGAGAACTGACATTGCAGTGTCACTTCACTTTTTCTGTTTGTGTGAAGTGACCTCTTCTCCATACATCATTTTTAACCTTTACTTAACGGAGACAATGCAGATGTGCTTGTCTAGTGGAGAGCAATGCAAACTGGCCAACATGTGCCATTATAACAATCCTCGGGGGCTTGGGTTCTTAGAGAAAAGAGTGACAAATGTGTAGACTACTCATAGAGAAACAAACACAAAAAGGCTTTCTTGTCCTCTGAATCACTGTGATAATTCCGTGTGAATCGCACAGGAAACTAGGGGTCAGCCAGCTACAATTTCCATGAAATGATGTTGTGAATTGCGCCTCTTGTGAAGTAAATGGAGCTAATTCTTTATGATGATCACATGTATTAATTTCCATGCTGCACAATACTCTGGACTTCATGAGTCACTGCTAGAGTAAGTGTTGGGAGTCGAGCAGTTAGATTGTTTGAAAGTTAGTGTTTGACATCTGATCTTACAATCACTGAACATTAAAATTACATTTAGCCAGCTAGCTAAATCCCAAATGATGAATAACATTTTACAACCTTATTGCACACCTTTGTCAACGGAACGGATCTTCTGTTCTGAAAGGTAAAATGTAGCTCTGTGGCTATGGTCAAAGCCCAAGCCTAACTTTGCTTACTTAGCTAGCTACTGTTTTCAAGACTCAAATCTGGTATGATGATTGAGTCACCACCACCGTGCAAGCGATATTTTCTTGGTCAATGTTGCTAGCTAATGTTCATTGGCTAGCTAGCTGCCTAGGTAGCTGACTAACATAGATAGCAATCCAGCCAACACCAGCATCAAACTAACTAGCTACAGCCATATAGGTAGTTCTAACTAACTTCAACTGGCTACATCTTCTGCAGATGAATACAATACATTACATATAATTAACTAGCTCATTTACCACTTTCTCTACTAGTCGGTGTAGCCTAGCTGATCGGTGTAGCTACCCCTAGGCTAGCTAGTACTGTAGCTGTCTAGTTAGCGAGCTGGCTAATTAGCCATCTATGCTAGCTTCCTGAGCCACATATCATCAGCCGGGTAGCTAGATGGATAGTTATATGACTGCTAGTCACCCACCTTGTCCATTAGTTTCCAGCATTTCTCCACCGTCTTTTTGTCCACGGCCCCTGGTTGGTGATTGGAATGGAGGTGGTGATGGGGCTGAAACGCGTCCTTCATCATCCCGATCAGTCCTCCGCCTTTCTTCAGATTTCCTGCCATATTAGGGTCCACTAGGGTCGGCCAGAGCGACAGTCAAGGCTGGGGGACCGCCCTCCTTCCCCAGTCAGACTAAGCAAAAACCGGGCACCCCCCGGGGAAGACAGCGCCCGAATTGGATTCGAGCGAGGATCCGTCGGGGGGGTGGGGGGGAGAAGGGAGTTCTATCGAAACAAGGCTCCCATTAAACCCCCCACCAGTGGTTGGCTCGAGCCTCGGCGACAGTGGAGCAAGCCGCAGCAGGGTGCTCAACAAGGAAAACGACGTTTGGCAAGCAAGTCACAATGAGAAGAACGCAGATCCGCCTAGTCGACTAAAAGAAGACAACGATATCGACTTGTCTATCAGTCTGATATCCGTGTAGATTTCGCTGTATTCTTATTGACCGACCCTGTTTCCTTTTCAGCTGCTCGCTCTTTCCGTCTTCGTTCTTCTCGGTGACGGGAAGTTGCAGGCTGGAGACATTCAAGAGTCGCTAGCTTGATAATATGCTTACTGTAAAGGAAGCACTGACCATGGCGCCAATAAACTAACTTAAAGGGACATTTACACAGATAGAGAAAATCATTAACACACCAGGAAAGGAGACGGGGTGAATAAATACACTTAGAAAAACCAACACTGCCAGCAGTTTCCCCCTCTGTGTGCGCAGCCCTTGCTCTTCCTGTTCATCCCCTTCCGTTCGCGGAACCTCTCCCTGCCTTCGTTCCCCGCCTTGCACAAATGTTACCCCCCAACACCTCCTCCAACTACGCCCTCTTCATGCGCGACCTCGAGATGAAAATACAGGCACGCGCGTCTGTTTGCATGTTCAAGAGCATCATCAATTACGATCGGAAATTATTTTAATTTGGCTGTGTAAATTCAGACACATTATTTTAGCACGTTTTTTTTTTGGTGTGGTAAATTCCTAACAACAACTGAGACACCATTCACCTGTGCCCGCTCCTGTGGCATGAACATTATACTTCATGTTGCAGCCTACATAGATGTGTGCTCCAATGATAAGTGTGCAGTTGGCACTAAACACACGTAAGGCTCTGTCTGTACCGTTGTCGTTTCATCAGATCTCTCAGATGATAATTCAGGTGTTATATACAGGCAGAGGCTTCAGTTCCGCCGATGGTAACCGCCCATCCCACCCCCCTGGAAGCCTCTTCCCCAGAGCTAATTATAGATATCACCCGTGCATGTCTGTCCTCTACATTATGCACACATTTTTGTGGTAACCGTCCCTTCTCACCGTCAATCGGGAATTCTTCAAGTTTTACCGGTGAAACGTTCATACAGCATCTGCATGCTAAGCATTTGATATCATATTTTATTCTCATATGGGAGTATGCATTTAGATCTTCTTGAGTTATGTACAGTGTTGTTTAGAATTATGTAAAGTGAGCGAGGTTTAGAGCAGATGGTGTTGACTAACTGTAGCATAGGCCTATCTGTGTTTTGTTTCAATCAATGCACATATTTTGCCTATAGAGCCCCACAGTGGAGGTGACATAATAGGCATAAATCATAGGGAAATGCTTCCAATAATCTTTCCACCATTCATTTTTCCCATAGGGAATTGTAGAAACACTTCAAATAAGGGCTGTGTATTGTGTAGGCTTACCCTGGTGTGACATTCTGATAACCATGTAAATGTCTCTCGGACAAGGTGACTTTTATCAATATATTTGTCTCTATTTACGCTCATTATCGAAAATGCTAATAATAAAAATGCTAACGCTAATGATAACTGTCTGTTCAAACAGCTAACAGCTAACACACAGCTCAAACAGCTAACACACAGCTCAGACACCCATACATACCCTAGACATTCAACCAGGAGTCTCTTTGCTGTCCCCAAGTCCAGAACAGAGGCTGGGAAATGCACAGTACTCCATAGAGCCATAACCACATGGAACTCTTTCACATCAGGTAACTCAAGCTAGGAGTAAAATCTGATTTAACAAACAGATAAAACACCTCACGACACAACACTGACTGTGAAGACACACACACAAATTCACGGCTGGTCTTGCTTGCTTTTCTGCTGCCCTAGGCGAGAATAAAAAATTCTGCCCCCAAAACTACAATAGTCCCAGTAAGCAATATGACGTTGAAAAGATGTGTAAAATACGTATTTTCCTGACATTGAAGTTAGGTTAAATTTAGGTTCTGAATGAAAGGTGAAAATACATATTTTCCATACGTTTAAAATATTTTCCAGGACTTGAAAACAACTCTTTTCCAGATATTGAAAAATACCTTTTTTTCCCGGACTTTGAAATCAGGTTAATTTTCGGTTCTGAATGAAAGTTGAAAGTACTTATTTTCTGAATGTTGAAAATATGTATTTTCCTGATTTTTAAATCAGGCTAATTTTTGGTTCTGAATCAAAGTTGAAAATACGTAATTAATAGAAGTATATGTTTGGACCAATTCTTGTCCAGACCACACCAAATCTGAACCAAACATAGACGTCTATGATTGGTTCAGATTTTGTCCGGACCAAACCAAAAACCAATGTCCGTGGATGTGGAAATCAAGGCAGGTCCAGACTGCACCAAACAAATATGTCCAAAAGGCATTGGCATCGGTTCGCGCTTACTGAGGTGTAGCCTACAATGTTGCCTTAAAATGTTAAAATTAAAATAACCATCTATGTGGGAAGCCTATCATTTGTAAGTCAACAAAAAAACAAGTTGGATTGTGCTTACTGGGGTGTAGCCTAGCATGTCAGTCCAAGTTAATTTTATGAATGCCCATCCATGTGGTAGGCCCATCATTTGTAAAACAGGCTGTTGCATTGGCTTTATTAGTCCTGATTCCTATGACTAATCAATTTGGCTATTTAAACTCTGGATATCAGCTACCCAACTTTATCAGGAGTTACCATGAGCCTGTTTGCAATGAGTTTAAACAGCAGGAAATGCAGGAGTATTTTCATTTTAACTATAATCAGCTTGTCTAACTTGAAACCAATGGGGTGAAATTCCTGGACAACAGTTGTGAGTAGCCTGCTTGTCGCACAAGACAGCTAATTTCTTATTTGATTGGGCGCCAAACCTGCATGATGTCTGTCTCATGACATTGTCATACATTTTATGTATCCAACCTGTAGACTACAGAATAGGCCACATACTCTTTCTACCATATCCTATATCTGCTACATGATTTATGTTAGATACTTTTTTGGACAGAATGTTGGTGGAGTCCTCAGCATTGGGTCTCTCCAACAGCACCCTGGAGAGGAGCACTGGAAACGGACAAGCCACATATTTTGCGCCCCTGCCTTTGTCAAAGTGGGCACTGTTTATCACAGGGCGGGCGGCATCAGCTCTCACCTAAAAATCCCATATCAAATACAGTTCTATTTGTCACATGTGCCATTTGATTAATTGTTCAGCAGTCTTATGGCTTGGGGGTAGAAACTGTTAAGGAGGCTTTTGGACGGTACAGCTTGCCGTATGGGAGCATTGAGAACAGTCTATGACTTGGATGATTGGAGACTGAGACAATTTTTTGGGCCTTCCTCTGACATCGCTATTATATAGGTCCTGGATGGCAGGAAGCTTGGCCCCAGTGATGTACTGGGCTGTATGCACTACCATTTGTAGCGCCTTACGGTCGGATGCCGAGCAGTTGCCATGCCAGACGGTGATGCAACTGGTCAGGATGCTTTCGATGGTGCAGCTGTAGAACTTTTTGAGGATCTGGGCACCCGTGCCAAATCTTTTCAGTCTCCTGAGGGGGAAAGGTGTTGTCGTGCCCTCTTCACAACTTTCTTGGTGTGTTTGGACCATGATAGTTTGTTGGTTATGTGGACACCAAGGAACTTGAAACACTTGACCCGCTCCACCCCAGCCCCTTCGATGTCCAGGATCCAGTTGAATGCTGAGTTGTAGTCAATGAACAGCATTCTCACATAGGTGTTCCCTTTGTCCATGTGGGATAGGGCAGTGTGGAGTGCGATTGAGGTTGCGTCATCTGTGGATCTGTTGGGGCAGTATGCGAATTGGAGTGAGTCAAGGGTTTCCAGGATGATGGTGTTGATGTGAGCCATGACCAGCCTTTCAAAGCACTTCATGGCTACCGACGTGAGTGCTACGGAGCGGTAGTCATTTATGCAGATTTCCTTCTCTCTTGGGCACAGGGTCTGTGGTGGTTTGCTTGAAACATACTGTAGCTATTACAGACTCGGTCAGGGAGAGGTTGAAAATTTCAGTGAAGAGAGCGTGATCACACTGTCATCTGGAACAGCTGGTGCTCTCATGCATGCTTCAGTGTTGCTTGCCTCGAAGCGAGCATAAGAGGCATTTAGCCCATCTAGTACAGTGCCTTGCAAAATAAAATAATCAAACATGTTTGGTGTTCGCCAAAAGGCATGTGGGAGACTCCCCAAACATGGAAGAAGGTACTCTGGTCAGATGAGACTAAAATGTAGCTTTTTGGCCATAAAGGAAAATGCTATCTCTGGTGCAAACAACACCTCTCATCACCCCAATAACACCATCCCCACAGTGAAGCATGGTGGTGGCAGCATCATGGTGGTGGCAGCATCATGCTGTGGGGATGTTTTTCATCCGCAGGGACTGGGAAACTGGTCAGAATTGAAGGACTGATGTATGGCCCTAAAGACAGGGAAATTATTGAGGGAAACCTGTTTCAGTCTTCCAGAGATTTGAGACTGGGATAGATGTTCATAATAATAATAATCAATCATTTTGCTCTTTACTTAGCCATCTTCCATATAAACCTTATTTGTTCATCAAAAATTGTGGATTACTCACCACAGGTTAATGAGAAGGGTGTGCTTGAAAGGATCCACATAACTCTGCAATGTTGAGTTGTATTGGAGAGAGTCAGTCTTTTTCCACACACAGTCTGTGCCTGTATTTAGTTTTCATGCCAGTGAGAGCCGAGAATCCATTCTCACATAGGTACGTGGTTGCAAAGAGCATCAGTGTCATAACAGTGCGATTTGCCAAGGGAGGATACTCTGAGCGCAGCCCAATTCAGAAATCTGTCAGTAGCTTCTGATTAAATTAAAATTTCACAGAACTGCTTGTTGCAATTTCGATGAGGCTCTCTTGTTCAGATACTGGACTGGAGGCAGGGCATGAAAGGGATAACGAATCCAGTTGTTTGTGACATCCGTTTCGGGAAAGTATCTGTGTAATTGCGCACCCAACTCACTCAGGTGCTTCGCTATATCACAGTTGACATTGTCGGTAAGTTTGAGTTCATGTGCACACAAAACAATCATACAATGATGGAAAGACCTGTGTGTTGTTCTTGTTAATGCAGACAGAGAAGAGCTCCAATTTCTTAATCATAGCCTCAATTTTGTCCCGCACATTGAATATAGTTGCGGAAATTCCCTGGAATCCTAGATTCAGATCATTCAGGCGAGAAAAAACATCACCCAGATAGGTCAGTCGTGTGAGAAACTCGCTATCATGCAAGCGGTCAGAAAACTTTAAGCTCCTATCTCAATTTAAAAAAACGTGTCAATACTTTGCCCCTTGATAACCAGCACACTTCTGTATGTTGTACAAGCATTACATGGTCGCTGCCCATAGCATTGCGTAGTGCAGAAAATGCACGAGAGTACAGGGGCCTTGCTTTAACAAAGTTAACCATTTTTACTGTAGTGTCCAAAACATATTTCAAGTTGTCAGGCATTCCCTTGGCAGCAAGAGCCTTGCTCAATCACATTGTTATTTGGCGTACCCCCGACAGCTTTGGTAATATAGACTATTGTTTTGTTGTGATGTTTGTTTGTTTTATTCCTGTTTAGGCCACAGAAAGAGTATCGGCTGCCTTTACATATACATTTTATACACATTTTTCATACAGTGGGGCAAAAAAAAGTATTTAGTCAGCCACCAATTGTGCAAGTTCTCCTACATAAAAAGATGGGAGAGGCCTGTAATTTTCATGATAGGTACACTTCAACAGACAAAATGAGAAGAAAAAAAATCCAGAAAATCACATTGTAGGATTTCTAATGAATTTATTTGCAAATTATGGTGGAAAAAAAGTATTTGGTCAATAAAAAAAGTTATACCCTTTGTTGGCAATGACAGAGGTCAAACGTTTTCTGTAAGTCTTCACGAGGTTTTCACACACTGTTGCTGATATTTTGGCCCATTCCTCCATGCAGATATCCTCTAGAGCAGTGATGTTTTGGGGCTGTTGCTGGGCAACATGGACGTTCAACTACATCCAAAGATTTTCTATGGGCTTGAGATCTGGAGACTGGCTAGGCCACTCCAGGACCTTGAAATGCTTCTTACGAAGCCACTCCTTCATTGCCCGGGTGGTGTGTTTGGGATCATTGTCATGCTGAAAGACCCAGCCACGTTTAATCTTCAATGCCCTTGCTGATGGAAGGAGGTTTTCACTCAAAATCTCACGATATATGGCCCCATTCATTCTTTCCTTTACACGGATCAGTCGTCCTGGTCCCTTTGCAGAAAAACAGCCCCAAAGCATGATGTTTCCACCCCCATGCTTCACAGTAGGTATGGTGTTCTTTGGATGCAACTCAGCATTCTTCGTCCTCCAAACACGACGAGTTGAGTTTTTACTAAAAAGTTCAATTTTGGTTTCATCTGACCATAGGACATTCTCCCAATCTTCTTCTGGATCATCCAAATGCTCTCCAGCAAACTTCTGATGGGCCTGGACATGTACTGGCTTAAGCAGGGGGACACGTCTGGCACTGCAGGATTTGAGTCCCTGGCGGAGTAGTGTGTTACTGATGGTAGGCTTTGTTACTTTGGTCCCAGCTCTCTGCAGGCCATTCACTAGGTCCCCCCGTGTGGTTCTGGGATTTTTGCTCACCGTTCTTGTGATCATTTTGACCCCACGGGGTGAGATCTTGTGTGGAGCCCCAGATTGAGGGAGATTATCAGTGGTCTTGTATGTCTTCCATTTCCTAATAATTGCTCCCACAGTTGATTTCTTCAAACCAAGCTGCTTACCTATTGCAGATTCAGTCTTCCCAGCCTGGTGCAGGTCCACAATTTTGTTTCTGGTGTCCTTTGACACCTCTTTGGTCTTGGCCATAGTGGAGCTTGGAGTGTGACTGTTTGAGGTTGTGGACAGGTGTCTTTTATACTGATAACAAGTTCAAACAGGTGCCATTAATACAGGTAACGAGTGGAGGACAGAAGAGCCTCTTAAATAAGAAGTTACAGGTCTGTGAGAGCCAGAAATCTTGCTTGTTTGTAGGTGACCAAATACTTATTTTCCACCATAATTTGCAAATAAATTCATTAAAAATCCTACAATGTGATTTTCTGCATTTTTTTTCTCATTTTGTCTGTCATAGTTGAAGTGTACCTATGATGAAAATTACAGGCCTCTCTCATCTTTTTTTACGTGGGAGAACTTGCACAATTGGTAGCTGACTAAATACTTTTTTGCCCCACTGTACATGGTGCTTTTTACATATAATTTACACATAACATAGATATCGTCATTTTATTTACATGTTGGATAGATAGTACTCAGACATCTCTGGTATAGATTATACAGTATATATAATCTATACAGTATAGTGTTTTCAGTAATAACTATTACCGATCATTATCTTGTTAATCCCACTTCTAGAAAGTCATTGTATGCTGTAGCATTAAGATTCCCCTTCACTGGAACGAAGGGGCCTAGCCCAAAACCATGAAAAACAGCACCAGACCATTATTCCTCCTCCACCAAACTTCACATTTGGCACTATGCATTGGGGCAGGTAGCGATCTCCTGGCATCCGCCAAACCCAGATTTGTCCGTCGGAGGGGGGGGGGATATAGTATATATCCCAGAGACCCATTGTTATAGTCCTGTATGGCCGATGCCACTCGCTCCATAGTAAATAAGTCCATGAAGTCCCTTACCAAAGATCATCCATGCTGAAACAGTCAGGTATGACTTATTGTCGGTTTGATTTATAGGAAGGCAAATGCAATAATGCTTTTTGTGGTTCTAGATTGGATATTGTCCACCCTAATTCTATGTTTTCAAAGTCTGAGACAGTGGGCCTCCCTTCCGAGAACATTAAGACAACTGCCCCACCATTAATTTGCATATATCATTTATAGTACAATATGTTAAAGTTCAGTCCATGGGCAGAGACATACCTTTGGTTGAATAACTGGGTGAAGCTTGGTGAACCTTTTCCAGAGAAGAGGTATGGCACACACTCAACAATACAAATTAGATAGGTGATGTTATTCAATGACACAAACTCTCAATCATGGTGCCTTGGGCACATTAAAAAATATAAACAGTACAGTCAAAAGTTTGGACAAACCTACTCATTCAAGGATTATCTTTATTTTTGCTATTTTTGACATTGTAGAATTATAAAGAAGACATCAAAACCATGAAATAACACATGGAATCATGTAGTAACCAAAAAAGTGTTAAACAAAGTAGCCAACCTTTGCTTTGATGACAGCTTTGCACACTCTTGGCATTCTCTCAACCAGCATCTTGAGGTAATCACTTGGAATGCATTTCAATTAACAGATGTGCCTTAGTGGAATTTCTTTCCTTAATGCGTTTAAGCCAATCTGTTGTGTTGTGACAAGGTAGGGTTGGTAAACAGAAGATAGCCCTATTTGGTAAAAGACCAAGTCCATATTATGGCAAGAACAGCTCAAATAAGCGAAGAGAAATGACAGTCCATCATTACTTTAACACATGAAGGTCAGTCAATCCGAAAAATGTCAAGAACTTTGAAAGTTTCTTCAAGTGCAGTCACAAAAACCATCAAGCACTATGATGAAACTGGCTCTCATAAGGACCGCCACAGGAAAGGAAGACCCAGAGTTAACTTTGCTGCAGAGGATAAGTTCATTAGAATATCTGCACCTCAGATTGCAGCCCAAATAAATGCTTCACAATGTTCAAGTAACAGACATACTGTATCTCCACATCAACTGTTCAGAGGACACTGTGTGAATCAGGCCACCACGGTCTAATTGCTGCAAAGAAACTATTACTAAAGGTCTCCAATAATAAGAAGAGACTTGCTTGGGCCAAGAAACATGAGCAACAGATATTAGACCGGTGGAAATAATTTGAGATTTTTGGTTCCAACCGCCGTGTCTTTGTAAGAGGCAGAGTAGGTGAACAGATGATCACCACATGTGTGGTTCCCACCGTGAAGCATGGAGGAGGAGGTGTGATGGTGTGGGGGCGCTATGCTGGTGACACTGTCCGTGATTTATTATCAGGGTCAGAGTATCAGGGTCCTGTAGTATATCCACCGTCATGTTTGTAAAGAAAAACATTTGCCATTGAGTATTGTTTACTCAGTTACCTGCAGGATGGTTTATGCCTTGTCTCACAGTGTTGTCATGTGATGATGCCTCTCTTTACATAAAGGATGAAGTGAGCAGCCCCTTTGAACACCCAGTTCATTCCTGGATGAAGCTCCAGCAACTTCATTCATTTCTGTATACAGTTGAAGTCGTAAGTTTACATACACTTAGGTTGGAGTCATTAAAACTAGTTTTTCAATCACTCCACAAAATTCTTGTTTCCAAACTATAGTTTTGGCAAGTCGGTTAGGACATCTACTTTGTGCATGACACTAGCACTTTTCCAACAATTGTTTACAGGCAGATTAATTCACTTATAATTCACTGTATCACAATTCCAGTGGGTCAGAAGTTTACATACACACAATTGTAGACCTCCACAAGTCTGGTTCATTCTTGAGAGCAATTTCCAAATGCCTGAAGGTACCGTCTTCATCTGTACAAACAATAGTACGAAAGTATAAACACCATGGGACCACACAGCCATCATACCACTCAGGAAGGAGACGCGTTCTGTCTCCAAGCGATGAAAGTACTTTGGTGCGAAAAGTGGAAATCAATCCCTGAACAGCAAAGGACCTTGTGAAAATGCTGGAGGAAACAGGTACAAAAGTATTTATATCCACAGTAAAACGAGTCCTATATCGACATAACATGAAAGGCCACTCAGCAAGGACGAAGCCACTGCTCAAAAAAACACCATAAAAAAGTCAGACTATGGTTTGCAACTGCACATGGGGACAAAGATCATACCTTTTGGAGAAACGTCCTCTTGTCTGATGAAACAAAAATAGAACTGTTTGGCCATAATGACCATCATTATGTTTGGAGTAAAAAGGGGGAGGCTTGCAAACTGAAGAACACCATCCCAACCGTTAAGTATGGGTTGGCAGCATCATGTTGTGAGGGTGCTTTGCTGCAGGAGGGACTGGTGCACTTCAAAAAAAATAGATGGCATCACGAGGCAGGAAAATTAAGTGGATATATTGAAGCAATCAGTTAAAGCTAAAGCTTGGTCACAAATCGGTCTTCCAAATGAACAATGACCCCAAGCATACTTCCAAAGTTGTGGCAAAATGGCATAAGGACAACAAAGTCAAGGTATCTGACATCAATCCAAAGCCCTGACCTCAATCCTATAGAACGTTTGTGGGCAGAACTGAAAAAGTGTGTGCTAGCAAGGAGGCCTACAAACCTGACTCAGTTACACCAGCTCTGTAAGGAGGAATGGGCCAAAATTCCCCAAACTTATTGTTGGAAGCTTGTGGAAGTCTACCCGAAACGTTTGACCCAAGTTAAACAATTTAAAGGCAATGCTACCAAATACTAATTGAGTGTATGTAAACTTCTGACCCACTGGGAATGTGATGAAAGAAATAAAAGCTGAAATAAATATATTCTATTATTCTGACATTTTCATTCTTAAAATAAAGTGGTGATCCTAACTGACCTGTTAAACTGAGTTTAAATGTTTTTGGCTAAGGTGTATGTAAACCTCCGACTTCAACTGTATCTGACTGGGAGATATAAGTATTTGTATTTATTATGGCTCCCCATTAGCTGCTGACAAGGCAGCAGCTACACTTCCTGGGGTCCAGCAAAATTCATTTTTTAAAACACTACAATACATTCATATTTTTCACAAAACACTGTGTGCCCTCAGGCCCCTACTCCACCACTACCACATATCTACAATACTAAATCCATGTCTATGTGTGTGTATGGTGCGTATATTATCGTGTGTGTGTGTATGCATGTCTGTGCCTATGTTTGTGTTGCTTCACAGTCCCCGCTGATCCATAAGGTGGTTTTTAATCTGTTTTTTTAAATCTAATTTTACTTGCTTTCATCAGTTACTTGATGTGGAATAGAGTCCCATGTAGTCATGGCTCTATGTAGTACTGTGCTCCTCCCATAGTGTGTTTTAGACTTGGGGACTGTGAAGAGACCTCTTGTGTCGTGTCTTGTGGGGTAGGCATGGGTGTCCGAACTGTGTGCCAGTAGTTTAGACTAGAAGTTGACTGATTATGTTTTTGTCAATGCCGATACTGATACCGATTATTGGAGGACCAAAAAAAGCCGATACCGACTTTTTTAATTAAAAAAAAGTATTTATTTGTAATAATTGCAATTACAACAATACTGAATGAACACTTTTATTTTAACTTAATATAATACATCAATAAAATCTATTTAGCATCAAAAAATAATTAAACATGTTCAATTTGGTTTAAACAATGCAAAACAAAGTGTTGGAGAAGAAAGTAAAAGTGCAATATGTGTCATGTATAAAAGCAAAAAGTTCCTTGCTCAGAACATGAGAACGTATGAAAGCTGGTGATTCCTTTTGAGTCTTCAATATTCCCAGGTAAGAAGTTTTAGGTTGTAGTTATTATAGGAATTATAGGACATTTCTCTCTATACTATTTGTATTTTATAGACCTTTGACTATTGGATTTTCTAATAGTCACTATAGTATTGCCAGTGTAACAGTATAGCTTCCGTCCCTCTCCTCGCCCCTACCTGGGCTCGAACCAGGAATACATCGACAACAGCCACCCTCGAAGCGTTGTTAACCATCACTCCACAAAAGCAGCGGCCCTTGCTGAGCAAGGGGAACAAGTACTTCAAAGTCTCAGAGCGAGTGACGTCACCGATTGAAATGCTATTAGAGCACACCCCGCTAACTAGCTAGCCATTTCACATTGGTTACAAAAGCCAAATCTCAGGAGTTGATAGGCTTGAAGTCATAAACAGCTCAATGCTTGAAGCACAGCGAAGAGCTGCTGGCAAACGCACAAAAGTGCTGTTTGAATGAATGCTTACGAGCCTGCTGCTGCCTTCCACTGCTCAGTCAGACTGCTCTATCAAATATCAAATCATGGACTTAATTATAACATAATAACACACAGAAATACGAGCCTTAGGTCATTAATATGGTCAAATCCAGAAACTATCATTTCGAAAACAAAACGTTTATTCTTTCAGTAAAATACGGAAACGTTCCGTATTTTATCTAACCTGTGGCATCCCTAAGTCTAAATATTGCTGTTACAATATGTACAATTCTGTCAAATTAATGTAAGGTCTTTGTTAGGAATAAATGTTCTTCACACAGTTCGCAACGAGCCAGGCGGCCCAAACTGCTGCATATACCCTGACTGCCCTCACGCAAGAGAAGTGATACATTTCCTCTAGTTAAAAGAAATTCATATTAGCAGGCAATATTAACTAAATATGCAGGTTTAAACATTGTGTATTGATTTTAAGGAAAGGCATTGATGTTTATGGTTAGGTACACTTTGGTGCAACGACAGTGCTTTTTTCGCGAATGTGCTTGTTAAATCACCCGTTTGGCGAAGTAGGCTGTGATTCGATGAGAAATTAACAGGCACCGCATTGATTATATGCAACGCAGGACAAGCTATATAAACTAGCAATATCATCAATGATGTGTAGTCAACTAGTGATTATGTCAAGATTGTTTTTTAAAGATAAGTTTAATGCTAGCGAGCAACTTACCTTGGCTTCTTGCTGCACTTGCATAAAAGGTAGTCAGCCTGCCACGCAGTCTCCTTGTGGAGTGCAATGTAAATCGGCCACAATTGGTCCAAAAATGCCATTTACGATTGTTATGAAAACTTGAAATCGGCCCTAATTAATTGGCCATTCCGATTAATCGGTCGACCTCTAGTTTCACATTTGGCACTATGCATTGGGGCAGGTAGCGATCTCCTGGCATCCGCCAAACCCAGATTTGTCCGTCAGAGGGGGGGGGTACAGTATATATCCCAGAGACCCTCCAGTCCATTGTTATAATCCTGGATGGCCGATGCCACTCGCTCCATAGTAAATAAGTCCATGAAGTCCCTTACCAAAGATCCATGCTGAAACAGTGAGGTATGACTTATTGTCTGTTTGATTTATAGGAAGGCAAATGCAATAATGCTTTTTGTGGTTCTAGATTGGATATTGTCCACCCTACTTCTATGTTTTCAAAGTCTGAGACAGTGGGCCTCCCTTCCGAGAACATTAAGACAACTGCCCCACCATTAATTTGCATATATCATTTATAGTACAATATGTTAAAGTTCAGTCCATGGGCAGAGACATACCTTTGGTTGAATAACTGGGTGAAGCTTGGTGAACCTTTTCCAGAGAAGAGGTATGGCACACACTCAACTATACAAATTAGATAGGTGATGTTATTCAATGACACAAACTCTCAATCATGGTGCCTTGGGCACATTTAAAAATATAAACAGTACAGTCAAAAGTTTGGACACACCTACTCATTCAAGGATTATCTTTATTTTTGCTATTTTCGACATTGTAGAATTATAAAGAAGACATCAAAACCATGAAATAACACATGGAATCATGTAGTAACCAAAAAAGTGTTAAACAAAGTAGCCAACCTTTGCTTTGATGACAGCTTTGCACACTCTTGGCATTCTCTCAACCAGCATCTTGAGGTAATCACTTGGAATGCATTTCAATTAACAGATGTGCCTTAGTGGAATTTCTTTCCTTAATGCGTTTAAGCCAATCTGTTGTGTTGTGACAAGGAATGACTTGATCACTTGGAATGCATTTCAATTAATTGGTCAACCTCTAGTTTAGACAGACAGCTCGGTGGATTCAAAATGTCAACACCTCTCATAAATACAAGTTGTGATAAAGTCAATCTCTCCTCCACTTTGAGGCAGGAGAGATTGACATGCATATTATTAATATTAGCTCTCTTTGTACATCCAAGAGCCAGCCATGCTGCCCTGTTCTGAGCCAATTTTCCTAGGTCCTTTTTTGTGGCACCTGACCACATGACAACAGTAGTCAAGGTGCGACAAAATGAGGGCCTGTAGGACCTGCCTCGTTGACAGTGTTGTTAAGAAGGCAGCACGGCGCTTTATTATGGACATACTTCTCCCCATCTTAGCTACTTAGCTGCAGTAGATATCTCAGAAAGGGGGGAGTGAGGCCTAAGAGAGTTTTATAAATAAGCATCAACCAGTGGATCTTGCGACGGGTATACAGAATGGCCAGTTTACAGAGGAGTATAGAGTGCAGTGATGTGTCCTATAAGGAGCATTGGTGGCAAATCTGATGGCCGAATGGTAAATAACAACTAGCCTCTTGAAAGCACTCTTACCTGCCAATCTATAAATTATGTCCCCATAATCTAGCATGGGTAGAATGGTCCTCTGAATCAGGATTCGTTTGGCAGCTGGGGTGAAAGAGGGGCAATTACAATAGAGGAAACTAAGTCTAGATTTAACTTTAGCCTGCAGATTTGATATGTGCTGAGAAAAAAACAATGTAATGTCTACCCATACTCCAAAGTACTTGTATGAGGTGATTACCTCAAGCTCTAAACCCTCAGAGGTAGTAATCACACCTGTGGGGAGAGGGGCATGCTTCTTACCAAACAACATGACCTTTGATTTGGAGGTGTTCAGAACAAGGTTAAGGGTAGAGAAAGCTTGTTGGACACTAAACTGAGTATAAGACTGTATCATCTGCATATAAATGGATGAGAGAGCCTCCTACTGCCTGAGCTATGTTGTTGATGTAAATTGAGAAGACCATGGGGCCTAGGATCGAGCCTTGGGGTACTCCCTTGGTGACAAGCAGTGGCTGAGACAGCAGATGTTCTGACTTTATAAACTGCACTCTTTGAGAGAGGTAGTTAGAAAACCAGGCCAAAGACCCCTCAGAGACACCAATACTCCTTAGCCAGCCCATAAGAATGGAATGGTCTACCGTATCAAAGGTTTTGGCCAAGTCAATAAAAATAGCAAATCAAATCAAATCAAATGTTATTTGTCACATACACATGGTTAGCAGATGTTAATGCGAGTGTAGCGAAATGCTTGTGCTTCTAGTTCCGACAATGCAGTAATAACCAACAAGTAATCTAACTAACAATTCCTAATCTACTGTCTTATACACAGTGTAAGGGGATAAAGAATATGTACATAAGGATATATGAGTGAGTGATGGTACAGAGCAGCATAGGCAAGATACAGTAGATGGTATCGAGTACAGTATATACATGTGAGATGAGTATGTAAACAAAGTGGCATAGTTAAAGTGGCTAGTGATACATGTATTACATAAGGATGCAGTCGATGATATAGAGTACAGTATATAGGTATGCATATGAGATGAATAATGTAGGGTAAGTAACATTATATAAGGTAGCATTGTTTAAAGTGGCTAGTGATATATTTACAACATTTCCCATCAATTCCCATTATTAAAGTGGCTGGAGTTGAGTCAGTGTCAGTGTGTAGGCAGCAGCCACTCAATGTTAGTGGTGGCTGTTTAACAGTCTGATGGCCTTGAGATAGAAGCTGTTTTTCAGTCTCTCGGTCCCAGCTTTGATGCACCTGTACTGACCTCGCCTTCTGGATGATAGCGGGGTGAACAGGCAGTGGCTCGGGTGGTAGATGTCCTTGATGATCTTTATGGCCTTCCTGTAACATCGGGTGGTGTAGGTGTCCTGGAGGGCAGGTAGTTTGCCCCCGATGATGCGTTGTGCAGACCTCACTACCCTCTGGAGAGCCTTACGGTTGAGGGCGGAGCAGTTGCCGTACCAGTTGCCGATACAGCCCGCCAGGATGCTCTCGATTGTGCCTCTGTAGAAGTTTGTGAGTGCTTTTGGTGACAAGCCTAATTTCTTCAGCTTCCTGAGGTTGAAGAGGCGCTGCTGCGCCTTCTTCACAATGCTGTCTGTGTGAGTGGACCAATTCAGTTTGTCTGTGATGTGTATGCCGAGGAACTTAAAACTTGCTACTCTCTCCACTACTGTTCCATCGATGTGGATAGGGGGGTGTTCCCTCTGCTGTTTCCTGAAGTCCACAATCATCTCCTTAGTTTTGTTGACGTTGAGTGTGAGGTTATTTTCCTGACACCACACTCCGAGGGCCCTCACCTCCTCCCTGTAGGCCGTCTCGTCGTTGTTGGTAATCAAGCCTACCACTGTTGTGACGTCCGCAAACTTGATGATTGAGTTGGAGGCGTGCGTGGCCACGCAGTCGTGGGTGAACAGGGAGTACAGGAGAGGGCTCAGAACGCACCCTTGTGGGGCCCCAGTGTTGAGGATCAGCGGGGAGGAGATGTTGTTACCTACCCTCACCACCTGGGGGCGGCCCGTCAGGAAGTCCAGTACCCAGTTGCACAGGGCGGGGTCGAGACCCAGGGTCTCGAGCTTGATGACGAGCTTGGAGGGTACTATGGTGTTGAATGCCGAGCTGTAGTCGATGAACAGCATTCTCACATAGGTATTCCTCTTGTCCAGATGGGTTAGGGCAGTGTGCAGTGTGGTTGAGATTGCATCGTCTGTGGACCTATTTGAGCGGTAAGCAAATTGGAGTGGGTCTAGGGAGTCAGGTAGGGTGGAGGTGATATGGTCCTTGACTAGTCTCTCAAAGCACTTCATGATGACCGAAGTGAGTGCTCCTGGGCGGTAGTCGTTTAGCTCAGTTACCTTAGCTTTCTTGGGAACAGGAACGATGGTGGCCCTCTTGAAGCATGTGGGAACAGCAGACTGGTATAGGGATTGATTGAATATGTCCGTAAACACACCAGCCAGCTGGTCTGCGCATGCTCTGAGGGCGCGGCTGGGGATGCCGTCTGGGCCTGCAGCCTTGCGAGGGTTAACACGTTTAAATGTTTTACTCACCTCGGCTGCAGTGAAGGAGAGACCGCATTTTTCCGTTGCAGGCAGTGTCAGTGGCACTGTATTGTCCTCAAAGCGGGCAAAAAGTTATTTAGTCTGCCTGGGAGCAAGACATCCTGGTCCGTGACTGGGCTGGATTTCTTCCTGTAGTCCGTGATTGACTGTAGACCCTGCCACATGCCTCTTGTGTCTGAGCCGTTGAATTGGGATTCTACTTTGTCTCTGTACTGACGCTTAGCTTGTTTGATAGCCTTACGGAGTGAATAGCTGCATTGATTGTATTTAGTCATGTTACCAGACACCTTGCCCTGATTGAAAGCAGTGGTTCGTGCTTTCAGTTTCACACGAATGCTGCCATCAATCCAAGGTTTCTGGTTAGGGAATGTTTTAATCGTTGCTATGGGAACGACATCTTCAACGCACGTTCTAATGAACTCGCACACCGAATCAGCGTATTCGTCAATGTTGTTATTAGACGCAATATGAAACATGTCCGTGTCCACGTGATGGAAGCAGTCTTGGAGTGTGGAGTCAGCTTGGTCGGACCAGCGTTGGACAGACCTCAGCGTGGGAGCTTCTTTTTTTAGATTTTGTCTGTAGGCAGGTATCAGCAAAATGGAGTTGTGGTCAGCTTTTCCGAAAGGGGGGCGGGGCAGGGCCTTATATGCGTCGCGGAAGTTAGAGTAACAGTGATCCAAGGTTTTTTCCGCCCCTGGTTGCGCAATCGATATGCTGATAAAATTTAGGGAGTCTTGTTTTCAGATTAGCCTTGTTAAAATCCCCAACAACGATGAATGCAGCCTCCGGATAAATGGTTTCCAGTTTGCAAAGAGTTAAATAAAGTTCGTTCAGAGCCATCAATGTGTCTGCTTGGGGGGGGATATATACGGCTGTGATTATAATCGAAGAGAATTCTCTTGGTAGGTAATGCGGTCTATATTTGATTGTGAGGAATTCTAAATCAGGTGAACAGAAGGATTTGAGTTCCTGTATGTTTCTTTCATCGCACCATGCCTCGTTAGCCATAAGGCATACACCCCCACCCCTCTTCTTACCAGAAAGGTGTTTGTTTCTGTCGGCGCGATGCGTGGAGAAACCCGTTGGCTGCACCGCATCGGATAGCGTCTCTCCAGTGAGCCATGTTTCCGTGAAGCACAGAACGTTACAGTCTCTGATGTCCCTCTGGAATGCAGCACAACATTGCATAGAATCAAGGTCAATGGTGACATCATTGAGAACCTTTAAGGTTGCAGTGACACATCCATAACCTGAGCGGAAACCAGATTGCATACCAGAGAGAATACTGTAGACATCAAGAAAGCCAGTCAGTTGATTATTGACAAGTTTTTCCAACACGAAATAGAAATAACAGTTAGGATCAGCTTGATCTCCCGATGTAAATAAAGGACGAACCGTGGCTGCCTTCCAAGCAATGGGAACCTCCCCAGAAAGGAGAGACAGGTTAAAAAGGTTGGAGATAAACTTGGCGATCATAGGGACTGAAGAAAGTGTCTAATCCATCTGACCCAGATGGTTTTTTGGGGTCAAGTTTCAGGAGCTCCTTTAGCACCTCATACTCAGTGACCGCCTGCAGGGATCAAGCTGATTCTATACTATTTTACATAGGCCAGCTCATGAAGGAAGGCTTGCTCATTAAAGTTTTATAGCAAGTATCTATGACAAATCAGGACAGGTCGTTTCACTGAGCAGCCATTATGAACACAGACTGTAACATAGTAATCACTAAGGTCATTACAGAAAACACCAGACTGATACCTATCAGGATTATTTGTGAGGATAACATTGAGGAGAGTAGCCCTCTGGGTGTTTGGAGTCATACCTTGTGGGATTGGTAATAATCTGAGAAAGATTTAGAGAGTTCCATTGCTTTAGGTCATGCTCAGGTGGTTTAAGCATGTCCCAGTTTAGGTCACCTAGCAGGACAAATTCAGACTTAGTGTAAGGAGCCAGGAGAGAGTTTAGGGCAGGTATGGTACAGGCCAGTGCTGATGGAGGACGATAGCACCCAGCAACAGTCAGCAAAGAACTAATTGAAAGTTTAATGCTTAAAACCAGCAAATCAAATTGTTTGGGGACAGACTTGGTGGAGACAGCCAAGCACTGAAGGTGATTCTTGGTAAAGATTGCCACTCCCCCACCTTTGGAAGATCTGTCGAGCCGAAAAGGTTATAACCAGAAAGATTAACATTAGTATTCAAAACACTCTTCCTTAAGCATGTCTCCGTAATGACCAACACGTCTGGATTGGAGCTGTGAACCCACACTTTCAATTGATCCATTTTAGGTAATATGCTTCTCGTGTTAACGTGCAGAAAACTGAGGCTATTAAAGGGGAGCAGAAACGCGTGAAGCAGATATCAAAGCACAAGTCAGAATTGGGGATAGCAAAAGTAGATGGGCCAGGGTGTACATGCACATTTCCAGATAATCATCAACAGTAATACAATCAAGGCACGGCATAGGACAGGGAGAGCTCTGCAGTGCTGATTTATGACATCTGAATGTGCATTAGATGGCAACAAGATCATATTGTACAGCAATTTCATCAGGTAACATGAATACAAAGCCGGCGAGAGGTGGTTAGAAAAGGATGGGAGGCCAAAAGTCTTTGTAACCAATAGAGAGTCAGAGTCCCGAGTGTGGGAACAAACATAGTCTGTCCCACGGTTGGGTAAAGAAAGTTTGTAGTCAACAAAGTATGCAGGAGTCATGAAGGAAATAGCAAAATGCACAAGAAAAAAATTAAATATATAATGACTTTGTTCAGAGTCCCTCGCGTCAACAGTGCGTGTGTGCTGGAGTCTGGCGAAAGCTCGGGAGAGAGGGGGGAGTGTGGTGGGGGTACCTGTACCAGACAGTTCCACATATTTTAATTAATAGAAACTCACCAAACAAAACAAACAGACCGTGATGCTACTGATGTGCACACAGGCAACTATCTGTAGACAAGATCCCACAAAGCACAATGAGGAAATGGCTGCCTAAATATGATCCCCAATCAGAGACAACGATAAACAGCTGTCTCTTATTGGGAACCAGACCAGGCCAACATAAACCATTAATCACCTAGATGACCCACCCTAGTCACTACCACGCCCCAACCAACACAGAGAATAAACAGCTCTCTATGGTCAGGGCGTGACACAGACGGTGAACAGATCGCCAGGTGGAATCCAAGCAGCAGTGCAGCAGGCAACGGGAGTAGGTGTCACACCCACTTGGGAGAAACTTTTATTTCTGGAGGCAGATCTCTTGTAGAAAATGCCAGAGGGTGGTCTTTGAACAGCGAGAGGAGGCTTCAAAGGGGGCTTCAAAGACTCCTTCTACTTGTTGGGCCCAAAGGCCTTGACACCTCTCACTTCACACCTCAGTGCTAACTTAAGTTGTATGTCCTAGCAAGTCTGGCAGCCTTAACTCAGCATTCAGTCCCCATAAAGTAATGTAATGTACTTTTTTTCCCATTTGTTTTTTTTTTTTTTTTTTTTCTTCTTGGCTTTCAACATAGCATCAGACCAAACACTACTCACTCAGTTCCAGGTCTCTGCTGTTTGTTTGCTAGAGCACCCTCCGTATAGCTTGGAAAAAGGAAAGCTTGGTAGCAGTAATCCCTCCAGGTAATTTTGGCCAAAATCAGGTTGTAGGTTTGGAGTTTTGATCTGGAGTGAAGGCCATGCCGAGGAGGGGAGCATCCTGCATGACATCTTATGTCCCTACCGAAAAATCCAAGTTTATCTAACTCCAAATCTCTCCTTTTGTAAAAGAACATGTTGAAAAATGTGAGCTCACATGCATCTGTGTCTCTCTCTCTCCTGTATGCTTGAGAGGCTTCCATTAGAGAACTCCCTCTGTGTTCTGTTAGGCAAGTAACTCTTTATCCACATTATAGCAGGGGGTGTAAAGCCATAACACATATATTTTTCCAGCAGCGGACTATGATCGATAATGTCAAAAGCTGCACTGAAGTCTAGCAAGACAGCCCCCACAATCATTTTATCATAAATTTCTCTCAGCCAATCATCAGTCATTTGTGTAAGTGCTGTGCTTGTTGAGTGTGCTGAAAGTCTGTTATCAATTTGTTTACTGTGAAATAGCATGGTATAATTTTTTCCAGAAGTTTACCAAGGGTTGGTAACAGCGTGATTGGTCGGCAATTTGAGCCAGTAAAGGGGTCTTTACTATTCTTGGGTAGTGGAATGACTTTAGCTTCCCTCCAGGCCTGAGGGCACACAATTTCTAATACGCTTAAATTGAAGATGTGGCAACATCGTCTACTATTATCCTCAGTAATTTTCCATCCCGATTGTCAGACCCCGGTGGCTTGTCATTGTTGATAGACAACAATATTTTTTCACCTCTTCCACACTGATTTAATGTAATTCAAAAGTACAATTCTGTCTTTCATAATTTGTTCCGATATATACTTGGATGTGTAGTGTCAGCGTTTGTTGCTGGCATGTCATCCCTAAGTTTGCTTTTCTTGCCAATGAAAAAGTAATTAAATTAGTTGGCAATATCAGTGGGCTTTGTGATGAATGAGCCATCTGATTCAATGAATGATGGAGGCGAGTTGGCTTTTTTCCCAAAAATTGAATTTATCTTTGTTTCATTGGTATAGTTTATTTTGATTTAGTTTAGTTTCATGATTTTTAAAAACGTTTTTAAATCTTAGATTTGGGTATTTAAAAAAAAATGGTAATCTAATCTGACTTTACCAAGATTAAAGATTAAAGGTTGTAGTTGCGTCTTTAAAAACTAGTGACAAGTATTATTTTGATGCTGAAAATCAGGATCATCTTGATCCAACCGGAAGGGTGGCTTCAGATGGATTTTGAAAGGTGAAAGGAACAACAACCAAGAAATGTCAATGTAACTAAGGTGGGGAGGTTTAACATTTGTTCTTACATCTGAAAACCAAAGGTTCATTATGTTAAATTGACTGCAGTGTAGGTATGTGGTCAGATGTTATATTGAGAATTAATAAGTAAATGCATGCACTCTATTTTTTTAAACCGTTCATTTAATTCATGTATACTGAACAAAAATATATACGCAACTGTAATGCTCATCTGAAGAAGAGCGAGTGAACCAAAGCGCGCAAATAACTACCCACAAAACACAGGTGGGAAAAGGCTACCTAAGTATGGTTTCCAATCAGAGACAACAATAGACAGCTGTCCCTGATTGAGAACCATACCCGGCCAAAACAAAGAAATACAAAACATAGACAAATTAACATAGAATGCCCACCCAAATCACACCCTGACCAAACCAAAATAGAGATATAAAAAGCTCTCTAAGGTCATGGCGTGACAGTAACATGCAACAATTTAAAATATTTTAGTTGATCAGGCTGTTGACTGTGGCCTGTGGAATGTTGTCCCACTCCTCTTCAATGGCTGTGCGAAGTTGCTGGATATTGGTAGGAACTGAAACACGCTGTCGTACACGTCGATCCAGAGCATCCCAAACAGGCTCAACGGGTGACATGTCTGAGTATGCAGGCCATGGAAGAACAGGGACATTTTCAGCTTCCAGGAATTGTGTACAGATCCTTGTGACATGGGGCCGTGTATTATCATGCTGAAACACGAGGTGATGGAGGTGGATGAATGATACGACAATGGACCTCAGGACTTCGCCAGATAGGCCAAAACTCCATCCCACAAAAACAGGCTGACGTTTCAGGCGGTCTTGTCGAACAGCTCTTATGCTAAAAGGCCATTATCATTTTTACAATTTCTCAGTATTATTCCAACCTCAGTGTATATTTCCACGCTATGAGGTTGGAATAATACTGAGAAATTGTAAAAATGATAATGGTATTTTAGCGTAAGAGTTGTTTGACAAGACCGCCTGAAACATCAGCCTGTTTTTGTGGGATGGAGTTTTGGCCTATCTGGCGACATCACCAGGTGTTAAATTAGTTAATAGACCAATAAGAAACAGAGTTCCAAACCTCTCTGCCAATAAAATCTTGTTTTCAGTTTTCATCTCCCCACTCAGACCACTCCCAGGCATCCAATGGTTGTGTGCGACATCATCGACTGAGTCATCGACTGACGGATTGCTATTGGTGCTTTCAAGACAACTGGGAACTCTGAAAAAATGAGGTCCAACCATTACGTCAGTGATCTTCATGTCGGAAAGTCGGAGCTCTAGAAAGATACCCGAGTTTCCTGCTTGGAATTCTGAGTTGAATGACCTATCAAAAATATATATATATTTTTTTCGAGTTCCCAGTTGTCTTGAACGCACTGAAGACGAAAGTCAGAGATTTCTGAGATCCGAATTCCCAGTTGTTATGAACACGGCATATAACACATGGGTTACGTTCCCCTGCTCAGATGTTGATAACGTCAACCAATGGTTACGTGCCACGTCATTGACTAACAGATTGTTTTCACATATGATGTGGTTAGCTGATATGTAAAATACATATCCAAGCATTGTAAGATCTGGCCACATCTAAGCAGTGAAACGCGATCTTTGTTAAATTACTGCTGGTTACTGCAGGTCTGTCATGTTTTTTAATTAAAAAAAAAAAGCAATTTATGATGATACCACCATCTTTGTCTCACCAGATTTGCTTCATTTGTATATCTGGCAGAGTAACTCATGCCTATATTTTGGCTCATTACATCTTTAGTTGTGTTCCCCGTGGGGAAGAGCAGGAATCCACTGAAGTTGCTGTGAAAGCCATTATCAACGAGCCTGTTAGTGTTAACCTTTTAGGAGCGTTGTGTAGACCGAGTCCCCCTACTCCATCTTTAGAATTGTTGCACTGCATACATATTACTGCCCTCCAAAACTATTGCTCAGTTGCAAAAACATTCTGGGCCAGCGATTACGCATCAAACCATGCACTCCCGTACAGAGATTTACGGTTGTCCAAGCCAGTGAATCTGAAGTAGTAGACTCCTCTTACTACTGCTGTGAAGGTACCTACATTAGAGGAATACCATGGAGGGATCAACAATGTCACTGGCGTTCTCTCATAAACAGCCTGTTAGTGACATTGGACTCGTGTAGCTGGTCTCTTTTAAAAATTATGGGTCCATACATGTAGAAATGTGTGTAAATAGTACCTGTAACTGGGCTGGTCACGTTGTTGACGTTTGTGATGACTTTGGTGAAAATCAGAGTGGTATCATCATGGAAGGGTCCTACCTCTTCAAATGAATTCCTCTGATTGGCAGAGAACGCCACCTTTGATCTGTCTGTGAACACAACAGCATTTCAACTGTACTTTCCATCAGTACAGTGCCGTCAAGCACACAATACACTGTGTTACTCTAATGTGGTCTATGTCTTCCACTGTGGACCTGACCAGCCCAAGGCATTGATATTCTACTTGTTGAAAGGTTAATTCATAAAATGTCCCGACTTCTATAAGAAGAATAGAAACGACACGTGTAACATACAGTATCAGTTGACTCTCAGATGACAGTAGACGATGAGATAAAAAAAAAGATTTAAAAAAAAGGTAGTTGTCACCAACAACTTCTGGAAATGATAGATGCACAGTTTGTGAAAATGTTGCTGTTGTTTGGTAGAATTAGTGTCACAGTATAAAAGCCTCTTACCGACAGTCTCTCTCTTCAGCTCCTCAACTTCTTTCTCGCTAGCTGTCACTTGGCCTCCATGGCGGCAATTACAGAGAGAAAATGTTGGGATAAATTCAATGAATATCCACACATTTAGCCGTCTCTTTTTTTCAGCTCCTCCACCTCGTTCTCCCTGGCTGTGACTACCCACTGGGTAAAAAACTACCCCCCCCCCCCCACACACTACATTTCAGAAAGGTAGGCCCTTTTGAGTGACATCGGCAGAACGGTGGAGGTTAGAAACAAAATGTAGGTATGGGATCATTCAACAGATGCTCCAGATGAACACAAGCCTACACCTGACCATGTGAAATGAACTCTTCACAGTTCAAACTTGGTCCTCAATAGAAAAAGCATCGCTTACATTCCTCACATATCCATGACGAACCCGTGGACTGCAATTGAGCTGGCTAAAACATCCTTGACCACAACCCATCGTGACCTTATAGGGATGCTCTGTGTTGAGGCTCAGCTTACTGTGGCAAAAGGAAATGATTTAGTTCATAATCAACATGTTGCTTCATTCTATCCCTGCAGTTATACAAAAACACTGTCTTCTATCCTCTGTAGAACGTTAAATTCTTAACGTAAAGTATTGAAACTCAGGGCATTGTTAAAGTGTTCCCAGGAGGCTGTACATTGAATTTCAGCTTCCTGCAATTACACAATTACAGGAAGTGACTAAATTGGGGGTTATAGTGGCGGTTTTGAAGGGTTAATCGACCCAAAAGCATTTTTGACCTACATTGGTCACAATGGTCTTGCAGTTCTAGAAACTAAGATCCTTGTTAAAATGAATTCTGAAAAGGATATGTTTCACATTTATTTAGATTGACTTGAAATTTGAAACTGTCTGTGTCTGTCAGTTTGTCTATCTGCGTCTGCCTGTCTGTCTGTCTGTCTCTGCCTGCCTGCATGTGTCTGTCTGTCTGTCTGCCTGTCTTTCACCAACTTTTTTGCTTTGAATGCCATTTTTGAAAGATCTTGACACATATTTATGTGGGAGGGAGAGAGAAGAAGATGCAGGTAAATGTGTGGTAGGCCGTCATTATATATAAGAAGTTGTTCTTAACTGACTTGCCTAGTTAAATAAAGGTTAAATAAAAACATTAAAAAATAGGAGGGGGGATAATGAGGAGGTAGAGAAAAAGAGCCACAGAAGTGGAGGGAGGGAGGGGAGAGAGAGAGAGAGAGAGAGATAGATGTCCATATGTCTGTCTCTCTGTCTGTAAGTCTCATTTTTTCATATGTTCCCATTAACTGGAATGTGTTGACATAAACTTAAATTGGTTGACACTCATCTTTTCCTATTGGCACTGCAAAGATTGCTGGGAGCATAGCCAGTTGACATAAGTATCAATCTTGTGACTCTTGTTTTCCCATTGAATGCAATGTATTAATATAAGCATCAACCCTGTGATACACATCTTTTCTCATTGACTGCCATTTATTGACATAAGCGTCAATTGGTTGACACTCATCGTTTCCCATTGAATGCAATGTATTGACATAAGGTTCAACCCTGTGACACTCATCCTTTCCTATTGACTGCAACGCATTGACACAAGCATGAGGTTTTGAGGCTGATAATGGGCTGGATCTCAAATCAAAAATTTTGGAGAAAAGACGAGTTAGCTGACAACATTTTTATTTATTTTTCATTTTATTTCACCTTTATTTAACCAGGTAGGCTAGTTGAGAACAAGTTCTCATTTGCAACTGAGACCTGGCCAAGATAAAGCATAGCAGTGTGAACAGACAACACAGAGTTACACATGGAGTAAACAATTAACAAGTCAATAACACAGTAGAAAAAAAGGGGAGTCAATATACATTGTGTGCAAAAGGCATGAGGAGTTAGGCGAATAATTACAATTTTGCAGATTACCACTGGAGTGATAAATGATCAGATGGTCATGTACAGGTAGAGATATTGGTGTGCAAAAGAGCAGAAAAGTAAATAAATAAAAACAGTATGGGGATGAGGTAGGTGAAAATGGGTGGGCTATTTACCAATAGACTATGTACAGCTGCAGCGATCGGTTAGCTGCTCAGATAGCAGATGTTTGAAGTTGGTGAGGGAGATAAAAGTCTCCAACTTCAGGGATTTTTGCAATTCGTTCCAGTCACAGGCAGCAGAGTACTGGAACGAAAGGCGGCCAAATGAGGTGTTGGCTTTAGGGATTATCAGTGAGATACACCTGCTGGAGCGCGTGCTACGGATGGGTGTTGCCATCGTGACCAGTGAACTGAGATAAGGCGGAGCTTTACCTAGCATGGACTTGTAGATGACCTGGAGCCAGTGGGTCTGGCGACGAATATGTAGCGAGGGCCAGCCGACTAGAGCATACAAGTCGCAGTGGTGGGTGGTATAAGGTGCTTTAGTGACAAAACGGATGGCACTGTGATAAACTGCATCCAGTTTGCTGAGTAGAGTGTTGGAAGCTATTTTGTAGATGACGTCGCCGAAGTCGAGGATCGGTAGGATAGTCAGTTTTACTAGGGTAAGTTTGGCGGCGTGAGTGAAGGAGGCTTTGTTGCGGAATAGAAAGCCGACTCTTGATTTGATTTTCGATTGGAGATGTTTGATATGAGACTGGAAGGAGAGTTTACAGTCTAGCCAGACACCTAGGTACTTATAGATGTCCACATATTCAAGGTCGGAACCATCCAGGGTGGTGATGCTCGTCGGGCATGCGGGTGCAGGCAGCGATCGGTTGAAAAGCATGCATTTGGTTTTACTAGCGTTTAAGAGCAGTTGGAGGCCACAGAAGGAGTGTTGTATGGCATTGAAGCTCGTTTGGAGGTTAGATAGCACAGTGTCCAAGGACGGGCCAGAAGTATATAGAATGGTGTCGTCTGCGTAGAGGTGGATCAGGGAATCGCCCGCAGCAAGAGCAACATCATTGATATATACAGAGAAAAGAATCGGCCCGAGAATTGAACCCTGTGGCATCCCCATAGAGACTGCCAGAGGACCAGACAGCATGCCCTCCGATTTGACACACTGAACTCTGTCTGCAAAGTAATTGGTGAACCAGGCAAGGCAGTCATCCGAAAAACCGAGGCTACTGAGTCTGCCGATAAGAATATGGTGATTGACAGAGTCGAAAGCCTTGGCAAGGTTGATGAAGACGGCTGCACAGTACTGTCTTTTATCGATGGCGGTTATGATATCGTTTAGTACCTTGAGTGTGGCTGAGGTGCACCCGTGACTGGCTCGGAAACCAGATTGCACAGCGGAGAAGGTACGGCGGGATTCGAGATGGTCAGTGACCTGTTTGTTGACTTGGCTTTCAAAGACCTTCGATAGGCAGGGCAGGATGGATATAGGTCTGTAACAGTTTGGGTCCAGGGTGTCTCCCCCTTTGAAGAGGGGGATGACTGCGGCAGCTTTCCAATCCTTGGGGATCTCAGACGATATGAAAGAGAGGTTGAACAGGCTGGTAATAGGTGTTGCGACAATGGCGGCGGATAGTTTCAGAAATAGAGGGTCCAGATTGTCAAGCCCAGCTGATTAGTACGGGTCCAGGTTTTGCAGCTCTTTCAGAACATCTGCTATCTGGATTTGGGTAAAGAAGAACCTGGAGAGCCTTGGGTGAGGAGCTGCGGGGGGGAGCTGTTGGCCGAGGTTGGAGTAGCCAGGCGGAAGGCATGGCCAGCCGTTGAGAAATGCTTGTTGAAGTTTTCGATAATCACGGATTTATCGGTGGTGACCGTGTTACCTAGCCTCAGTGCAGTGGGCAGCTGGGAGGAGGTGCTCTTGTTCTCCATGGACTTCACAGTGTCGCAGAACTTTTTGGAGTTGGAGCTACAGGATGCAAACTTCTGCCTGAAGAAGCTGGCCTTAGCTTTCCTGACTGACTGCGTGTATTGGTTCCTGACTTCCCTGAACAGTTGCATATCGCGGGGACTATTCGATGCTATTGCAGTCCGCCACAGGATGTTTTTGTGCTGGTCGAGGGCAGTCAGGTCTGGAGTGAACCAAGGGCTGTATCAATGAGGCAGAAGGCTGTGTGTTGTTGTGATTCTGGGTGGTCAGATCGCTAGTAACAATGACAAGAAACTTCCATGTGGGGAATCGTAGATTGCTCGCTTCAGCTAGTTTAATCTTGTTCTTGATACCATGTCTTGTTTTGAGGTGTTTTGACTGATGTCAAGTCTATGCTAATATGGCTAAAATTCACAAGCTAGCTACCTAACAACTGTACCAATGTCTTTTAGAGACAACAAGTGCTCATTGTGCACATTTATTAATATTTTCAATGAACATTGGAGACGAAATATAGTTTACATGTTGTCAACAATCTAAGCCTACCCTGTCTGTTTTGCCCCATAGTTGCATACGTGTCGCTGTTGTTGCTAAACAACCAACCTGTCTATAGAGCATCTAAGCTATTAGTTCAAGGGCTTTCCTTATGTACATTTTATTTTCCCAATTCAAATACATGTCTGTAGTGTATTAACATACATTTATTACGGCTGTATTTTCAACTTATTACAGATGGTCTGGCATGGGGTTTTGCTTTATTCAAGCCTTTGGGAAAGAGGAAAGGAGGAAAAGTCATTCATCGAAAGAAACATTTTAAAGAGCATTAGTTTATTTCTTATTTTCCACAGGTTACCTCGGAAATAGTATAATTACATACACAATCTGGAATGTTGAATAAATGCATATCAATCATCTTACTATAGCTGTTTCCAGAGAAATATTTGAAATAGCTATTGAATTTAAATTGAATTTATTTTGGGTAACAGACATATACAACAAAATGTACAATGTGGACCCAGAGGATATCCCTTGAAAGTATTAATTAAAACCCTTGCTTCCAAAGTGGTGCTCGATTGTAAAAACAATAACACATATAATGATTAAAAGGCAAGACAAAATTACAAACAACCATAAATACATTAATTTATATTGACATCCTAAAAAAGTGGCACTATTCACTGCACTTCTCCCTAACCTTAAAAATCAACCATATTAAATTCACATTAAAACAATCTATTAATTGCACATCATACCGATCGTTCAAATAAATACACCTGACCAGCAGTAGGGGGCACAAGGGGCAGTGGAGTTGTTTCTCTAACTTAGACAACCTTGACCAAATGAAAACCTTTGCCTGCTTTTTAAAGCTATTTCTACTTTCTTTTTGCTTGATCTCCAAGGGGAGGCTATTCCATAGACAAATGCCTGCATAGACAAACGTGCTCCTTGCAGAACTGTTTACTCTTGGGATTTTACAAGACATAACACTAGCTCTGGTATTGTAACTGTGTTGGTTATAGACCATAGCAATGTGGTTTTTCATGTAACCTGGGGCACAATCATTTAAGATGTCAAACATATGGTTGGTCCCCTCTGGACTCCAAAGGCAACAAGCCCACCTCGCGGAAGTCCTATATCCCTATGTGGGTCCTAGAGGGGTCATTCAGCATATACCTGATAACATTATTTGCATGACCTGCATTTTCTTTTTCAGCTTCTTTGATAGCCCACTATACCAAGCTGAGGAGGCATAATCCAAATGACACTGAATCAAGGTTGAGACAAGCAGTTTCGATATAAAAATGTCACTTTGTTTGCCATTTAAGAAAGAATTTTAGCAGCAATCAGGTCTCCAGAAAGGGATTGATCTAGGGACACATCAACATAAGATACATTTGTTTTAGATTCAATCTCCTTGCCTGCACAGTTTACCTTTATCTTGTCAGCCCTGACAAAGTGCAATTCCTTACTCAGGGTCTATACATTAAATGGGTTGCGTCTGCATTGCAATGATTGCTGCTTTTACAAACTCACATATATGCCGAATATACCTATGTGAAATTGCAAATAAATATAAAGCTTGGTCGCAAATTGGTCTTCCAAATGAACAATGACCCCAAGCATACTTCCAAAGTTGTGGCAAAATGGCTTAAGGACAACAAAGTCAAGGTATTGGAGTGGCCATCACAAAACCCTGACCTCAATCCTATAGAACATTTGTGGGCAGAACTGAAAAAGCATGTGCTAGCAAGGAGGCCTACGAACCTGACTCAGTTACAACATCTCTGTCAGGAGGAATGGGCCAAAATTCACTGAACTTATTGTGGGAAGCTTGTGGAAGGCTACCCGAAACGTTTGACCCAAGTTATTAAACAATTTAAAGGCAATGCTACCAAATACTAATTGAGTGTATGTAAACTTCTGACCCACTGGGAATGTGATGAAAGGAATACAAGCTGAAATAAATAATTCTCTCTACTATTTTTCTGACATTTCACATTCTTAAAATAAAGTGGTGATACTAACTGACCTAAGACAGGGAATTATTACTAGGATTAAATGTCAGGAATTGTAAAAAACTGAGTTTAAATATATTTGGCTAAGGTGTATGTAATCTTCCGAATCCAACTGTACGTACAGTCACTGTGGGGACGACGTCATTGATGCATATTGATGAAGCCAGTGACTGATGTGATGTACTCCTCAATGCCATCGAAAGAATCCCGGAACATATTCCAGTCTGTGCTTACAAAACTGTCCTGTAGCTTAGCATTTGCGTCATTATTTTCGTAAGTATTCAGACCTTTTACTGAGTACTTTTTTGAAGCACCTTTGGCAGCAATTACAACCTTGAGACTTCTTGGTTATGATGCTACAAGCTTGGCACACCTGTATTTGGGGAGTTTGCAAATGTATAAATAAAACACACACACACCTAAATAGTATTCAGACCCTTTGCTATTAGACTCAAAATCGAGCTCAGGTGCATCCTGTTTCCATTGATCATCCTTGAGATGTTTCTACAACTTGATTGGAGCCCACCTGTGGTAAATGAAATGTATTGGACATGATTTGGAAAGGTACACAACTGTGTATATAAGGCCCCACAGTTTACAGTGCATGTCAGAGGAAAAACCAAGCCATGAGGTCAAAGGAATTGTCCGTAGAGCTCCGAGTCAGGATTGTGTCGACACACAGATCTGGGGAAGGGACCAAAACATTTCTGCAGCATTGAGAGTCCCCTAGAAAACAGTGGCCTCCGTCATACTTAAATGAAGAAGTTTGGAACCACCAGGACTCTTCCTAGAGCTGGAGAAGGGTATTGGTCAGGGAGGTGACCAAGAACCTGATGGTCACTCTGACAGAGCTCCAGAGTTCCTCTGTGGAGATAGGAAAACCCTGCAGAAGGACAACCATCTCTGCAGCACTCCACCAATCAGGCATTTATGGTAGTGACCAGATGGAAGCCACTCCTCAGTAAAAGGCACATGACAGCCCGCTTGGGATTTCCCAAAAGGCACCTAAAGGATTATCAGACCATGAGAAACAAGATTCTCTGGTCTGATGAAACGAAGATTGAACTATTTGGGCTGAATGCCAAGCTTCACATCTGGAGGAAAAATGGCACCATCCTTACGGTGAAGCACGGTGATGGCAGCATCATGCTGTGGGGATGTTTTTCAGCGGCAGGGACTGGGAGACTAGTCAAGATCGAGGCAGAAATGAACGGAGCAAAGTACAGAGAGATCCTTGATGAAGATCTGCTCCAGAGTTTTCAGGACCTAAAACTGGGGCAAAGGTTCATCTTCCAACAGGACAATGACCCTAAGCACACATTCAAGACAACACAGGAGTGGCTTCGGGATAAGTATTTGAATGTCCTTGAGTGGCCCAGCCAGAGCTCGGACTTGATCCCGATCGAACATCTCTGGACAGACCTGAAAATAGCTGTGCAGTGACGCTTCCCATCCAACCTGACAGAGCTTGAGAGGATCTGCAGAGAAGAATGAGAGAAACTCCCCAAATACAGATGTGCCAAGCTTGTAGTGTCATACCCAAGAAGACTCAAGGCTGTAATCACTGGCAAAGGTGCTTCAACAAACTACTGAGTAAATGGTCTGAATACTTTGTTTTTTATTTGTAATAAATTAGCAAAAATGTCTAAAACCGTCTTTTCCTTTGTCATTAGGGGGTATTGTGTGTAGATTGATGAGCGAAAAAAAACAAACAATTTAATACATTTTAGAATAAGGCTGTAATGTAACATAATGTGGAAAAAATCAAGGGGTCTGAATACTTTCCGAATGCAATGTACTGTACACAACAACATTTAAATAACTAAATAATTATTCAAAAATAGAAGTGAGGAATTGGGAAGCCAAACAAAGGAGTGTAAAATAAATTATTAAAAGAGCCAAAAATCCATGGCCCAGTAAATATGATTTAGCGTGGCTAGATTAAACCTAATGTTCCCTGGGGGAGAAGGGATAAACAGACTTAACTTCCAAGACTGTTAATTTGTGACTCTTCTTCACGGGCTAGTGCAGTTTTTTTAAACTCTCATCTCTAAGGTAATGAGTCATTTACTCAGGGATTAGGTTCATTTTGTGCTTACAACCAATTAACACATAATGAGGTCAGAAACTTTATCTGAGCGCCAATATTTGCTTCTTTTAACCAGAAGAAGCACTTTCTCCACTAGAGCCTGTAGGTGTCTCTGCTGCGTTATGCCTTTTTTCCCTGATTTTCCACAGCATCTATTGATAATGATAAAACTTATGAAGTGTGAACCCAACTTCATTTGAATAATGTGTGTGTGCACTCATTGCAATCAGTTTGTAGCTTTAGTGGTATAAAATCAGGCACAACTGAGACATGTTTCTTGAGTGAATAGCAACTCCACAAGTAGACAGAAATCACCAGCCTCTAGCCTTGGTCACATTCGTGGTTACACGAGCCCTATGACCTCACTGGTTCAAACAGGGTGTCAATTAAGTGGCAGTCGTATCTGCTGCAGATGCATAAAAATGACTGTTAGCATCTGATGTAAGCCTATGACGCAAACTGGAGAAAATAATACTGTATGCTGATACTCTATACTCCCATGATTATTTACTCTGATGGCAGTCAACAGTAGGGCATACAGGTTTCTATCACTGTCTCACTATTACAAATCTGAGATTGTCTCCAGCTGATGAAACATAATACACCCCTACTGTGATTGCCCATGAAAGCATCTGTGTGTTTTGTGTGTACGTGTTTACACAGGTGCATGTGCCAATGTGTTTGGGTATGTCTCCCTGCTGAAATGTGCATATTTCTCTGGAGCAACATTTATGTGCAGGCTGATGTGTCTCTCAGTCTCACACACAATCTGTCTACTAGGCAATCATTGCTTCCCCATCCGAGGGCCATCGATTAGGGCAGGAATGAAGAGCAAAGGGACCCAACAAAGTAAATGAACCTCCGTTTTATTTCTCTGAACGACAAACAATGTCAAGATGTTTTGGTCAATATGTCCAACAACGAGTGTCTGGGAACAAAAGACAGAAATCCAGACCCTGACAGCATCTCACCTTGGATAGAAATACTTCCGAACACCACTCTATATAAACCACAATGGGTCATTTGCATAGCATTACCAGCAAATCAATAAACTCTTTACAATTTGTGTCATATTTTATGTCAATGTTTGTTGTGATATTTGCATCAGTGAATCTGTTTTCATATTTTTTATGTTCAGGAATGTACACAATAGGGATACATTGCTAGAGAATGGCGCCGATAGAGAGGGGAGCCGAGCTTCTAGCCCCTAAGCAACTTTGCAGTATTTCATTTTTGTTATTTCTCGCATTATTAGGCCAGAATTTCTTTGTGTTATTATGTACAGTCGGGAAGAACTTTTGGATATCAGAGTGATGGTAACTCACCAGCATTACCAGCATTATGACCAGGAATCCAAGTCTCCCGAATCGGATCCTTTGTTCGTACCCCCCAGGGCAACTGATTCCAGAGGCTGACCCAAAACATCGCCGGTGCAGAAGAGGTACTCGGAGTGGACTTCTAGTCCGATTCAGGAGGCGCGCACACCACCCATCGCTTCTAAGTATATTACTCGCTAATATTCAGACTCTAGATTATAAAGTTGACGAGCTGAGAGCGAGGATTTCCTTCCAGAGAGACATCAGGGATTGTAACATGCTCTGTTTCACAGAAACATGGCTCTCTCGGGATATACTGTCTGAGTCCGTACAGCCAGTCGGGTTCTCAGTTCATTGCGCAGACAGGAATAAATATCTCTCTGGAAAGAAGAAAGGTGGGTGTGTGTGTTTCATGATTAGCTACTCATAGTGTGATTGTGATAACATACAGGAACTCAAGTCCCTTTGTTTACCCGACATAGAATACCTCACAATCAAATGCCGACCTTATTACCTCCCAAGAGAATTATCTTACATTTACATTACATTTAAGTCATTTAGCAGACGCTCTTATCCAGAGCGACTTACAAATTGGTGAATTCACCTTCTGACATCCAGTGGAACAGCCACTTTACAATAGTGCATCTAAATCATTTAAGGGGGGGTGAGAAGGATTACTTTATCCTATCCTAGGTATTCCTTGAAGAGGTGGGGTTTCAGGTGTCTCCGGAAGGTGGTGATTGACTCCGCTGTCCTGGCGTCGTGAGGGAGTTTGTTCCACCATTGGGGGCCAGAGCAGCGAACAGTTTTGACTGGGCTGAGCGGGAACTGTACTTCCTCAGTGGTAGGGAGGCGAGCAGGCCAGAGGTGGATGAACGCAGTGCCCTTGTTTGGGTGTAGGGCCTGATCAGAGCCTGGAGGTACTGGGGTGCCGTTCCCCTCACAGCTCCGTAGGCAAGCACCATGGTCTTGTAGCGGATGCGAGCTTCAACTGGAAGCCAGTGGAGAGAGCGGAGGAGCGGGGTGACGTGAGAGAACTTGGGAAGGTTGAACACCAGACGGGCTGCGGCGTTCTGGATGAGTTGTAGGGGTTTAATGGCACAGGCAGGGAGCCCAGCCAACAGCGAGTTGCAGTAATCCAGACGGGAGATGACAAGTGCCTGGATTAGGACCTGCGCCGCTTCCTGTGTGAGGCAGGGTCGTACTCTGCGGATGTTGTAGAGCATGAACCTACAGGAACGGGCCACAGCCTTGATGTTAGTTGAGAATGACAGGGTGTTGTCCAGGATCACGCCAAGGTTCTTAGCGCTCTGGGAGGAGGACACAATGGAGTTGTCAACCGTGATGGCGAGATCATGGAACGGGCAGTCCTTCCCCGAGAGGAGGAGCAGCTCCGTCTTGCCGAGGTTCAGCTTGAGGTGGTGATCCGTCATCCACACTGATATGTCTGCCAGACATGCAGAGATGCGATTCGCCACCTGGTCATCAGAAGGGGGAAAGGAGAAGATTAATTGTGTGTCGTCTGCATAGCAATGATAGGAGAGACCATGTGAGGTTATGACAGAGCCAAGTGACTTGGTGTATAGCGAGAATAGGAGAGGGCCTAGAACAGAGCCCTGGGGGACCCCAGTGGTGAGAGCGCGTGGCGAGGAGACAGATTCTCGCCACGCCACCTGGTAGGAGCGACCTGTCAGGTAGGACGCAATCCAAGCGTGGGCCGCGCCGGAGATGCCCAACTCGGAGAGGGTGGAGAGGAGGATCTGATGGTTCACAGTATCGAAGGCAGCCGATAGGTCTAGAAGGATGAGAGCAGAGGAGAGAGAGTTAGCTTTAGCAGTGCGGAGCGCCTCCGTGATACAGAGAAGAGCAGTCTCAGTTGAATGACTAGTCTTGAAACCTGACTGATTTGGATCAAGAAGGTCATTCTGAGAGAGATAGCGGGAGAGCTGGCCAAGGACGGCACGTTCAAGAGTTTTGGAGAGAAAAGAAAGAAGGGATACTGGTCTGTAGTTGTTGACATCGGAGGGATCGAGTGTAGGTTTTTTCAGAAGGGGTGCAACTCTCGCTCTCTTGAAGACGGAAGGGACGTAGCCAGCGGTCAGGGATGAGTTGATGAGCGAGGTGAGGTAAGGGAGAAGGTCTCCGGAAATGGTCTGGAGAAGAGAGGAGGGGATAGGGTCAAGCGGGCAGGTTGTTGGGCGGCCGGCCGTCACAAGAAGCGAGATTTCATCTGGAGAGAGAGTGGAGAAAGAGGTCAGAGCACAGGGTAGGGCAGTGTGAGCAGAACCAGCGGTGTCGTTTGACTTAGCAAACGAGGATCGGATGTCGTCGACCTTCTTTTCAAAATGGTTGACGAAGTCATCTGCAGAGAGGGAGGAGGGGGGGGGGAGGGGGAGGAGGATTCAGGAGGGAGGAGAAGGTGGCAAAGAGCTTCCTAGGGTTAGAGGCAGATGCTTGGAATTTAGAGTGGTAGAAAGTGGCTTTAGCAGCAGAGACAGAGGAGGAAAATGTAGAGAGGAGGGAGTGAAAGGATGCCAGGTCCGCAGGGAGGCGAGTTTTCCTCCATTTCCGCTCGGCTGCCCGGAGCACTGTTCTGTGAGCTCGCAATGAGTCGTCGAGCCACGGAGCGGGAGGGGAGGACCGAGCCGGTCTTCGGTTATAGTCACAGCCGTGTATATTCCCCCTCAAGTCGATACCACGACGGCCCTCAAATAACTTTACTGGTCTTTATGAAAACTGGAAACTACATATCTTGAGTCCGCATTTATTGTAGTGGTGGATTTTAACAAAGCACATTTGAGGAAAACGTTACCGAAGTTCTATCAACATATTGACTGCAGTATTCGTGGTGCTAAAACACGTGACCGCTACAACTCCAAATTCCGGGATACCTACAACGACCACCCCAACCCTCCCTTTGGCAAATCTGATCATGACTTCATTTGACCTTGTAGTTGATAAATACTCTGAATCCCAAGGCCGGCCGCTCATTAGGCAGGATTAAGCGGGTGCCTATGGTGGCAGATTGAAGAAGGTGGTATTTTCTGAGCTAATCTGACCAAGACGCACCTCCAACAACATATTAAAACTTAAATAATTATGCCCAAACCAGTGGCATATGCTCTTAAGCAGTGACATATGTTTTTTTTTATGGTAGCTCTGATGCCACCCTGTGATAAGCAGTTCACACTTTGTCCAAGTCAGGCCTACAAAATATTTTGTTTGTTCATTTCCAGCATGCCTCTCCAGGGTACTGTTGGAGAGACACATTTCTGGCATGCTCCACCAGCGTTCTGTCAAAACATTATCTAACACAAATCATGTAGCAGATATATACTAAAGAAAAATATAAATGCAACATGTAAAGTGTTGGTCCCATGTTCCATGAGCAGAATTAAAAGATCCTAGAAATGTTCCATATCCACAGAAGCTTATTTCTCTAAAATGTGCACAAATTTGTTTACATCCCTGTTTGTGTTTATCAAGATAATCCATCCATGTGACATATCAAGAAGCTGATTTTTTTTAACCTTTATTTAACCAGGCAAGTCAGTTAAGAACAAATTCTTATTTTCAATGACAGCCTGGGAACAGTGGGTTAACTGCCTGTTCAGGGGCAGAACGACAGATTTGTACCTTGTCAGCTCGGGGGTTTGAACTCGCAACCTTCTGGTTACTAGTCCAATGCTCTAACCACTAGGCTACCCTGCCGCCCCGATTAAACAGCATGATCTTTACACAGGTGCACCTTGTGCTGAGGACAATAAAATGACACTCTAAAATGTGCAGTTTTGCCATACAACACACCACCACAGATGTCTCTCGTTTTGAGGGCGAGTGCAATTGACATGTTTACTGCATGAATGTCCACCAGATCTGTTGCCAGAGAATTTAATGTTAATTTCCTCCAATGTCGTTTTAGAGAATTTGGCAGTACGTCCAACCGGCCTCACAACCGCAGACCACAGGCAACCTGCCAGTCCAGGACCTCCAGAACTGGTTTCTTCCCCTGCGGGATCATCTGAGACCAGCCACCAGGACAGCTGATGAAATTGTGGGTTGTTACAAGCAAAGAATTTCTGCACAAACTGTCAGAAACAGTCTCAGGGAACCTCCATCTGTGTGCTCGTTGTCTTCACCAGGGTCTTGACCTGACTGCAGTTTGGCGTCGTGTTCACCTTCGATGGCCATTACTGGCATGTCGGAGAAGTGTGTTCTTCACGGATTAATCCAGGTTTCAACTGTACAGGGCAGATGGCAGTCGTATGGGCGAGCAGTTTTCTGATGTCAACTTTTTGAACAGACTGTCCCATGGTGGAGGTGGGGTTATGGTATGGGCAGGCATAAGCTATGGACAACGAACACAATGGCATTTTATCAATGGCAAATTGAATGCAGAGAGACCATGACAAGATCCTGTGGCCCATTGTCGGGCCATTCATCCACCGCCATCACCTCATGTTTTAGCATGATAATACACGGCCCAATGTCAGAAGGACAGGTACACAATTCCTGGATATTGAACATTTCCCAGTTCTTCGATGACCTGCATATTCACCAGACATGTCATCCACTGAGCATGTTTGGGCTGCTCTGGATCAACGTGTGAACATCGTGTTCCAGTTCCCTCCAACATCCAGCAACTTCATACAGCCATTGAACAGCCACATACAGCTCCGGTAAAGACAAGGGGTGGCGGTCTGTGTATATTTGTAAACAACAGCTGGTGAACGAAATCTAATATTAAGGAAGTCTCGAGGTTTTGTATCTCATGGTAAGCTGTAGACCAGACTATTTACCAAGAGAGTTTTCATCTGCATTTTTCATAGCTGTCTATTTACCACTACAAACCGATGCTGGCACTAAGTTTCCACTCAATGAGTTGTAAAAGGCCATAAGCAAACAGGAAAACGCTCATCCAGAGGCGGCGCTGCTAGTGGCCGGAAACTTTAATGCGGGGAAACTTAAATCTAATTAACTTAACTTCTAAATGTGCAACCAGAGGGGAAAAAACTCTAAACCACCATTACTACACACACGGACAAAAGCCCTCCATTTGGCAAATCAGACCATAATTCTATCCTCCTGATTCCTGCTTACAAGCAAACACTAAAGCAGGAAGCACCATTGACTTGGTCAATAAAGAAGTGGTCAGATGACGCAGATGCTAAGCTACAGGGCTGTTTTGCTAGCACAGACTGGAATATGTTCCGGGATTCTTCCCGATGGCATTGAGGACTACACCACATCAGTCACTGGCTTCATCAATAAGTGCATCGATGATGTTGTCCCCACAGTGACTGTACGTACATACCCCAACCAGACGCCATGCATTACAGGCAACATCTGCACTGAGCTAAAGGGTAGAGATGCAGCTTTCAAGGAGCGGGACTCTAACCCAGACACTTATAAGAAATCCTGCTATGCCCTCAGACTAACCATCAAACAGGCAAAGCGTCAATAAAGAACTAAGATCAAATCATACCACACTGGCTCTGACGCTCGTCGGATGTGGCAGGACTTGCAAACTATAACATACTATAAGAGAAGCACAGCCGTGAGCTGCCCAGTGACTTGAGTCAGAGCAGCTAAAGTGCTTCTATGCTCGCTTCGAGGCAAGCAACACTGAAGCATGCATGAGAGTATTAGCTGTTCCGTACGACTGTGTGATCACGCTCTCCGTAGCCAACGTGAGTAAGATCTTTAAACAGTTCAACATTCACAAGGCCGCAGGGCCAGACGGATTACCAGGACGCGTACTCCGAGCATGCGCTGACCAACTGGCAAGTGTCTTCACTGACATTTTCAACCTGTCCCTTACTGAGTCTGTAATACCAGCATGTTCCAAGCAGACCACCATAGTCCATGTGCCCAAAAACACTAGGTAACCTGCCTAAATGACTACAGACCCGTAGCACTCACGTCTGTAGCCATGAAGTGCTTTGAAATGCTGGTCATGGCTCACAACACTATTATCCCAGAAACCCTAGACCCACTCCAATTTTCATACCGCTCCAACAGATCCACAGATGATGCAATCTCTATTGCACTCCACACAGCCCTTTCCCACCTTGACAAAAGGAACACCTACGTGAGAATGCTATTCATTGACTACAACTCAGCGTTCAACACCATAGTGCCCTCAAAGCTCATCACTAAGCTAAGGACCCTGGGACTAAACACCTCCCTCTAAAACTGGATCCTGGACTTCCTGACGGGCCACCCCCAGGTGGTAAGGGTAGGTAAACAACACATCTACCATGCTGATCCTCAACATGGGGGCCAGAGACCTGGCCATGTGGTGCCAGGATAACAACCTCTCCCTCAACATGATCAAGACAAAGGAGATGATTGTGGACTACAGGAAAAGGAGGACCGAACATGCCCCCATTCTCATCGATGGGGCTGTAGTGGAGAAGGTGGAAAGTTTTAAGTTCCTCTGCGTACACATCACGAACAAACTGAAATGGTCCACCCACACAGACAGCGTGGTGAAGAAGGCGCAGCAGCGCGTCTTCAAACTCAAGAGGCTGAAGAAATTTGGCTTGTCACCAAAAACACTCACAAACTTTTACAGATGCATGTACATATTTTACAGATGCATGTACATATCTACCTACATGTACATATTATTTCAAATACCTCGACTAACCGGTGCCCCCACACATTGACTCTGTACCGGTACCCTCTGTATATCGGCTTGTTACTGTTATTTTACTGTTGCTCTTTAACTATTTGTTTTTTATTTACATTTTTTATTGTTGGTTAAGTGCTTGTAAGAACGCATTTCACTGTAAGGTCTACACTTGTATTCGGAGCATGTGACAAATACAATTTGATTTGATACCAGCAACCCTTTTGCCAGCTCCCTTCCCGCCAGATTTGTCCTGTCGGACCACGGATTCGAATTGGCAACATACCAGCTTCTGGCTAGCCCCTCTTAACCACTAGGATACCTGCCTATATAACTGGGAATATTATTCACTCGGTGGAGACTCCTCAGAGGAGGAAGGGGAGGACTGTCTTCCTTAGTGAATTAGATTTTTTTTCGTCAAATTAAAATGTTGAGATAAAGCTATACTAAATAAATTAAAACACGCTGTTTTGTAATGAATGTCTAGAGTAGCCTCAACAGCACTCTGTAGGGTAGAACCATGGTGTAGCTGGAAGACAGGTAGCTTCCATCCTCCTCTGGGTACATTGAATTCAATACAAAACCTAGAAGGTTCATGGTTCTCACCTTCTTGCATAGACACAGTAACACTTACACAGTGCATAAAATGTGGTAAGTAGTCGACTCAAATAGAGAGAAAGACAACCGTTTAACAGTTTTGAACAAATTAATTTATTCAAAAATGAAGGAGAAGCGAGAGAGAGAGTCATTTTATTTCTCATTTTCGGTTTCACTTACTTAGCTAGCAAATGTAGCTAACTAGTTTAGCCGACTTAAACACCCTGGTCAAACAAAGGAATGTTATGTTAGAAACTGTAGCTGGCTATATCCAACACAACACTAGTACTCTTCCAAGGCAAGGTAAGCTTTTGGTTTGACTAATTTATTGCCACTGCGGACCACCGGTGTAACTGTTAACTACTGACTGTAACATTCTGCATGATTGTAGCGGGATTACTAACGCATTACTTCCATTAGCTATGCTGACTATGGCGTTACTTTAGCTAATATAGGGACAACAATGTAGGCTGTGTGTAGCGGTTTTCATATGGTTTGGCTTGGAAAGATTTTTTTGCCTGCTCATGTGTTGTGCATTGGATTCCACAAACTAAGAGAAAAGGTGAGAGGAGGAGAGTGAAAGTCAACTGTGTTTACCGTGTTCAGGGGTGTATTCATTCCACTGATTCTGTTGAAAAAAATCCTTAAACGGAATCAAACGAAAAGAAATGGGGATAAACATGCATGAATTTGTGTAATATAAACTCTCGTTTGATTACATCCTAGATCTATCAACTCAAATTTGGACTCACCTACTCATTCAAGGGTTTTTCTTTATTTTGAAATCAAAACTATGACATAATACATATGGAATAATGTAGTACACAAAAAAGTGTTAAATCAAAATGTATATATTTTTTGTATTCGTCAAAGTTTACACCCTTTACCTTGATGAGAGCTTTGCACACTCTTGGCATTCCCTCAACCAGCTTCACCTGGAATGTTTTTCCAAAAGTCTTGAAGGAGTTCCCACATATGCTGAGCACTTGTTAGTTGCTTTTCCTTCACTCTGTGGTCCAATTCATCCCAATTTCTGAAGCTGGTAACTCTAATGAATGTATCCTCTGCAGCAGAGGTAACTCTGGGTCTTCCTTTTCTGTGGCGGCCCTAATGAGAGCCAGTTTTATCATAGCACTTGATGGTTTTTCCGACTGCACTTGAAGAAACTTCCAAAGTTCTTGAAATTTTCCGGATTGACTGACCTTCATGCCTCAAAGTAATGATGGACTGTTTGTCTTTGCTTATTTGGGGTGTTTTTGGACTTGGTCTTTTACCAAATAGGGCTATCTTCTGTATACCACCCCTACCTTGTCACAACACAACTGATTGGCTCAACCGCATGAATTTAAATCCATTCCAGGTGACTACCTCATGAAGCTGGTTGAGAGAATAACAAGAGTGTGCAAAGCTGTCATCAGGGCAAAAGGTGGCTACTTTGAAGAATCTAAAATATATTTAGTTTTGTTTAACACTTTTTTGGTTACTACATGATTCCATATGTGTTATTTCATAGTTTTGATGTCTTCACTATTATTCTACAGTGTAGAGAATAGTAAAAATAAAGAAAAACCCTTGAATGAGTAGGTGTGTCCAAACTTTTGACTGTTACAATACGTTGTAAACTATCACTCATAGTCTCATTATGGTAGCAACCTCATGATGGGTAAAATAAAAATGTGAGTATCTTGTAGTATCCCAAACCTATCGATGCTACATTGAACTGGGTGAATAGAATATGAATGGAAGTCATCCAGTATGCTTGCTGTAATAGAAATAAGGCCATGCTCATGCAAAAACAAAACGTCCTCCCTCATCTTAAACGGCTATGACCGCCACTGTATCCACCATTCGTGTTAAAATGTTGCATGGCCTTACAATGTTCAATAAAGACAACATAACAACCAGGAAACCCTCAGAATGGCGGTTTATGTTTTAAGAAATGTATTTATAGTGGAATAAAAATGACAACATAAGAAAATAAAGCATATAAAATAGCAGCCAAATCCTGCCATCCTACCCAAGGTCTCCCAGTGAAAGTCTGAGTGCTACTTCTTCTACATGACGATCCCTCTTCATTCCAATTCAACTCCCTTTAGCCTTCAAGGTAATTGGCAATCTTATTTCAACTAGGCTTGATTTAATGTCTACGAATGTTTTCGTGCATAAAAGTTAGGTGCACAGAATCCCACTAAACCCGGGAGTTCATCCAGCTGACCCCACATTGTCTCAGTTTGCATCCCAAATGGCACCCCATTCCCTATATAGCGCACACTACTTTTGACCAGAGCAGGTAATAGCAAAAAGGGCACCATTTAGGACGCAATCTCTGTGACCTAGCAATTAGATATTATAGAAAAACTGCTAATTGGATGTGTGAATGTATCATTACTCATCATGCCTGTAGTTGTATGTGCTTGTATGTGGATGTGTGGATGTGTTCCCACAAGTTCAATTTGATGGTTAGGCTGAGGGCTTGTAGAAATAGAGAGCCCCTGGAACCTCCACGGGGAAACCCTGGTTGAACATTATGTATTTACACACTTATGACAACAATGTTCCATAAGAGGATTATGTGCATTGACACTATAGCCTCTGTATGATATAACAATGATCTCTGTACAGCCTATTCTTTACCCCCTCTCTCTGTATCCATAGAAGCTCGAAAACAAACACACTGTACAGAACACATTTCTCAGAGAATAGTTACACATCAAAAACCAGGACAACATCACTCACAGGGTAAAACCTCTTGTAAAGCATAAAACATAATTTATTTGACGGGTATTCACATTGTATGGAAACATGTCGGACTGGTCTCTAGTGGTAAAATTAACAGACATTTGAGAAGAAATCGAATCCTTTGAAAACAGATGATGATCCCAGATGTTGATTTCATTTGTAAAATGAAACTAAGGAATAGAATGGCCCTGCATACCACAAGTAACGGAATTGTTAAATTACAACACCACATTTGGTATTATTGAGGGACTTTTAATGGGGCATACTTCATATTTGTTGAATGTGGTGACTTTGGCTACTAAATTAATTCACTAGTGATTTTCTAGCATTGAAGTGAGAGAACCTTTAAAAAAAGTGGTATTCAAAGTTGGGGTCGCTGCACTGGGGTAGGCAAAATGTAAAAAAATGTTTGTTTTTTTACAAAACATTAGCAACACCTTCCTATTATTGAGTTGCACTCCCTTTTGCCCTCAATTTGTTGGGGCATGGACTCTACAATGTGTCGAAAGCGTTCCACAGGGATGCTGGCCTATGTTAACTCCAATGCTTCCCACATTTGTGTCAAGTTGGCTGGATGTCCTTTAAATGGTGGACCATTCTAGCTACACACGGAAAACTGTTGAGCATGAAAAACCCAGCAGCGTTGCAGTTCTTAAAACACTAAACGGTACGCCTGGCACCTACTACCATACCCCATTCAAAGGCACTTAAATCTTTTGTCTTGCCCATTCACCCTCTGAAGGTCACACATACATAATCCATGTCTCAATTGTCTCAAGGCTTAAAAAACCTTCTTTAACCTGTCTCCTCCCCTTCATCTACACTGATTTGAAGTGGATTTAACAAGTGACATCAATAAGGGATCATAGATTTCACCTGGATTCACCTGGACAGTCTGTCATGGAAAGAGCAGGTGTTCCTAATGTTTTGTACCCTCAATCAGCATTTAGATTTTTTTTAGGAACAAACAATTTAGTGTACAGATTATTGTATGGAACAATATAGAAATGTTTTTGAGAAAGATAATTAGAAAATATAATTTTATTCAGTAAGTGTGTTTATTGTTTTTTAAATATTTTTTATAAGAGATGAAAGTGCAATGAATTGGAAGGTTATTTATTGATGTAAAATATAAATGTACAGATTTTAAGGTCGTGTCATTAGATTTGAGGTTGTGTCGCGAGAAATTCTCTGGGAAAAAAACGAGGTCCCCAGACATTCTGGCGGAGAAAATGGATTCCCCGCTGAAAAAGTTTGAATACCACTGTTCTAAAGAGATCTTTTACATTTGTGGCCTGTTGGCTCAAGAGATATAGATGAAGGCATTATGAAAATAGACAACAGTTTCAGATCCTCATTGACCCAACCTAAGCGATCTGCTTAGCCGTTTCATTATCATAATTGTAAAAATGTATGGCCTCGGTTTTTCAGCCGCCTACACTAAGGCAGGAGAACACATATACTATGGGGAATGTTTGACTGACGCTGCCTTGAAAAGCAATTTTAGAGATGAATGATATCAACTAAATAGTGGATTCAATTCAAATGCTGAAAGAGTCCATCCAGATTTTAGATTGGATGTGACAAATACAAATGAACCTAACATACCTGGATGCCTCCAATCAAATACTTTGTCAAGATGGCCTGGTTTCAGGCACTCTTGACATATGAGTGGCACACCCCTTGGGCATTGTCAAGGAGACGGATCCATCAAAGCCTAATGTTGACAGACAGGCCACAGTTGTTCACTGTCGCCCACTCATTTTAGTCCATTTAGTAGAAAAGCACAGCCAAAACAGCAAATCTCAAGGACACTATCAGCAACTTATAAAACATCCAGGAAATGAGTAACATTATATGCTACATCGATGAATTTGCGATATGGTACACTGAATAAATCAACTTGAATGAACACATGGAGAAAGAACAGCTTTGCTCCACAAATCAAATCTGGCCTTGATTTCATTACTAGGGTCGTATTCATTAGGGCATGTGATGGAAAACACTTCTATTTTATGTTTGCTAAGTTTCTGATTGGACAAGTTCAAGTAGGCCCTCTCCGTTTCACCCTATTTTGTTCCGTTTGGTGGCTAATTAATACGACCCAGATCTTGAAATGAGGGTCTCTGTTGATGGTTAGAGGGACAGCATACCCCAAAATTGAAGTTTGTAAGCATTGGGAAATCAGTAGGCCTATACCCAATTATTCCCATTAATTTAGGCTCCATATAATTTTTTGCAATGCATATTGCAGAATTTACAAAACAGATGGTGATCCAGGAAAAAATGTCACATAAAAGACTTCAAACCCCTCATACATATGAAAGCGTAAGACAATGTTTAATTTTGGGTGGAGTCTTTAAAAATCAAAGTAAAATTCCTGTAAAAACATTTACGGGAACATTCAGTTTGAATTGGTTCTGGAATGTGTTGAATTCTTCCCCAATGCCACCATCTCAGTATGACTACCTCTGCAGTGTGACTATCTGCATTGCCTGTGTGTACTGTGTATGTAGTGTCTGTGTGTGTGTGCGCGCGCATGCCTTTGTGCCTGCATGTGTGAGTGTGTGCATTCCTGCGCGGGTGCATTCGTGTATGGTGCACGCTGCAGAGAGTGGGTCTGGGTCATGTCAAGGCAATAGTGCAGCACGAAGTCGAGAGAGTGTTGAACAGATGGAATAGAGAGCACAAATTGGGAATAGTGAACCCATATCAATCACTTACAGTATATGGGATTCATATGAGACTGTATACCACAGTGGGCAATGGGAAGAAACTCAAAATGGTGGTATGTTGTGGTATCTAGTGTTGTTTATGACCCGTGATCTGGGGGCAATATCAAGAGACAGGTCCCACACATGAGCAAAGGGAATGAATGATGACTATTTCTGATTACATTGGGGTTCTTTGTGTCTCTGGGCAAATTGTTTGAACGGGAAACTCATTCTCCCCTCCAATCATCAGCATCACACTTGCTGACATGCATTGCTGTCTTTCAGAAATACATCTAAAACATATTTTTTGTATAGAATATAATCACTATTATAAAACAAGTCATTGTGTTTGTTTTTATCTTCGGTTCTCTTTGTCGTCGTTGTCTCAAGGCCGTGATGCCCATCGTTCAAGATCAGCTTTTTTTTTTGGCACTTTCACACACAAAAAAAAGTTTTCAAAGAATGATGCTGCATTGGAAGTCTTTTTCTATGTGTTCTCTGTTTGTAGCTCTGAAAAGGCAATAATGTACACACTCGGGAAAGGAAAACATTGTATCGTCTCAGAGAACAATAGAATGGTAACAATATGATCAATGTCAAGAACACAACAAAAGGAGAAATAATTTAAAAACAGATCAACAATTAGCACAATGAGTGACAGAAAATACTGCATAGTACAAATGCCCCATAACCTGTGTCCTTCACATCCTAGACAGGGCATGGGGCCTTCGAGACAGACAGCCCATACAGAGATGTTGTGTCCCCTCTCACGGACTTCCTCTGGTCGTCTCTATGGATATGTCCAATGGCAGTTCCATCTCTAAGCCCAGGGCATCATTCCAGAGCTCAAAGATCCCTTCCACGGGGGACGTGCTCAAAATATCCACAGCCAAAGCCATCGCCCCAGCCGCTGTCCTCCAACATCAAACGCACCAGGACCAAAGCAGCTCCTGTCACAGTACCACATGACCTTCCCATGATGCTCCCTGTTGCCCCTGTGGAGGGGTGCCTACTGGGTACAGTAGTACAGTGGGTGTGTGGTGGTCTAGGTAGGTAAAGGGGTTGTCTAGGTCAAGGGGGTGCTTCCTTGTTATTCGGGTTCGCTACTGTTGGTTGTTTTCTCCCACTCTATGCTCTCCTCGCTGTGAGTTGGCGAGGCTCCGTGGCTGGGGCCGCCCCCAGGACGCACGCCGCGCAGCCCCTGGAAGCGCCGGCACTCGGGGCAGATGCGGATGTGGCTGCAGCCCCGCGCCACCAGAGCTGCCTCCTGCGCCAGTCTGTGGGAGAAGGGCTCGGAGAGGGGCAGGCCGGCAGCAGCGCCACACAGCTTGCCATTGCTCAAGCTGACAGCAGCAGCCCGCGCCCGGCGCTCCTCCAGGGGTAGGGGGCGAGGACGGAGCATGGTCGTCCCCCGCCGACGCCTCAGCTGTAGGCTGTCCCGGCACAGGACGATCCCCTGGAGCTCCCGTAGCATCTCCTCACACACCGACAGCTGCAACACACACAGGGAGAGAGAGGCCGGGAGATCTCACTGACACACTGCAAGATCAGAGACAGACGGTCAGGCTGAATAAAAAAAAAATGTATTTTGGGTAATAATACAACAAAATGTACAATGTGGACCCAGACGATATCACTTGAAAGCATGAATTAAAACGCTTGTTTCCAAAGTGGTCCTCCGACTGACAGACACCATGCAGGACAGACGACAGCTACACAAATAGGATAGAGTGGGATGCACTGGGCATTTAAGTCTGACAATATCTAACAAAAAGAACTTAAGATTAAGTTTGTTGGGAAAATATCACAACAACCTAGGGGTTTCAAGGAAAAATAGACAACTGTACAACATTCTATATGGTACTTGATGGTTAAATACTGACATTGCAAAATTATTCATCCCCCTTAGCGTTTTTCCTATTTTGATGCATTACAACCTGTAATTTAAATGGATTTTTATTTGGATTTCATGTAATGGACATACACAAAATAGTCAAAAAAATGGAGAACTGGTGGGTGCATATGTATTCAGCCCCTTTTGCTATGAAGCCCCTAAATAAGATCTGGTGCAACCAATTACCTTCGGAAGTCACACAATTAGCTAAATTAAGTTCACCTGTGTGCAATCTGTCACATGATCTGTCACATGATCTCCGAAAATATACACCTGTTCTGAAAGGCCCCAGAGTCTGCAACACCACTAAGCAAGGGGCACCACCAAGCAAGCGGCACCATGAATATAAAGGAGTTCTCCAAACAGGTCAGGGACAAAGATCAGGGTTGGGTTATAAAAAAAGATCAAAAACTTTGAACATCCCACGGAGCACCATTAAATCCATTATTAAAATTTTTTACGAATATGGCACCACAACAAACCTGCCAAGAGGGCCACCGGGGAGATTGGAGTATCTTGGAGTATCCACAGGGGAGATTGGAGTATCTGTCCATAGGACCACTTTAAGCCGTACACTACACAGAGCTGGGTTTTACGGAAGAGTGGCCAGAGAAAAGCCATTGCTTAATTAAAGAAAAAAATAAGCAAACATGTTTAGTGTTCGCCAAAAGGCATGGGGGAGACTCCCCAGACATATGGAAGAAGGTACTCTGGTCAGATGAGACAAAACTGTAGCTTTTTGGCCATCAAGGAAATTGCTATTTCTGACGTAAACCCAACACCTCTCATCGCCCAGAGATCACCATCCCCACAGTTAAGCATGGTGGTGGCAGCATCATCCTTGAGGGAAACCTGTTTCAGTCTTCCAGAGATTTGAGACTGGGATGGAGGTTCACCTCCCAGCAGGACAATGAATCAAAGCATACTGCTAAAGCAACACTCGAGTGGTTTAAGGGGAAACATTTAAATGTCTTTGAATGGCCTAGTCAAAGCCCAGACCTCAATCCAATTGAGTATCTGTGGTATGACTGAAATATTGCTGTACACCAGTGGAACCCATCCAACTTGAAGGAGCTGGAGCAGATTTGCCTTGAAGAATCGGGAAAAATCCCAATGGCTAGATGTTCCAAGCTTATAGAGACATACCCCAAGAAACTTGCAGATGTAATTGCTGCAAAATGTAGCTCTACAAAGTATTGACTTTTGGGGGGAGAATAGTTATGCACGCTCAAGTTATGTTTTTTTTGTCTTATTTGTTGTTTGTTTCACAATAAAAAATATTTTGCATCTTCAAAGTGGTAGGCATGTTGTGTAAATCAAATGATACAACCCCCCCCCAAAAAAAAATCTAATTTAATTCCAGGTTGTAAGGCAACAAAATAAGAAAAATGCCAAGGGGGTGAATACTTTCGCAAGCCACTGTATATTCAAAAGTATGTGGATACACATTCGAATGAGTGGATTTAGCAATTTCAGCTACAGACAATCTCCATAGACAAACATTGGCAGTAGATTAACCTTACTGAAGCGCTCAGTGACTTTGAACATGGCACTGTCATAGGATGCCACCTTTCCAAGTCAGTTTGTCAAATGTATGCCCTGCTAGAGCTACCCCTGTCAACTGTAAGTGCTGTAATTGTGAAGTGGAAACATCTAGGAGCAACAACGGCCCAGCCGCGAAGTGGTAGGCCACACAAGCTCACAAAACGGGGCCGACGAGTGCTGAAGCATGTAGTGTGTAAGAATCATCTGTCCTTGGTTGCAACACTCACTACCGAGTTCCAAATTGCTTCTGGAAGCACAGTCAGCACAATAACTGTTCATCAGGAGCTTCATTAAATAGGCTTCCATGGTTGAGCAGCCGCATGCAAGACTAAGATCACCATGTGCAATGCCAAGTGTCGGCTGGAGTAGTGTAAAGCTCACCACCATTGGATTCTGAAGCAGTGGAAATGCGTTCTACGAAGTCATGAATCACTCTTCATCATCTGGCAGTCCGACGGACAAATCTGGGTTTGGCGGATGCCAGGAGATGGCTACCTGACCCAAAGCATAATGCCGACTGTAAAGTTTGGTGGAGGAGGAATAATGGGCTGGGCCTGCTTTTCATACGTTGGGCTATGCCCCTTAGTTCCATGAAGGGAAATCTTAACACTACAGCATACAATGAAATTCTAGACGATTCTGTGCTACCAACTTTTTGGGAACAGTTTGGGGAAGGCCCTTTCCTGTTTCAGCACAATGCCCCTGTGCACAAAGCGAGGTCCGTAAAGAAATTATTTGTTGAGATCGGTGTGGAAGAACTTGACTGGCCTGCACATAGCCCTGACCTCAATCCCATCGAACACCTTTGGGATGAATTGGAACGCCGATTGCGGGTCTAATCACCCAAAATCAGTGCCCAACCTCACTAATGCTCGTGGCTGAATGAAAGAAAGTCCCTGCAGCAATGTTCCAACATCTAGTGGAAAGCCTTCCCAGAAGAGTGGTGGCTGTTATAGCAGCAAAGTGGGGACCAACTCCATATTAATGCCCACGATTTTGGAAAGAGATGTTCGACGAGCAGGTGTCCACATACTTTTGGTCATGTAGTGTTTTCCTTTCGCATTCTTATATATTATATGAAATTATTGTGAAATACTGGTTACATTATACATTTTGCCATTCTCATCCTCGTAACATAAGACAAGTCCCTGCCCTGCATTTCCCTTATTGCGTTAAATGTGTGTGCTGGTTTGCCCGTCTCCTCTCTGTCTTCCTCTCCCAATGATATCACACAGTGTCAGTGTGGACTAGACGAAGACAGGGCAAGGAGAACAGGCATGATAATCCACACAGTACATCTTTCTAAGTGTGTTGGCCATGGCATCTCCCTTTGTGCAATGTAATAGAAGGGAACAAGCTTACAGAGGCATTGCGTGGGCTATGAGCCATGCCATTATAACTGACAAAAATCAAACAAGCTATTCCGGATACGCACTGAGACAGATAGATAGCTTGTGCGCACACACACTAATTTAATTGTTTCCTAGTCCCCCCCAAAAATAAGTCAGGTGGCATGGGCTTTTCTGTACACAAGCTGGTTTATTTAGATATATCTTTTTTATATCACAGTGTTGTATCGGGAACAATTGAAAACAGTCATATTTCGTAAAGAAAAACATTACAGAACAATACAGCAGAAACTGAAATTAAATCATTTCCAAACCATGAAACTACGTCTTGTTCAAAAATGAATTCAAAGCGGGCTGATTTGAGGTTGTTCAAGAATAAAAGCACAGCATTTACAGTCACCTTCACTACCAGTGGAGACAGCTGAGGTCTACTACATAAAGGCATGCAGATAGATAGTGTATGTGAGGTATTATCTTTGGCAGAGGTCTCAGAGGCAAATAAAAGGAATGGTGCACACTTGGCAAGGGGCTAGCAGGGATAGGAAGCTATGTGCTTCACCCTGTGTGAGGCAGCATAGTGGGGCTCGTGGGGCTTGCTGCTTCTGGAGTTGAGCTGAGTCTGGGAGAAGAGCGCATCAGGGCGGGGAGAGGGAGACAAAGCAGATGCAGGTAAAATAGCCCTCTCTCACCTCTGTTCCGGGCGTCTGCCGCAGAAACCACATAAACTCCAGCACCGCCATGAAGATGGCCACCAGGAGACCGCACACCAGCACCACGAAGATACCGCCTATGTTTTCCATGCCTAGTCCTGGGAGGGAGGGAGAGAGAGAGGGCGAGAGAGAGAGAGAAAGAAAGAGAGAGAAATACCAGAAATACCTTATTTAGATAAGTATTCAGACCCTTTGCTATGAGACACAAAACTGAGCTCTGGTGCATTCTGTTTCCATTGATCATCCTTGAGATGTTTCTACAACTTGGAGTCCACCTGTGATAAATTCAATTGATTGGACATTATTTGGAAAGGCATCACACCTGTCTATATAAGTTCCCACAATTGACAGTGCATGTCAGAGCAAAAACCAAGTCATGAGGTCTAAGGAATTGTCTGTAGAGCTCCGAGACAGGATTGTGTCGAGGCACAGATCTGGGAAGGGGTACCAAAACATGTCTGCAGCATTGTAGGTCCCTAACAACACAGTGGCCTTCATCATTTTTAAATGGAAGAAGTTTGGAACCACCAAGACTCTTCCTAGAGCTGGCTGCCCGGACAAACTGAGCAATCGGGGGAGAATGGGCTTGATCAGGGAGGTAACCAAGAACCCAATGGTCACTCTGACAGAGTATCACAGTTCCTCTGTGGAGATGGGAGAACCTTCCAGAAGGACATCCATCTCTGCAGCACTCCACCAATCAGGCCCAGATGTGCAGCAACGCTACCCATCAAACCTGACAGAGCTTGAGAAAATCTGCAGAGAATGGGAGAAACTCCCCACATACAGGTTTGCCAAGCTTGGACCGTCATACCTAAGAAGACTCGAGGCTGTAATCGCTGCCAAAGGTGCTTCAACAAAGTACTGAGTAAAGGGTCTGAATACTTACAGTATCAGACAAAAGTTTGGACACACCTACTCATTCAAGGGTTTTTCTTTATTTTACTATTTTCTACATTGTAGAATAATAGTGAAGACATCAAAACTATGAAACAACACATATGGAATCATGTAGAAATGCAAAAGTGTTAAACAAATCAAATTATTCAAAGTAGCCACCCTTTGCCTTGATGACAGCTTTGCACACTCTTGGCATTCTCTCAACTAGCTTCATGAGGTAAGCACCTGGAACGTATTTCAATTAACAGCTGTGCCTTGTTAAAAGTTAATTTGTGGTATTTCTTTCTTCCTAATGTGTTTGAGCCAATCGGTTGTGTTGTTACAAGTTAGGGGTGGTATGCAAAAGATGGTAAATCTATTTGGTAAAATACCAAGTCCATATTATGGCAAGAACAGCTCAAATAAGCAAAAAGAAATGACAGTCCATCATTACTTTAAGACTTGAAGGTCAGTCATTTCAAGAACTTTGAACGTTTCTTCAAGTGTAGTCGCAAAAACCATCAAGCACTATGTTGAAACTGGCTCTCATGAGGACCGCCACAGGAAAGGAAGACCCAGAGTTACCTCTGCTGCAGAGGATACGTTCATTAGAGTTACCAGCCTCAGAAATGGCAGCCTAAATGAATGCTTCAGAGTTCAAGCAACAGAAACATCTCAACATCAACTGTTCAGAGGAGACTGCGTGAATCAGGCCTTCATGGTTGAATTGCTGCAAAGAAACCACTACTGAAGGACACCAATAATAAGAAGAGACTTGCTTATGCCAATAAACATGAGCAGTGGACATTAGACCGGTGTAAATCTGTCCTTTGGTCAGATGAGTCCAATTCCAACCTCCATGTCTTTGTGAGACGCAGAGTAGATGAACGAATGATCTCCACATGTGTGGTTCCCACCATGAAGCATGGAGGAGGAGTGATGGTGTGGGGGTGATTTATTTGAATTCACTTAACCAGCATGGCTACCAAAGCAGTGATACGCCATCCCATCTGGTTTGCGCTTTGAAAGACTATCATTTGTTTTTCAAAAGGACAAAAACCCAACACACCTCCAAGCTGTGTATGGCCTATTTGACCAAGAAGAAGAGTGATGGAGTGCTGCAGCAGATGACCTGGCCTCTACAATCACCTGACCTCGACCCAATTGAGATGGTTTGGCATGGGTTGGACTGCAGAGTGAAGGAAAAGCAGCCAACAAGTGCTCAGCATATGTGGGAACTTCTTCGAGACTGTTGGAAAAGCACTCCAGGTGAAGCTGGTTGAGAGAATGCCAAGAGTGTACAAAGCTGTCATCAAGGCAAAGGGTGGCTACTTTGAGGAATCTAAAATCTAAAATCTATTTTGATTTGTTTAACACTTTTTTGGTTACTACATGATTCCAAATTTGTTATTTCATAGTTTTGACGTCTTCACTATTATTCTGAAATTTAGAAAAAAATAAAAATAAAGAAAAATCCTTAAATGAGTAGGTGTGTCCAAAATTTAGACTGGTATTGTATGTAAATGTGATATTTCATTTTTTTTTTGTTTTGCTTTGTCATTATGGGCTATTGTGTGTAGATTGAGCGAGGAAAAAAACTATTTAATCTATTTAGGAATAAGGCTGTAACGTAACAAAAAGTGGAAAAAGTCAAGGGCTCTTGAATACTTTCCCGAATGCACTGTATATACACACACATGCCCATGCCCACGCCCCCACACACACACTTTATTTGAACCCATCAATCAAATTTACAAAAAATGGATCCAAACATTTCAAAGGTCCCTGTATGCATGGCACTCAAGGGTACAGAAAGCACCTCCTCCAGACAGTGAGGCTGCCCACGACAGCTGAAACAAAGCAGTACCTAGCCAATTGCTGTGCCCTATTTTTTGTCAGGCCCACAATCTGGAGGCCACGCACTTCAATCCTGTGTACGTGACTGCCAAATATCAGCGCCACCACCCGAGTCTGTCCAAGCGTGCCACGAGGGGCTGGGATTTAAGCACGCACGCACACACGCCCACACCCCACAGTCAGCATCACAGTGACCCTGACACTTAACCAGTCTAAAAAGGGTGAGTAAGATGAAAGGGGGAGGACAAGGGGGAAGGATGGATGGCGAGAGAGAGAATGAAAGATGGAGGGTTAAAGGCACCTTTGGCACGGTGATCCTCCTCCTTTGGACACTTGCCACCATCCCACCATTTCCTCTTCAAGATCTCTAGACGGTTGTCTTCTTGCAGCTTGAGGATGGCAAGGTCAAACTCATCCCGGTACACTGACCCTGAGGAGGAACAGCCAAATGCACAGAGGGTCACAGCCCTGCAAAGACCATCTCGTCAATGATTGAACACATATTTAAATTCCTGGAAAGTTTCCTGTAGCATGTGTTTTTATGCATTATGATGAGTGCAGTTTACAAGAAGTGCTAGTCTATATGTGAGTGCGTCAACGTAACCATCCTATGACCTATGATTTGCATATCCCACACTGTATTCTGAGGCAGTGTTTCTCAAATTGAATAAATACTGGTAAGTGGTAAGGCTAGGGGTTTCCGAGGACCGGTTTGGGTAACGCTTTTCAAGGACAAAGACCAACACATTTGTTGGTTTGACTTTGAACAATGAAATATAGATTATTCAAGCAAACTCCAGTCCATACCAAGAGTGGCTTTAAATAATTTCACTCATTCCAGTTTGCTCCACTTTTCATGGACTTTGAAACCGAGGTAGTGACAGCATTTCCTTTTCATGAACACTGCACTAAGGACAGCGAACAGAGAAATCCCATACATTTGGCAAAAAGATGCCCACTACAGTTAGCGTCATGTAAATTATGTCTCTTCTCTTACCCACTGCAATGCCGATGTATCCAACAGGCCTATCCGGGTGAGGTTACAATTGATACTCTCTCCTCCTGCCCACCCACCCCTCCATCCCCTTCCCACCACTTACCCACTGGCATGCCGATGCCATAGCCCTTGGTGTCCAGCAAACCTCCTATCTGAGTGAGGTTACAGTTGCGCTGCCGGTAGTACTCGTTCATGGTGCTCTCTAGCAGGTAGGCATAGTTGGAGTTGACCACGCGGGCGATGCCCTCCTCCGTGCTCTTCACAAACACACTGGGCTGCTTGGAGTGCATGAAATTCCACATGCGCTGGTACGTCTGGTAGCGCGAGTTCTATGATATAGGGGGACATGTCATAGAAGCACGGTCAGATTTAAATTGTTCAATTCTTTATTTAACCTTTATTTAACTAGGCAAGTCGGCTAAATAGTCACTTATTTACAATGACGGCCTACTCCGGCCAAATCCGGACGATGCTGGGCCAATTGTGCTCCGCCGTTATGGGACTTCCAATTACAGCCGGATGTGATACAGCCTGGATTCAAACCAGGTACTATCGTGACACCTCTTGCACTGAGATGCAGTACCTTGGACTGCTGTGCCATTCGGGAGCCCAATATGGTCTGATCTGAGGGCTGAGGGCATGCTTTGAGCTCTGGAGCACAGAAGAGGCCTCATAGGAATCTAAAGGAGAGAGAGGAGCTCCCTCTCCCTCTGATTCTCCCTCTCTCTTTCTGTCTTTGTCTCTGTCTTTCTCTCTTGGTCCCTCTCTCTGTCTTTCTCCATCTCTCTCTGTCTTTCTCTCCCCCCCTCTCTTTCTCTTTGACAGGTGAAACCCTGCTTTGTGGCCAACTACATAGACAGACAGGGAAAGTCAGTGGCTGACCCACACTGCCTATCTCTCCAGGTGCAGCACTGAGTTTTCCTTCAGGGGGAAGAGGATATTGACAATCAGACAGGAAACAGATAAGTCATGGTCAGTGGAGATGGAGAGGGGGACAGACAGTGAGGTGACAGGGTCTAAGATAAGATCAGTGACAGGTCATCTATTATGGTGGAGGGGGCCGTGTGCGTGTCCATGTGTGTGTGCCCTTCACCTGGAAGAAGGTCATGGTGGAGCCCCCGTGCATGGTGCCGTACTCGATGGCCGTCTGGTCAGCCAGGTCGTCCACTGACTCGATGGGCACCTCCATCCTCTGGACAGTGAGGAAGGCAGCCAGGTTGGCCGTGTAGGACGAGATGATGATCAGGGTGAACGCCCACCTGGAGGGACAGCGGGAGCAGCAGTCAGACGTACCGACTGGGACCACCTCAGAGGTACAGTATCACCTATAGACTCACACAGACTACCTCAGAGGTACAGTATCAGCTATGGACTCACACAGACTACCTCAGAGGTAGAGTATCAGGTATAGACTCACTCAGACTACCTCAGAGGTACAGTATCAGGTATAGACTCACACAGACTACCTCAGAGGTAGAGTATCAGGTATAGACTCACTCAGACTACCTCAGAGGTACAGTATCAGGTATAGACTCACACAGACTACCTCAGAGGTAGAGTATCAGCTATAGACTCACACAGACTACCTCAGAGGTAGAGTATCAGCTATAGACTCACACAGACTACCTCAGTGTCTACCAGGTATACTGTGCCTTCTGTCACCCTGAAGATGGCACAGTGACGCTGAAACGTTGGTGTTTTCTTACCCAATAAATGAATGTGAGGTTATACATATACAGTGTGCTACTCTTTGTTTTTATAGCTTACCAGGTATAGACTCACACACAGACTATCTCAGCGGCACGGTATCAGGTATAGTATCAGACGCTGCGTTTTCCATGACCACGTGACCTGAATAGGAAATACCCAGGGCCAAGATGGCAGGCTAATTGGAGCAGCGGCACACAAATTACATGATCAAAATGTTACTTTGATATCCCTGAAACCACAGTAGAGAGGTCAAGGCCACGGGCTACAAGTACGGTTCAGGTCTGCAAGATAGTGTGGAAGCTTCGAGACGGATACATATGCAGTATGCATACAAGTGACTAAGTGTGACTGAGTGAGTACACCCTTTCCCACACTACTGCGCCAAACCGAGCGGTACCTTGGTTATACATCCACCATAGTTGCTGGAACTGTGCTGGGAAGGACGAAGTGAGAATCATTTTTTATTGTACTCACCATACTCCACTGACGCAGCGCGTGGAGAGGGCGCGGGGGGCGATGGTGGACCCCTGCTGCATGAACCCCCCCACGGGGAACCAGAAACTGTTGCCCAGCGAGTATTGGTTGATGAGGAGGTTACAGCGCCCCTTCAAGCAGGGGTGGGGATTGTACCACTCGTAGGGGGTGAGTCTAAACAGACACGCAGACACACAGACATGAACGCAGGCACACAGTGAGAGAAATTAGAGGGGGGAAACAACAACTGAAACAGTCAGCGAAGCACAAAGTAATCTTGAATCCCATGAGGTGGTGTAACGTGGTTTTCAGTTCCCCTGGGTCAGCTGGTGTACACTCCCGTACACCTGCTGCAGTCTGCTGTGAGCAGACCATTGAGCTGCCATGACAGCTTCCGGTATTACTGTGTTCTTAGGATGATCCAAGTTCTAAAAACCTGTAATTAATTTAAAGCATGCTTCGACCACAGGCAAATCTTCAAGGGGAAAACATAATGCAGAGCGGTACAAGGGTAACACTGTATTTAGCCCCCTTCAACATACAAACGAGTAAAGAATAATTGACCTTTGGCAACCCCTCCTCTCAGAATGTCTCATTACAGCTGTTGTCGCTGTCACTTTTCAGTGGGAGGTTGTTTTCTTGTATTGTTGCTTTTTAAATGTACCAAATGTTTCTTTTAGGTACAGTCACATGACATCAACCTGTAATCAAGATGGTTCCACTTCCATCAACTTGAGAAAGGTCCCCCCCCCCCACACTCTTTTTTCACAGAAATGAAATGACTTATTTACACAATAAATACATACATACATTATGACATCAAGGGGTTGTTGCCTGCTACCCAAATAATCTCTCCTTCCTCCTGAAGTGTGCACTCGTTCACTACTCCATGGGCTATAGGGAATTCCCATATACCAGTCATTTCCTTTCAAATCCATGAACAAGTGCACAACTCGGGAGAACGGAGAGACTATTGGGACGCAACACATAGTGGAGAGTTTTACTGTATACGACACGTCAGTTCCTCCAAAGCACCAGCAGATGTCAATGTAGAGCTGAGAGGAGTTGGAGGACGCACCTGGCAACCAGAAAGAGCACACAGCTGACTGCCAGGTAGGCTAGCAGCATGAAGAGCCACACCCCAGGGGAGAAAGGGTCTAGGAAGGAGAAGTAGCCAGGTCTGCGCCCCTACAACACACACACACGCACGCACGCGCACGCACGCACACACACACACACACACACACACACACACACACACACACACACACACACACACACACACACACACACACACACACACACACACACACACACACACACACACACACACACACACACACACACACACACACACACACAGGGAGAGAGAGAGAGAGAGAGAGAGAGAGAGAGAGAGAGGAGAGGTGGTTAGCTACATTACATATACACAGATACACCCTAAACCAATACATCTGTATGACCAAGGGTTCCTGTGTTTTCTCGGACTGAGACTCCGAGACATGGAGCTATATGCCTCAGGTCTAGATTTACTACTGGGAGATTTATCAGCCTGAGTTTTGTATAGAGCTAATTCATACTGCTTAATTATCTAGCACTGATGGCCATTGTCCACAAACTGAAACCAATTACGTCTGAAATAGAGCTGTGGGAAATTGCGTGGTTGAAATTGACCGCAGAAGGCTAGCGCAGTAGCTAGGGGCAATTACATTATCTTCAATGGAGATGGAGAAACTCAAAGCAGTCCAGTCCATCAAAGACAAGAACTGTAAGGAAGGACCTGGTGTTTTTAGGGGCAACAGCACAGCTATGTAGGTTATCGGATTACCTTTAAGTGATCAAACAGCTTATTGTAAGAGTAGGCCTATTCTTATGACATATTCTTAACACATTGGGGCCACATTTGATATGTAACATGTGTCATCAATTCACCAAAACGACAATCCCCTTGATAATAAGCCATACAACATACATCTAATACAAATGTCCCCCCCCCCCCAAAAATATATATTTTGTGTGCGGCGAGCGGATAGGATTTAAAGGTCATAAACCATTCTAAATGATTAATTAATGCGTAATTAGGCCTGGATGAGGCCGGATATTCATTAATGTGTCTGTAATCACTCCCATATTAGTGTAATTGAGCAACATAGGAGTGGAGCTGGAGATTTCTAATTACAGTAGGGAGAATTAGGACTGTCTGAAGAGCCTAATGCTACCAGCTGATGGTGGCCTGCCTTCTGAAAATGATCTATTTATGGTGCCAGCATCAATGTATTCTCTGATAAGGGACTCTGTAATGGTAGTCAAACTGGTCAGAGGCCATTAGTGTCTTAGAGAGTCTTGAAACGAGAAAGGGTAGTGTGTGTGAATCTTCTTCGAGGATGTGACCGCCAGGTTCAAACCCGGGTCTCCTAAGACAAGACTGTCTTAGCCCACTGAGTTAACGCCGAGGCATTGTAAAACCACCTCCGTTACAAAGGCAGGACCTACAGTAAAACAGCGCAATGCAGTGACAACTCCTGCAAAATAAGAAACCACACGGCAAAAAGTAACTAGGTGAGGGTTGTGCTGACACGATCCAATCTGGTGCCAAGTGAAGTGAGCGTTTTGTTTACAGCGCTACTCCATTTAATTCCCTGTTTAGTTGCCACTAAGAGACCATTAAGAAAGAGCAGAGCTGTTGAGGAAGCAGCACAACACCAGCAGATGGTGTAGTGAAAAGATCAGAGAGAGAGAGAGAGGGATGGATGGAGGGGGAGAGAGAGAGAGAGAGAGAGAGAGGGATGGATGGATGGAGGGGGAGAGAGAGAGAGAGAGAGAGAGAGAGAGAGAGAGAGGGGATGGATGGATGGATGGATGAGAGAGAGAGAGAGAGAGAGAGCGAGAGAGGAAGAGGTAGAGAGAGAGAGGAAGAAAAAGTGAGATGGGACATGCTGTTCACTAATCTCTACTGTGATATGAATGTTTAAGGAGGTAGAGAGGGCATTGGGCTGTGTGATATACAGTAACACTATGAAGTGAGCTCAACTTTCAAGAAGTAACGTTGGTACACAAGAACAAAAACATAGCCACACCTGAAGTAATGGAAAAAGTTGCCTAGGAGAATCAAAAATGAAAGACCAGAGTCAAAGGGACTGACAAGGCGAAGGTCTGTGTGACCGAACTATAGTTTGATGATGTTACACCTTGAAAGTGATATAGTAGTGTGTTTATATTCTCTTGGAATTCCTATCAAGTATGGCTCGGCCAACCATTCTATTTACTTGTGTAAAGCCACTGAGCATTTTCTCCTCTCGTCCTGTATTTAACATTCTCTGTGGCCCTCCAGACATCTCAGCAAAGCAGTGCTAAAACCCTTTAACAAGCAGCTCAACCGGGCAGTTGAGCTAATGTTGACAACCAATTCTAAATTCAATTAAACGTATTCATTTTGTTTGGCATATTCTTTTAGTTTAAGGATCATGCGGTTTTCATTATCGGACTGAAACACCCATTCAAATATGGCTGAAAACCAGGAAGTGAATGTGAGCAAAATCGAACGTCATTTACTACACATTTTTTTGTGTTAATTATGTGCACAATAGGAAATTACAAGGTTGTAAAATGTTGCTGACCTCTAAAACACCATTAAAGAATGATACTAAGATATTGTTGTTTTCCAATTTTATGGTCTACCAGGCAGTTGAGTTGCCCATTGCTTTAAGTCAAAGCTAGTTATAATGGACTATAGACAAATATTATGAGACTTCGTCTGTGCAAATACAGAAATCCTTTCATACCTATATCATTATTTACTGTCTGCCTGTTATCTTCAATATGTTTCACAATATCATTCAGTACATGTCATTTTACTGGTATTCTAAACATATAAACAGTAAATGTGTGAATTTACATGAATTTGAATATTCATATTTTGACACAAATATGTATATAAAGGCAATTTAATGTATCATCTTTTTATGATGTAAAAAGTCTATGCAAATTCTAAGACAAATTGAATTTACTCTAATGTTTGCTATGCATTATTTATCGAAGTTTATGTCATGCAAACAAAAATTAGCAATTTATGGCCTCCTATTGAGGCTAAATACACATCTTTTGCAGAGCAATACTTTTCCTGATATTTTTTTCTTGGTGTGCCAGTGAAAGGGTTAAGTTGTTAACATGTTATTCTGTGTGTGTGTGTGTGTGTACTGGGTGATGGAGGGAGGTAGGTAGGGTTTATTTCTTCTCAAATAGGAGAAGGAGGCCCCTCATGCTGTCAGGAAGCTCTCTGAGGTGCCAGTCATCTGCACTGATCTGTAGTCAAGGTGGGCATCACGACCGGTGAAGGCCGCTACGAGCACAACGGGGATTTTTTTTGTAAAACTTTACTTGAAGCCTGCACGTATACTGGTTTATTACTTGTTATATGCAAGTATGCGCCTATGATTTATTAAGCGGATTATAATATGTAATGGCTCAATTTCTTTTTTCAGGACTGTTACCACCTGACTACGGGCTCTGCACTGTACAACAGGTCTCTGACTGTAATCATGGCTGCATCCACGCATGCAGGGCACTCTGACTGGATAGGAAGGTCTTTATTGGACATGAGCCTTTATAGAGTGTAATTATCATCATCATCCCATCAAATGGAGAACCGGGGGAGGTGCCGGTTGTGACAACTGCCTCATTGCCCGTGTTGGTTTTACAAGCAAATCCAAACAATCAGAAATGAAGCGTTATACAAACCCCTCTCCCCATGGGCTCCACTTTGTGTTAAGTGGCGGGATGTAAGACCTTTAGCACAGAGTTTCTAAACCCAGAGGCACAACATTGCGAGACTTCCGGGAACGCTTAGGAAGCAGACCAGGCTGGGGTTTGAGAAGCCAATGAGAGAAGTGAAAACTTCATCCTTAGTTGTTACATTTCTCAAAATCTAATGGCAAAACCTAAGATTTGAGCCAATGTCTTAAGTAGTTGAACTTGTTATTACTCCAACCTCGTGAAAGTGACACGTTTTCATTTTTGTCAAAAACAACTTTATATCAAAGGAATGCCTTTTGATTTGACGGCCAGCACAAGTGCAGTTTGAAACGGGACGACCGTTAGACCTGATGACGTGTTTCTGCACGTGAGCTTAGCTAGCCAATGTCCACATGACAATGTCCACATGACAATGTCCACATGACAATGTCCACATGACATTGCCTACAAGTGTGATCGGGGATTTCTATTGGAGAAGCAGTTTCTTCCTATCTTCATACTGTACTATCTTTGCCTTTAGTGAGTGAGGTCACATTCAAGGATTTCACCAACATATCTTCCTCCCTCCCCTTATTGTCATTCCCCACACATTCAACCTGGGAGGGAGGTGTGACTGCACTACAGAAACACACGGCGTGAAGGAGAGTAACCTGTTTTTTTTTTTTCAAACACCAGCCCCCTTGAGAGATGCATGCCTATTTGTGGTCCGCCACTCACATCGCTGTTATTACGGTCTCTGTGACTACGGAGGTGGAGGTGCTTTGTTAATGTGGCGAGGGAGGGGGGGCTGCTGATTGGCCTGCCGTCCCAGATTCCCTCAGTGCTCTCTCTCGCAGGATGGGGCAGCTGAGAGGGAGAGGGCAGGCGGGGAAGATGGAGGTTGGGGCGAGATTAGAGGGGGACAGACACACACAATCAGGATCCCTGTGCCACACTCCCACAGGGCAGCTTGTGACACCACTCCCCTCTATACCAACCCTCTAATTAACTTGTGGGTCTAATTAGGTTTCTAATCTCCATACGCAACCCTCAATACTCTTTTTCTCTCTCTCTCTCTCTCCATTTCTCTCTTTGATCTCTCTGTCTGTTTCTGTCTTTACTACTACTACTAGGAAGGAGGGACTGGTGGAAAGATGTGCTCAGAACATAGAAGTAGGGGATTATGAGAAAGGGTGTTTGATGAAACAAGTGTACAGATTGGTGGAGTATACTCCAACATGGAGACATGAAGGACTTGAAGGGTAATGAAAAGAGGACCATCCCAAAACACTTTATAAAACCAGTTCATCAAGATAAGAAAAAAGAGATTAAGAACACACACACACACACACACACACACGCACACGCGCACACGCACACACACACACACACAGTTGGGGTGCACTGTGGACAGAAAGAGATTAAACAGTAGTAGGCAGGGCCAGACTAACGCATTTGGGGCCCCGGGACATCTACCTCCAGGGGCACATGCATGCCCATTCGGTAATCCGGCCCTGGTATTAGGCCAATTCTACAGCCATGCAGCAGGTAATTAACTCAACAGGCTTCTCTATTTTTCTCCATTTTCCATTGTTATTGACCAGGCTGAGAATTTCAATTCATGTTTGAAATAAGTAGAGGGGCCCTTGTTTGAAATCACAGCATCAGAAATCAATAGCTAGTGGATTAAACCTAAACAAGTGCAGTCACAGAAATTCTAATATTGAATGGTGGCGCTGGATCCTGTGGAGACCTAAGAGATTGCCAAGGGGCGCTAGGAGGGAGTGAGCTCTGGGTAAAGAGATGAAGAGAGAAGGAGACACCAGGGACAGGTACTGTGTAAAGACTCCAGACAGATAGACAGAGAGTCAAGAGTGAAATCAGTGCAGCAGACTCTCACTCTTTGTAGTTAGTTTCTTCCGCCCTTCACTCCTGACCTTAAGCGGTCGAGGCTCCACATCTCTCTCTGCCAGTTACCTTACGCATGCTCTTCCTCCCATCCCTCTATCCCCCCTCCCCCTGTCCCTCTTGTCTGTGCCCGCCTGGTTAGGACAGTGGGAGTGTGTGTGTCAATATTGAGCTGCAATGTGTGTGGGCTTCTCCTTTCCTCCTACACGCCGCCTCAGCTCGCAGGAACACACCAATGAGCACGTTCCAACGCGTCAGCAGTAGCAGCCTGCCGCAGAGGTGATATGGCAGCCCACTTAACACTGCACCTGCTGCTATCGATTCATTCAACCAACTGTTGGTCCAATGGAGCCTTTCTCCTGGCAGCTGCACCTATTAGCACCAAGGAAAGGGGAGGGACGCAGACGGACGGACGGGAGGGGGAGGACAGGGGCGGCTGTGAGTAAACGCTCTACTGGGACGCCACATTAATATTTTTACACGCCGCCGCTTGATCCAAAGCGGCTCCATCCGGCCGGTGGCCAGCGGAGAGACCAGTGTGTCAGCTTAGGTTTGGGGGAAGGCCTTTGATTAATGGTTGGCTGGTGTTAAAACACAGAGACAATCGTATTGAATTTCCACAACTGTTGCCTGGGTCTTGTTCTATACGCAGGGGTCAGGGCTATTATTGGTGCGAATTAGATCCCAGTCACAAACAGAGAAGAAGTGGGAATGGGAATGAAAGAAGTCCATTTATCAGGTCGATTCACACCCACATAACACGGAGCAGAGCACACCATCTGTTACTCTGGCAGAGGTAGAGAGAGGAGAGGGATGTAGTGGGAGGAGGAGAAGGGGCTGAACGGGCTCCCAGACAGAGGCTGATGATTGGTCGCTAGCTGTTTGTAGGGTTCAGGGGTCAGCCAGGTTGTTTTGTAGGGGTCGGAGAGGTCAGAGGTTAGTCTTACCAAGTGCACACGGTACATGATGCTGATTCCCAGAGTCATAAAAGGCTTGGAGAAATCGATAACCTTCTCCCTCTCTGCGGTGATGGTGAGCCCCGCTACGGCCAGGTCCGCTTTCTGGAATAGACACACACCACCCATTCAGATATGCACAGATAGGTACATCTACAGTAACAAAGGTTGGGTTGTGGTGGTGGAAAATGCATGGAAAGTTAAATGAAATAGTAAGTAGGCTACTGGTGTAATTCCACTCCTACTGTGCTGCCATTGTTGTCCGTGACGCCTAGTCTGCCAGCAGTGTGTAGCATCATTGGCTTTGTGTCTGAAACCTGACTCATGCAGGGCACCAGGGAGAACAGAGTGTAGAACGGAGGGGGGGTACATCCCAAATGAAACCCTATTCACTATGTAGTGCACTACTTCTGAGCAGGATCCAGTGCACTATATAGGGAATAGGGTGCCAATGTTTTTTTCAAGCTGGCGAAGAGCAGATTGTTATGACAAATCACTTGACACAGCAGCCAGTTAGCCAGCTAGGCTGAGCCAGCCAGCCAGCCAGTGCTACTCGGCATGGTAGGGCTGTGAAGGTGGCTGCTCGATCCCAGTATTCATCCGACACTGCAAAGTGCATCTGCAAGAGATTTTCATCTCCCCAGAACCCAGTGCAATCCTTCGCTGCTCTTTGTCCTTTGCAGTTGGAAAATAAGAGGATTGTTAGAGCTCAACTCTAAATGAGAGGAGAGCCTGCCTGCTTACAGCCTGCCTGCTTACAGTGTCGGTCCAAGGCCCTGTTAACTTGGCTAGAAGGCCCTGTTCAAAAGAATCAGTGGAAATATTTTGCTCTGATAGCACACCAATCATCAGTTAGTGCCATGCCATCATTGGCACAGTGCACGTTGACACTAAATAAAATTGCCTAGCAAACAACTTTGGACCAATCAAGAAGAAGAACTTTGAGATACAGTATATAGACAGTGCTGTAGGCAGAGATAATTTGTAGAGAGACAAGCAGAAAGTTTAGCATCAAGGCTAGCCCTGGGTCTTGTTATGTGGTAATGTACCCTGTCAGGTGGGTATCATACACCTTTCACTGTCAGTGGACCTATGAGGGACTCTGGCTATCATATGCCTTTGCCTTGATCTGAGAGCAGCAGTTGAGAACAGAGAGAGAGAGTGTGTGTGTGTGAGTGAGTGAGTGAGTGAGTGAGTGAGTGAGTGAGTGAGTGTGAGAGAGAGAGAGAGAGAGAGAGAGAGAGAGAGAGAGAGAGAGAGAGAGAGAGAGAGAGAGAGAGAGAGAGAGAGAGAGGTGGCTTTTCACACGAGCTTCACTCTGTTTGAGTACAGGTCCCTGGAGGAGTTGACCAATCCTGTCCAGAATAACTTGAACAGCAAAAACAGAGCTCCAAGTGCTAACACAATGGCGAAAAAGTTCTGGAAGGCTTTTTAGTGGTTGTTCACCGACAACAACTCTGAATGAACGCGCAAAACCAAGCATTTAGCCAACCCCCAGCCAGCCCGAAAGCAACAACAAAAAGTATCTCGGCAAAAAAACTCAACAAAAGAAAGAAGTCACTCCATATTAATTAATGCACCTATTGAATATTAATATTGATTACTGGAAGCTAACAGCTATTGAAAAGTGTGTGGAGAGAGAGAAAGCACACGGTATAAAGTCAGCTTTTAAATAATGCATCGTTGTATTCTTTCCCCATGCCACCACACTTGTTTCCACTTTCGCTCAATCATAAGATGGTGCCCTGGAAAAAAACGAGATAGGAAAAGAAAATCAAAGCCGTCCCTACGGCTGCTGAATAATGCATTGAGTTAGAGGTTCCCCACTGTACGTGGCATTTCATCTTCCCGGTAGGACTTTGCGTCCGTCTCTATGGCTACTTAAAGTAAAGCCCCCGTCCCCAGCTTGCAAATGAAGCCTGTGGAAAGCTTGTCCATACATTCTCTTCTCTCAGCGTTCGCTCTACTTTTCTGTGTTAATTCAGTCAGCCGCTATAGGCTAGCTACAGTACAATCTCTCTTCCTTCTTCTCCTCCTCCTCTTCTAACCCCGCCAACTATAACCCAGTCATCCACTAACCCTCTCCTTTCCAGTTTGGGGGTCTTTCCAGAGAGTGGAGCTCAGAGGCAGAGACTCAGTGACCCCACACCTTCCTGCGCTGTCTCCCCTCGACCTTCCCCCTCCCCGACATTCCTTGGTACTCCGTGGCAGCTACTCTGTAGTCTGTATTGTGTAAGGCGCAATTAGACCAAGTTGAGACCTCCTCAAGGTCCCCAAATCAGAACCAACTTGCAGGGGGACAAATGGAGACAATAATACGAGTAGGCATTCCTTTCATTTCCTTAATGGCTTTGCCTTCCATTAGCCTATAGCGAATTAAGACACATCACTTATTAAGGGCTCCCTCACCACCTCCTCAACCCTTCCACTCTATCCCCGGTCTGCGTGAACATCTACAAAAAACACTGGTCTGTGCGACCACACTCTAAGACCAGCAATATAGACCTTTCATTCACAAACAAAATGGTTCAGATGGTTTAGCAGACTGGTTAGCTGGGCCCTTTTAAAGACATGTCTGTGCTGTGAGTGTTTGCTCAAGGGTGACTGGGGCTAATTGAGATCCATTAGGACAGATGAGCTGTATCCGAGTTCGAAGGGTGAACAGAACACAGCCAATGGCTGCGTCCCAAATGGCACCATGGTCAAAAGTAGTGCACTATAAAGGGAATTGGGCGCCGTTTGGGATGCAGACCCAAGACTCTGTGTAATCTGTTTCAGGCATTATCTGGACTAATTAACAGCCTTGCACCTCCTGTACATCCTTGTTCTTTTCCTCCTCCTCCATCTTTTATCTTTTTTCCTCCTCCTCCTCACATCTCTGCATGGTTACATCCCCTTACTGTAGGATGCTCTCAATGTGAAAACATCAATCAATAGCTTTGGGCACTACTTTTCTGGATCACATCATTGGGGACATGTTTTACTACGAGACAGATTAAATATTTTGACCCTGGAGTCTACGGAGACACACAATGCCTGCACACATAATACCCACATATAGGCCCCATACACACTAAAGTTATACAACTGACAACGGTTGTAATACAACAGAGAGCTTTTCTGTCAAAAATAATTACACAAGCACTGTGGCGACAGCGCACAATGGTTGTGGACACATTTCTGTGATGACAAACTCTCCATTGTATCATGAACATACAGTATTAGTTGTATCACATCCACGGTGTCAAATCAGTTGTATAACCTGTGCTTGAGAGGGCCACTGGATGTTTGTAGGATGTTATTGGTTTGTTAGGGGTGATTTGGCAGTAATGGCTGTAAATTCATGAATAACATTTGATTAAAGTGTTGATAGTTCGAGTGGCATTATGCTGTGAAGTGGTAGAAGGGGGTAAATGGTAGGTAGATGGGAGGCGATGGAAGTGCCCAGAGTTTTTCCTGGTCAAGTCATATGGTCAAAAGAAATCCTGTTTACTACAGGAAGCTGTTGCCCTTACCCTTGAGATGAGCTCTCCCACCATGCCCGTCCAGGTACCGTTGGTCCCAGATACCCCGTACACCCCGTCCCCCACCAGATTGATACAGTACTTGAACTTCAAGATGTCCGCCAGCTCCTTCAGCATGTCCACACAGAAGCCCTCATAGCGCTCGTTCCCTTCCATCTCCTGGTGGTTTGGTCGTAGCATCACGTAAGGGTTCTCCTGCGAATGGACACAGATGTAGCAGAGCACATGTAGAATACCATGATAATGTGACGAACCAACACCTAGCGACCTCGGACCTCTTAGCGTAACGGTTAAGGTGTTGGCTTGACTGTCACTGGATCTGAGTTTGAGTCCTGGTTGGAGTTTCCCCCGAATTCACAACAATAAACATATCATAGTGTAGTACAGCATAACCTAGTGTAGCATAACATCATCTCAACCTTGACAACTTACCCTTTTTTGAGGTCAAGTTGAAATTAGCATATTGTATGTCTAGACAGTAGACACTATCTCACCAGAGGTCATTTGTTTTAAAGAGGAGCCAATAAGAATATATCTAGGCAACAATTAACTTCACCACCGTACTTGACATGGGAACAAAAGCACTCACGCACCTGTTACTGTCCTGTCTCTGTTTCGCACCACTGACTGTTTTAAAACTCGCTCTTTCTTAAAGTTTGTTCCTAATTTATGATACATTTTTTCATAATGTTGAGCAAGCAGCTCAATGATTTAAATTTGGGGAGTTAAGAGAGATTTATCAACCAATCTTTGGGCAGCATAAAAATGGGTTCACATCCTATGCCAGCCACCTTAGCTAAAAGACTAAATGTGGCTACTGTTTTTGAAGAATGCTTTAATAAAGCATGCATACAATCTCGAATGCTGTCCTGTGAGGATCACAATGGGTCAGATCAGCTTGGCAATGGTTGACAATAACCAGACCTTCTCTCACTGACAGAAGAGGGGAGGAGGGAGCTGGTGTGGGGGTTTTGACACCTCACACACACCCTGTCATAAATTGGCGAAAGTATTGGCGAAAGGAATGTCCTTTGTTATCATACTGTTTCCTGCCAAAACTTTAACACGGTCAAACGTGAATACTGGAACAATTATTCTAACATAAGAATGTGGGGAATGGTCAGAGGGGAGCTGTAGAAAACGAAAGTCATATTGGTTTTCATTTTGTGACGTCATAAAAAATTGTATGGACGAAATACTGTAACTTGGAAAGTATATCCCCTTCATCTATCAAGTTTCCATCCAATATGTTCATATAAAATGAAAAATTCTGAAAGTATTTTTGTGAAGATAGGAATGTGCTTTTAGGAGGCATAATAGATAACTTGCAATCATATCTTTTGCACGGTAAGTAGCCACGCCCCTATAATCCTTTTCGACCAGAGTGCTTAAAAGGACTGGCTGACAGTTAACATTTTAGACCAGGAAAGATGGGGAGTTGCAGCCCACGTCTAAAGTGGTTTAAATGCTGAATCTCAGAGACCAGGAAACGTGAGGCGGGAGCTACACGTTTGATATGGTTGGAACTTTGAACCTCAACACGAGGTGAAGAAATAAACTCACCTTCCTTTAGAGCAGAGAGACGGCGAGCTGCAGCTCATGACCATTGTGGTCAGAATCCTGAATACCAACACGAGGGGGAAAACAAGCTCCCCTCTCAGCCAATAACTGAGACAGCTGATTAGCTGTCTTCACTCAAATATCTAGAAAATCTAAGTGAGACTATCCTACTACGCTCATCCCCAATGGCAACTGTCGACACGGCTGGCTAGCTGTCTTCCAGAGTGAATAACAGTACAAGATGGGAAAGGGGAGACCCTTTTCGGACAATCAGAGACATACAGCTTGCCGCTGAAACACCAACAACCTTCCTAAGGAGGGCTGGTTCTGATAGAGATAAACGTCGAAAAAAGGCACTCACACGTAAATACATTCATGATTTTTTATTCCAAACGGTTCGTGTGCAAACTATATGATTACTGTGAGAATAGTTCTGAAATATATTGATGATAAGTGTATTTTTCTCTCTCTTGCTCCCCATCTCTGTTGTAACAAGCCGTCATATTGTGTCTGTCCACTAGGGACCGTTGTCTCATGTAATGTTTAATGTTTATTCTGTGCTATTATTTAGTTAGCTAATAAATAAATATTTAAACCTATTCGTGGAGTGCTGAATCATGAGTACGGCTTGGGCTTTTGCAGATGCATGAGGTTATGACTGTTCAGAATGATGATATGATAAGAGGTAATGATTAATAAGATGACTGTTTATTGATGTAATTTCTTCCTTATATAGTTTAATTCAGGAGATGGTAACTCTTTAAACAACCTCTTCAGTGGTGCCCAAAATCCTAATGAGTTAATTGTTACATGAATAATTTAAATCGGGTAACAATTAATCATAGTTAGTTGATTAAATAAATAACAATTATCAGATTAATGAAAGTAAGTCATGACAATTCACTGTGGTGTTTTTACGGACTGAATACTGTAGTATACTGTAGTATTTACCATTTACTATAGTATAAATATGGTAGTAAAAAAGGAGTAGTATATACTGTGGCGTACCACAGACTAGCCACCAGGGGGAAACTCGTCGAGGCCTGGTGACAGACGGAGTCTACATCATGCGGCGATGGCTTCCTCTGCTGGACGTGCCAGGTCTTGACGGGCCCTCCTTGCCAGGACTAAATGGGACTGATTGAGACTGGTGAGTAATCAAGGGGCTGATTGCTCACCAACCGTACGAGTCCCATAAAGCTACCAGAAGGGTAGCACAGAGGGGTTTTTCTCATGGAGAGAGGTTCCTTCCGTATAGTCTTCCTCACAGTCAACAAAAAAATAAATAGAATCCCCCAAAGGAGACAGCAATACCCCGGAACCCAGAAGACGGTAACCTGGAGAAGACCTATTCTTTTATTTTTCTTTGTTTTAATAAACACCTATCACACTGAGCTATCACACTTGTGTCCTTGTCTGATCAGTGTAAACATTTTAATCTAACCCTCTGGTCTGCCACAATACAATAGTAATTACTGTCGTGTTTTTGCAGACTGTAGTATACTGTAGTATTTACTGTAGTGTTTTTGCGGACTGTAGTATACTGCAGTATTTACTGTAGTGTTTTTGCGGACTGTAGTACAGTATACTGTATCATTTACTGTAGTGTTTTTGCGGACTGTAGTATACTGTAGTATTTACTGTAGTGTTTTTGCAGACATCACTGTAGTATTTAATAAAGTGTTTTTGTTTTATTATCTTTGACATAGAAGTGGGGGACTTTCTCCTTGAGGAAATGCTAAATGCTAAAAGAGCACATTTGACATAACCTGTAAGTAGGTAGGACTGGGTTCTGAATGGAGAGTTTAGAGCTTCCTCTCTTTTCTATAACCTGTATGGGACACAATATATGGTCTGTTTGCAAGTTTCTTACGGATGGCACAAATTGGGGTAATTTTTTTACCCCTTTTTCTCCCCAATTTTGTGATATCCAATTGGTTGCCCCATCGCTACAACTCCCGTACAGACTCGGGAGAGGCGAAGGTCGAGAACCATGCGTCCTCCGAAACACGACCCCGCCAAGCCACACTGCTTCTTGACACACTGCTTGCTTAACCTGGATGCTAGCCGCACCAATGTGTTGGAGGAAACACTGTACAGCTGGCGACCGAAGTCAGCGTGCATGCGCCCAGCCCACTAGAGTGCGATGAAATAGCTCTGTCATACTCCTATTGGCATGGCGTTTGTGTTGTCTGTTGACCGGGAGATAAATTCCTTTCCCAGTACGAAGTGGCGTTCCTCCATTACGACATAAAGTGGAAAACCGGAGACCTCAAAGACAAAGAGGACGACACATCACACTGCCACCGACCATCCTGTCACCATGGCAACAACAGTTACTCTACCTGTGGTACTATCGGCCCGGTTTCCCTTACACTTGATTCATCTTATATGGCCTTTCCCCCATTCCATCTCGCTGGAGTTTTCCGTGCACGCACCACTTCATGCTATACTGGTTAGAGAATAGGGATAATAGAATGAGGTGTTTTCCTAGCCTTCTTTGCATCATATCGGAGGTCACTGAATCAGAGCACATTATAATTGTTCCTTTTAGTTGACATACTCATCAGTAGTAGATGGAGGGAGTGAGCGGCGGAAGCATTGAACGTATGCATGCAGGAGAGCTCCTGGACTGCATGATAAAGAAGAAGAGTACAGACAGAGAGAACGAAGGGGGCCTTTCAAGGCCCTGAGTCAGAGCACAGTGACACTCTATAAATGCAAATCCTCTCCATTCATTAACTTATTAAACAGCCACACATGTTACCTTCCTTGCCCTCGAGTTGACACCTCTGCTGTGGTTATGCGGTGCCACGCGGGAAGGCACAATATAAATGCAAATGATGTCATCGCTGGCAGCAGCCTGGTGGTAGAGGCGCTCTACCATTGCAACCGGACCGACGCTTTCCCTTTATCCTCCCAAACTAGGGCTTATTAAGGAGTAGTATTTCACGGGCCAGTTTTATATTACACGGCGGGGGTTCAAGAGAGAGAGCTTGGAAATGAATAAACAAACATTCTGGATTCAATTAATAGGTCTCAACACCCCCGGCGATAGAGAGGAGTGGGCCTCTCCGCTTAATTAAACGTGGCCCATCATTTCTCGGCTAGCTCTCCCTTGTTGATTGACGAGTGTGAAACGGAGGCAAAGTAAGTATAAAGTATATTTATCTCCCCAATAGCCCCCATTATTAGGAGACTCTGTAGAGGTGGTGAAGAACATCCTCGGTTGGTGACCCGGTTAACTACTTCAGCTCATGTATTGATTGGAGATCAAGCTATTCTCAGACCCACTCTCTGGATTGGATGGTTCTGGAGGTACCGTGGGTCTCCACTGAGCTGGGGGAAAAATGCTTTTAGTTTTTATGCCCCAGCTCATGGAATAGCCTTTCAGGTCACCTTGAAGTTGGACTCGCTGGTCTCCATTGGATAGTTTAGACTGAGTTCAAGGGAGGTGATATGTGAGAGTTGTGTTTGTCTGGATATATATTGTATTTATTAAACTGATATTGTTATTTTACATGATGTTGTATTAAATTGTATTGCATATACGTTCATGTTCGTAGGGCTCCCTTGTAAAATAAACCCCGGTCTCAATGGTGACCCACCCTGTATAAATAAAAGTTTAATAAAAAAAATGATTAAAGAAAACTGCATTTTAATTAAGAGCTGGCCCATCAATCATGGTAGTAAAACCCTGACATTAATCAATAATGTATGGGGGGGTCTCTCTCTCTCTCCAAGGGTAATAAACGATCAGAAACGAACAGTAAGCATTACACTCACAAAGGTTTTTAAATAATATATACTATTGGCTCTGTAAAGTGTTGTAGCAATGTGCAAATAGTTGAAGTACGAAGGGGAAAATAAATCGGTAAAATATAGGTTGTATTTACAATGGTGTTTGTGCTCCACTGGTTGCCCTTTTCTTGTGGCAACAGGTCACGTCTTGCTGTTGTGGTGGCACACAGTGGTGTTTCACCTAATATATACAGTATATATATGCATATGGAGGTTTGGCAGGAGGTTAGGAAGTGCAGCTCGGTTTGAGCTCATTAATGTGTAGTGGGCACATAGCCGGTCTTCTCCTGAGGGAAAATAGGTATCTGGCAGGTAGCCTAGTGGTTAGAGTGCTGGGCCAGTAACCGAAAGGTTGCTGGATCTAATCCCTAAGCTGACAAGGTAAAAATCGGTAATTCTGCCCCTCAATAAAGCAGATAATCCACTCTTCCCTGGTAGGCTATCATTGTAAATAAGACATTTGTTCTTAACTGACTTGTCTAGTTCAAATAAATAATAATTGAGTGCCAGGTCTGCCTAAGGCAGCCTCTCACAATAGAATTGCCATGCTCATTGAGTCTCTGCATAGTCAAAACTAATTTGGGGTCAGTCACAGTGTATTCTCTGTTTAAGGCCAAATAACATTCCAGTTTGTGCCATTTTTGTTGATTCTTTCCAAGTTATTATATGTGTTTTTATTCATGATTTGGTTGGGTTGCTGTCCCCAGTCCACCTGGCTGTGCTGCTGCTCCAGTTTCAACTGTTCTGCCTTATTATTATTCGACCATGCTGGTCATTTATGAACATTTGAACATCTTGGCCATGTTCTGTTATAATCTCCACCTGGCACAGCCAGAAGAGGACTGGCCACCCCACATAGCCTGGTTCCTCTCTAGGTTTCTTCCTAGGGAGTTTTTCCTAGCCACCGTGCTTCTACACCTACATTGCTTGCTGTTTGGGGTTTTAGGCTGGGTTTCTGTACAGCACTTTGAGATATCAGCTGATGTACGAAGGGCTATATAAATAAATTTGATTTGATTTGGTTTAATATTTTTAGCTGTGGGATCTCTTGATAGCAAGGCCATGCTCACCGAGTCTGTACATTGTCAAAGCTTTTCTTAATTTTGGGTCAGTCACAGTTGTCCAAGTTTTAATTCTCTCTCACCACGGATGTGCTTGACAGGGTATTTGTTGTGTTGACATGCCTAACTCCTAATGTTGCATAATTCACCACTGTTTGTGAATGCTTACCAATCTATTGACATACACCAATGTCAGAAGCATTCATTGAAATCACAGGAAAATTCAATCTACCTTTTGTAATATACCACAGACAATTCTATGAAATATTGAATTTCAAGCTATGAAAAAAATGCAGAATTCCTGTATCTCTAAAAACAGGCTCCCTTTTTTCCATTGCCAGGAGTCTGGTTGGGTGCAGATAACTTCAGCTGAGTATTCCCAGTCTTCCATGACCCCCCACCACACAATTAGAACCTTACGCTACCCATGCCAGGTACATTTTCTCAAAAAATGGTTAAGATTAGGATTGGGGGAGAGAAAGCTGGTCAAATATCTGTACCAGGGTGAAACATCACCCCGAGCTGAGCCTAGAAACTTAAACAATCGACTGCACACGATAGTGAGAAAATTTGCGATCTTGAAGGTGTATCAAGTCATACCTGAGTTCGAATAGTATTCACTGCACTTGATTGAGTTTCCTTGGCACAATAGAACCAATGGCATAGTCCCAAAAGTGCAAACACCACCCATCCGGCACTCCAGGCAGGTTCAATTAAACATACAAAGTACTTGAAAGAAAACAAACACTATTTGAACCTGGGTCTAGTTCAAGGAGCTGTCACAACCCCCTCACAATACCCCCCATCACACAGAAAATAAAATTGTGTGGTCCTGAGCCTATAGCAAACTGGTAACTCAAATATACACTGAGAGTATACAAAACAGAACACATGCTCTTTCCATTACATAAACTGACCAGATGAATGCAGGTCCTTATTAATGTCACTTGTTAAATCCACTTCAATCAGTGGAGATGAAGAGGATGGATTGTGTGTGTGTGTGCCATTCAGAGGGTGAATGCGCAAGACACAATATTTGAGAGCCTTTGAATGGGGTATGGTAGTAGGTTCCAGGCGCACCGGTTAGTGTATCAAGAACCGCAACACTCAATGGCAACCCGTCATTCAGGAAAGGTGGGGCAGAGCCTGTTTTGAGCTCCACATTTTTTGCAAACGGTTGGTAATGTTCTCTAGTTGCTCCATGATTAGCTCAGTGTTCTGTCACTCGTGGGGACAGTACAGTGGTTCTTCCTTCAAAAGTTGCGTCGTACTGAAGCACAGCTTGCAGGCTGCCACAGAATTCTATGGTATATTATTTAAGTGTCAGTCATTGTTGCCATTAATGGCTAGTTAGTGCTAGTTTGACCACCAGAGGGCATCTTTGAAAATCATTTGACTGTTTTTAATATTGGCTGTACTAGAGAATTTAAAACCTTTTATTGTAAGAACATAGTATATGGGATTGATTTTAAGAAATGTAGCTTAATTAATTTGATTAATATTATGGTGTTTTTATTCCAAGAAAAATAAAAAATGAAACCCTCAGGGTTTCCGTTAGGAAAATATGGCGCTGTACAACATGACCGGTCGAGAGTAGGCTACTAAGTGACTGCGAGTGAAGAGCAAAATGATCCTAACATTTCCACACCCTAACCAATACCCAAATGGAGATTCAGTGAAAATCAAAATCAAATTGATTTATCAAGACCAGTCCCCATGCCTGTCTCAGAGCAGCACTAAATGGTGCTGAAATAGTTGACCACACGCGGGTAGGCTATTGCTCCAAATCCTATTATAACAATTGAATGACTTTGGGTGTTCCAGTAAGCAACAATTTGTTGCCTTCATGAGGCTACCTTATTCCAATATTTCTGTCATTCAGTGATATTTATAGTAATTTGTTATGGATCCATCCAGAAAACAATACATTTGGTGGACTCGGTAAGAGTCTATTGTCCTGCTGCTAGCCCATCAAGGGTGGATGGCCTCTTTTGTATTCTTAAAAGAACTCCAGTACAGAGAAGAGAAAGGACCCTTGAATAATTAAACATGTTGGTAAAATAATGTTAGACTTGGGGATTATGGTCACGGACAGTGCTATTCGCCTGTACACTACTTTAAAGTAGGCCTAATAATGCTGAAAATAATGCTTAAATAAATCGACTGCTGGTCTTTACTGTATGCTGCACATTTTTACATTGTATTCCATTTCCAGCGAGACTATTCAAGCCATTGACTCACTGACTGTTAATGATGATGAGCAATTGGCAAAGGCAATCTGGAATCAGCTGGCATCACGGGCACAACATCAACATCACTCTCATCACAGTCAGAAAACAATTGAAGAAACTTGAGTGGACTTATGGAAAGGCTCTGTAAGACATTTTATATTTATATATTTCATTTTTCCCAGAACATTAACCATGTGTGCTTTCTTATTTTGTACTGTTCTGTAGTTTCGACTCAATGATTTGTCTGACAAACAAAGACCTTTGCGTGCTGCAGGCTCAGGCCCAGACATTGATCAAAGCTGGCAAGACATTCAAGGACATCATCAAGATATTTGCTGGACCCTATGTCAGAAAGGTGTTTTTGGGACCACATTGTATCTATTGTCCTGCGAATAGCCCTTGTGAAAAACAAGTGTTTGAAAACAAGTTTTCAAAATGCCTCCAGTTGTCCATCACTACACTAAATAAAAACACAGCACAGGGGCTTTTATACAATTATAATTATAATTATACAATTACAAATACAATTGCAATTATAAAACAGTTTCTTTTTTACATGACCCTAAGCATGATGGATCGCTAATTGCTTAATTAACTCAGGAACCACACCTGTGTGGAAGAACTCATTAAGAGGCGGTTTCTAGCTTTAAAAAAATCTGCAGAACTGGGAAGGTTGTATCCCCCAAATATATACAATTTTATTGGTTGCAAGAATTTTGTATAATAATTTAAATAGAATTAAGAGTTTTGAACCCGGCATCATTTTGTGTGTCAATCCATAAACCATGTGCGTCAATCCATAAACCATGTGCCATGGAATCAGTACATTGAAAATCTCTTCAACTATTTTGCAATCTATATGTCACAGCTGTAATTTTTTGGGGTACTTAAATGAAACGGGTATATATTTTTATTAATCACCATTTTATTTAACCAATTTTTGGTTTTTAATGCGGGGCTGACAGACAAGTTCCTTACTTTTTCTCCCTTCCACTTGATAAAGGTTCCAATTGATTAAGTGTTTTTAACCACAATATTTGTTGTATTATTTGTTCTGTCTTTTCTGGTGGATTAAATAAAAAAATAACGATAATAACGATAATCTGAATAAAGGGGAAAACGCCATTCTTGAACACGGGGTGAGACATTCTTACTAATTTGTAAATAAAGCCAGTTTGTTATTTATAATTATATATTTCTGTTTTTAGAGGGAGAGAAACCAAAAGCCCATTCTGCCTATTTTTCGAAAATCGTCAGTCCATAAGTGTAATTTCCCCATTGTATTTCCCCAAGTTCTCTCTTAACTACAGGACCACCGACAGTTTTTTGTTGTTGTTGCCTGATGCAGGACTCTAGTGCCAGAGAAGAGAGACTCTCAGACTGAAAACGCCTCTATTAATTTACAAAAAGTTTAGTCAATTTGTGCCACAGTTTAGACTACCGATAGTTGAGATTTTTAACTCCCTTATGCCATAGTTTGTATTGTACATCGCAATTGTCATTAGAAATCACATTTGTTTAAGCAAGTCAGCCATATCAGCTATTGTTTTAAAGACAGTAAAGGAGGCTGAATGAAATGTTTCGTTGACAGAAAATGCTCCGCTGATAGCCAGGTGTAGCAGTGTTAAGATGTTGGTACTGTTGTTGGGACATATTTATGTAGGCCCTAACAGTTTGTGGTCACCGTTTGTCACCATTATAGTGCATTTAATGTATTGTTTAGTGTTGTGTTGTGTAGTGACTTTGCTGGCATGCGTCCCACTTGTTCATTATATTTTGCCCCACCAAGATTTACATGCTAAAATCGCCACTGGCAACACTGCTGGGTTTTTCACACTCAACAGTTTCCAGTGTGTATCAAGAATGGTCCACCACCCAAAATACATCCAAGCAACTTGACACAACTGGGAGAAGCATTGGAGTCAGCATGGGCCAGCATCCCTGTGGAACGCTTTCGACACCTCTTAGAGTCCATGCCCTGACGAATTGAGGCTGTTCTGAGGGCGACTCAATATTAGGAAGGTGTGCCTAATGTTTGGTATAATCAGTGTATAACCTTGTGTGTGCGTGGCAGTCTCGATTGGTGAGAGTCTAGAAATTCGGAAAATTGGTTGTGTGTGAAAGAGCGAGAAAGACAAATGTATCATTACCCTTGCCCATCTTCTTAAGCTTGTATGCCTGAAATCTTTCAAATAGTTTAGCTGGGCTTGATTGAGCAGGACTGGCACAATGGAACCAATGAAAGAGTCTCAAAAGTGAAAAGCCTGCCCATCTGGCACTCCAAGTAGACTGAAGCAAACATTTAAAGATGGAATTCGCAGTAGGGGGAAACAGCGCCACTGTCCGCCCCATGGTCAATGTTATTTTATTTATTTATTGACGAAGCAGAGCTGGGGAGCTTTGCGCATCATGGTCCAAAAAATTGCTGTATACAGTTAACTGACAAAATAAACCAACATACCGAGTGTCTTTATAGGGCGTTGGGCCACCACGAGCCAGAACAGCTTCAATATGCCTTGGCATAGATTCTACAAGTGTCTGGAACTCTTTTAGAGAGATGCAACAACATTCTTCCACAAGAAATTCCATAACTTGGTGTTTTGTTGATGGTGGTGGAAGTACTGTCTCAGGCGCCGCTCCAAAATATCCCATAATTGGTCAATAGGGTTGAGATCTGGTGATTGAAAAGGCTATAGCATATGGTTTACTTAGTTTTCATGCTCATCAAACCGTTCAGTGACCACTCGTGCCCTGTGGATGGGGGCATTGTCATCCTATGAGGGCATAGCCATGGTAGCCAAGCCTTTTTTTTTTACATGACCATAAGCATGATGGATCGCTAATTGCTTAATTAACTCAGGAACCACACCTGTGTGGAAGCACTGGCTTTCAGTATACTTTGTTTCCATTGCTTTGGCAGTTACCTGAATGCTGTTGTTCTATTGTGCTTGTGCAATGTCTGAGGGAATAAAAAACAGTGTTTGTTGTTTGCAGTAACTCCTTTGTTGTTGTAATATCGAAAATGGACGTGGCAGTTTTCCTATTAAAGACTCCAAGGTTTAAGTACTATTTACACTTGCTCTCCTGAACAGGCCTGAGCCAGCCAATCAAAAATGACTTTAAAACAAATCAACTTTGAGCCGAGCCTCTATTATCTTCCCGGAGCAATCAGGAGTTCAGAAATATCATCTCGCCTAGTGGCACAGCGGAAGAGCTGTCGCAGGTATTTATTTCACTAACATTCAAAGGATGGATAAAACTAAAATCGGTGACAAAAAGAGGGATTACAACGTAACTTTAGTGGTCTGTGGAGGTGCAAAATCAACAAAGATAAATAAATTCAGAGGTGAAGGATGTTTGCTGTATTGCGTCAGCTCTCTGAGGCACATAGGCCTCTGGGATGGTGATGCGGAACTGTACTGTAATCCTCCTGGTGCCGCTCCGCACTGCAGCTGCCCAAGACTGCAACGTCTAGCCCGCCCCCACCGGCAGAGATAAAACGTGACACAGCAATCAAGACTTGATGAATGAGTTGTGATAGCGACAAAATTGCTCCTCGGTGGCTTTTGAAAGTTGCCAGGACGATTCTATATCTAATGAAATTAACACGTAGCACCTCACATGGCCTGCCGTAATATTCTCTCTCTCTCTCTCTCTCTCTCTCTCCCTCTCCCTCATTGTAACAGCCGCCACACTGGTTACATTTTTAATTGTTAAGTGTACAGCCTTATAGATAATATCTAAACAACTGGGCCGACTAAGCACACCAGCGATACGATACGCCTTTCTGAGTGTATATCGAGGATGAGACTGTTTTTACATCAAGGAAGCCTTCAGAGTCGGGGCATATCAACATTTACATTTGAGTCATTTAGCAGATGCACTTATCCAGAACGACTTACACAGAACCCAAACTGGCTGCGCGCATGCGCCATCGTGCATACATTTATTTTGTCCCCCTCCACCCAACAACACGATCACGACACGCAGGTTAAAATATCAAAACAAACTCTGAACCAATTACATTAATTTGGGAACAGGTCGAAAAGCATTAAACATTTATGGCAATTTAGCTAGTTAGCTTGCACTAGCTAGCTAATTTGTCCTATTTAGCTAGGTGGCTGTTGCTTGCTAATTTGTCCTGGGATATAAACATTGAGTTGTTATTTTACCTGAAATGCACAAGGTCCTCTACTCCACACACAACACAGTCAACTGAATCGTTTCTAGTCACCTCTCTTCACCTCTCTTCTAGTCACCTCTCTTCTCTTCACCTCTCTTCCAGGCTTTTTCATCTTTGAACTTATATGGGGATTGGCATCTGAACTTTCATAGTATTACTACACCGACCGGCAACACAGTTCGTCTTTCAATCACCCATGTGGGTATAACCAATGAGGAGATGGCACGTGGGTAACTGCTTCTATAAACCAATGAGGAGATGGGAGAGGCAGGACTTGCAGCGCGATCTGCGTCAGAAATATAAAGGAGTTCTATTTTAGTCCTTGGCAACGCAGACGCTCGTGAGCATTGTGGGTGCAATAATTGAATAACATAGATTTCTACATTTATTTTTGCAACACTCGCGCATGCAAAATGAGCGGTGTGGTCAGCCTATTACAGGAGCAATTAGGGCTAAATGTCTTGCTCAAGGGCACATCGACATATTTTTCACCTAGTCGGCTCAGGGATTCCCAACGCTCTTAACCGCTAGGCTACCTGCTGCCCTCAACTCTATGAATGGCAAGCACTATATGGTGAAATACCACCCCACGACACCTTATTGTCAACCACTCTCTATATCTAAACCAAGTGGGTGGTCCAGCACGTCTGTCATTCGGAGTGTGACGGCGTGACACGGTGACATGATTTATTATGGTGAAATACCCAGTCACTATACTTTAACATCTACCACTCTCTCCATTCTAAACGAAATGGAGTGTCCAGAACATGTGTCATTGGGAATGTGTTGCTGTGACGGTTCACTCACCAGAATAGTGGTGATAGTGAGGGTGGTGTTGAAGAGAGTGTCGGTCACATTGATTGATGGAAGCTTCCTCTCCATGGACAGGCCCTGCTCTGAGTGCCACTGGCCAATCTGCAAGGGGGATATGGATACACACAGGTACACGTCAACGCACACGCACAGACACACACAGACAAAACAACTGTTAGAGAGTTAATCAAAGGGCTAGGCAGCAAGCAGCCCATCAAACTAGCCAAACAAACAAAACTCTTTCTTCTGAGCTGAAACCAGTTTAAGAAGGCACTCAGTCACCATGCCCTTCCCAAGGTCACCCTTAAAATGGGGAGATAGCAAACTAGAGAGAGAGAGAAAAGGGAGAGAGAGATGAAGCACAAAGACACATGCTGATCCTTGAAGAAATACATTGGGGCATGTGTTCAATCAGGAGACAACAGAATGCTTTCATTAGCTCAATTACACCAAATTCTCTGAAGCGAGCCAATGTCCTCATTACCATTAGAGCTCGGCTGGCGCCCCTCCACCACTTCTCCTTGCACTCCTCCAGCAGGGCCTTGTATGGTCATCCCATCCTGCCTGTCCCCACCTCAATATGCATGTCACTCAGTGGCGGTGCAACATCATGCCTAACTTTTAATTTGCATTGTAATTGCAAAGCAGTATGGTTCATTGGGCTCTCTGATTAATTCCTTTTGTTGAGGTATTGGTTAATTTATCATCCCCTACCAATCAATCCCTGGCCGGTGAGTGGCTGGCTGCATTAGAGTGGCTGCGTGCGTGTGTGTTTGGTGCGTGTGTGTCAAGTTGTGCATATGTGTCAGGGCACAACAGCAGTTGGACCTAAATGGATTTTTGACTAGTTATGCGCAAGCTTCCCATTCATTCTAGTTATCACATTTCACTGTCACAAGGCAATGAGAGGAATGGAACAATCTTTTTTTTGGTATTATTTCACCCCTTTTTAGTGGTATCCAATTGGTAGTAGTTACGGACTTGTCTCATTGCTGCAACTCCCGTATGAACTCGGTAGAGGCGAAGGTCGAGAGCCATGCGTCCTCCCGAAACACAACCCAACCAAGCCACACTGCTTCTTGACACAACGCACATCCAACCCAGATGCCAGCAGCACCAATGTGACGGAGGAAACTGTACACCCAGTGACCTGGTCAGCGTGCACTGCGCCCGGCCCGCCAGAAGAGTCGCAAGTGCGCGATGAGACAAGGATATCCCTGCCGGTCAAACCCTCCCTAACCCGGACGATGCTGGGTCAATTGTGCGTCACCCCATGAGCCTCCCGGTCACGACCGGCTGCGGCAGTGCCTGGGCTCGAACCCAGATTCTCTGGTGGCACAGCCTTAGACCACTGCACCACCCGGGAGACCCTATATTTGACTGACTGACACATTATAGCCTAGGCCTTTATATGTACACTACCGTTCAAAAGTTAGGGGTCACTTAGAAATGTCCCTTGTATTTGAAAGAAAAGCACAGTTTTTGTACATTCAAATAACATCAAATTGATAAGAAATACAGTTTAGACATTGTTAATGTTGTAAATGACTATTGTATGACTATCCTGATTAAGATGCAATAAAACTGGCCTTATTTAGACAAGTTGAGTATCTGGAGCATCAGCATTTGTGGGTTCGATTATAGGATCAAAATTGCCAGAAACAAAGACTTTCTTCTGAAACTCATCAGTCTATTCTTGTTCTAAGAAATGAAGGCTATTTCATGCGAGAAATTGCCAAGAAACTGAAGATCTCGTACAACGCTGTGCACTACTCCCTTCACAGAACTGAGCAAACTGGCTCTAACCAGACTAGAAAGAGGAGTGGGAGGCCCCGGTGCACAACTGAGCAAGAGGACAAGTATATTAGTGTCTAGTTTGAGAAACAGACGCCTCACAAGTCCTTAACTGGCAGTTTCATTAAATAGTACCCGCAAAACAACAGTCAACGTCAACAGTGAAGAGGCGACTCCGGGATGCTGTCCTTCTAGGCACAATCAACAGCCTGATCAACTCTATGTGAAGGAGATGTGTCGCGTTGCATGAGGAAAATAGTGGTCACACCAGATACTGACTGTTTTTCTTATCCATGCCCCTATCTTCTTTTTAAGGTATCTGTGACCAACAGATGCACATCTGTACTTCCAGTCATGTGAAATACATAGATTGGGCCTAATGAATTCCTTATATGAACTGTAACATATTACGAATAATCTGGAATCAACTGGCATCTATTTGTGAAACACTGATTATATCATAGAACGACTTTGTAATCCAAGGTGATTCATACAACACATATTCAACGATTCATCGTTGCACTTTTGGAGATTGACAATATTCCTGCAGCTTTTCTGTTTTTTCAAGTCTTTGAGCGTCACTTGGCTAAGAAAGGTTTCCATGTTGTTTCTTTCAAAACTAAATTGCCGCCAATCCTTCCTACACGCTTAACATAATCAGAGATTCCATTTGAAAGTTTACCATTCTTCTCATGCACAAATGGAATACAAACAGGGGCGTAACAACGCTGCACTAGCTGCCGATGGCTTCCGGGAGTTTGGGCGGGGGAGGGAGAGGAGGAGAATAACGTGCACATTGCTGGGATCTATCGGAACATTGTTCAGCAATCAGCTTGTGCAATCAGTTGTCAAGTGCATCTCCCCTGTAGAGAGTCGTGGTGGAAGGCAGCAGCTCAACAATGCACCACCAGGCACGGGCGGGCTGTGGAGGAGCAGAGGGGAGTGAGGAGAAGGGCAGACGGGTAAAGACGGGTAACGTGGAGGCACCGCAGGCTTTCGGAACAGAAATAGAGGGGCTGAGTACGTGTGTGTGTGTTCATTTGTGCGAGTGCGTGGATGTGTGGCCCTCTGCTCAACTCAGCTAGCTTTGACAATAGGGAATGCAGCGCAAAGCAGCTTGCACAAATACTGTAGAGATGAGACACAAGTGAGATTGCACACCTACCCATAAACACACACTTTAAACACACTTACAAAACACACACAAGCCTAATGATCTGATCATGGTGTACATACAATGCCTTTCAAAAGTTTGCGGTCAGTTAGAAATTAAGAGAGTTCCTCTGTCCAGTGTCTGTGTTCTTTTGCCCATCTTAATATTTCCTTTTTATTGGCCAGTCTGAGATATGACTTTTTCTTTGCAACTCTGCCTAGAAGGCCAGCATCCCGGAGTCACCTCTTCACTGTTGACGTTGAGACTGGTGTTTTGCGGGTACTATTTAAGGAAGCTGCCAGTTGAGGACATGTGTGGTGTCTGTTTCTCAAACTAGACACTCTAATGTTCTTGTCCTCTTGCTCAGTTGTGCACCGGGCCCTCCCACTCCTCTTTCTATTCTGGTTAGAGCCAGTTTGCCCTGTTCTGTGAAGGGAGTAGTACACAGCATTGTACAAATTCTTCAGTTTCTTGGCAATTTCTCGCATGGAACAGCCTTAATTTCTCAGAACAAGAATAGACTGACAAGTTTCAGAAGAAAGTCTTTGTTTCTGGCCATGTTGATCCTGTAATCGAACCCACAAATGCTGATGCTCCAGATACTCAACTAATCTAAAAGAAGACCAGATTCATTGCTTCTTTAATCAGAACAACAGTTTTCAGCTGTGCTAACATAATTGCAAAAGGATTTTCTAATGATCAATTAGCCTTTAAAAATTATAAACTTGGATTAGCTAACACAATGTGCCATTGGAACACAGGAGTGGTGGTTACTGATAATGGGCCACTGTACGCCTATGTAGATATTCCATGAAAAATCAGCCGTGATTAAATGATTAAATGACTGAACAAATCATTTTAAATGGAACTGTAACTAAGTAAAACTTATACTCTGTTTTATTATATCTGATTAACAATATGAGTTCATAAGAAGGGATTGTGTGACATGGACAAGGAGTAATTAAAGTTAATGAACACCATTCCAACTAGGAAGAAACTAATGGGTTGGGGACTGTGTAAACAAATAAGGTCGTTAGCCTATGGTTGACCCTACAGAAACTTAGCTCTGGGGTTTTTAGATAAGACAGTGAGTGCATTCCTAAGTTTTCTATTAATTAGAACTGTCAGCTCAGTGGTGATTGATAATGTTGAGGGGTCAAAAGTTATCTGGGAGTGTGTTAGTAAGTTAGAATGAACTTTTCACCTCACTTTGTCCCGGTCGAGAGGAGGGGATTCTGTTAAAGCAATGAAATGACGTCATGATCTGTATATAAACTGTTGTTCGTGGTTAAGTGTCAGCGCACTCCGAGAATAAATACTATTACCTATTATTGAAAGACTGGTCGAACCGGCATTGCTTTTCCCAGTGTACAGGACGAAGGTAAATAGTCTTTATTCTCGAATTTGGGAGGAATTATTTAAGATATTTTTGATTGAATGTGGTAAAGGAGTTTGGATTTAATCAATGATAGTTGCTTGAATATTTTGAACAAATACAATGGGCTTCTACTTTGTGTATAACCAAAATCGATAGGAAGGAAGGAAACAAGTCTGGAATGACTCGTGGTAAGACTAAACTAGGACTTAATTAAACTAAACTAGGACTTAATAAATCTTGGCCTTGCAAGCCGAAAGATTTTTTAAGGGTGAGATATAGTACGTATTGTTAGATGGGACGGTCATTCTGTACAAATAGGATAGCCATTAATTCAAAAAACATACCTAAATAAAGTTTTAACCTAGTAGTCTATCTGTATATGGGAAGTAGTCTGACTATGAAAAGTAGCAGATAGATATATTAAAACAGGTGAGGATAAAGGCTTGGTGAGAAGGCAGGGCAATTCTAGGCGAACATAATAACTGAACCCATTCAATACTGAATGAGATTAATATCTAAGGGGAGGAGAGGGAAGCCAATTCTAGAGTAGTGAGATATGAGATATTAACGTTGAAAGTCCCAAGGAGCAAAATTCATCTATAGATGAGGTTTCCAGAAAAGAGAAATACATACTGATTATCATTAAAGAGACACACACATAGTCAGACAGAAAAGCAACTAAAGTAACTAAGTAACGGTAAATAGCAGATTCATAGAAATACACGTACATAGAAGGTATAATTAAATATAGAAAGGCATAGATAAGTGATTGAATACCATAGCTACTAGTAATGGTAAGGATTTAACAAACGTGTATAGTAAATCTTCAAAGAAGGTCCCGGAATTAACGGGAGATGAGAAATAATGCAGGGAAGAGATAAGAGAAACACCTATTTTGGCCCGACATGGAGGAGTAAGTTTAAAGAAGGAACGATAATTCGCTCACGTGTGAGACCTAATAATTTATCAAGAGTCACGATAGTAACTATTCCTAATTTCTGATAGAAGAGAGCGAGATTAATGAGAATCCTAACTGAGGGAAAACTTTGGGCGTTTAAATTAGGGCTATTTTCTGTTGTCCAGATGCCGGAGCTACAAATACAGACAACTGTAAAATGGGTCTATTTGCGGAGAATCTCAGTTAGTTCCATAGTGTTGCTAGTATAGTGGTGAGCGTAGCAGTCTTACAAACTGCAGTCTAGGGTTCGGTTCCCAGCCAGTTAACTTAAAAAATGTATAATAATCTGAGTTTTTGGTTGTAATTAAACTAATTGTTTTGAAGAGAAAGTTGTAGTCAGTAGTATTGGTATAAGATATAAACTGAATGTTTTAAATTGTTTATTTGGTACAAATTGAAAGACTAATTCATTCAACTTAAAGTAATAACGAAGCGAATTTTGATGCAAGACGATGTCTGTTCACTAAATGATCTGTTTGAACAATGTATTGGGAATAGAGTCATAATTAAAATGCTAAATCAAAGACGAGACAGTAACTTAAATCAAATGAATTCTAAATAATAACGGAGAGACAATTACAATAGATATGTGCCCATCGAAATGTTCTTATATATTTAGCGAATTGGGAGATGAGAGATGTTGATTGATGTTGTAAATTCAAATTCTGGATTCAACAGATGTGATAAATTAGGTTTGGTTTATCGAACCCGAACTACTGTTGCTGCAGACAGCCAACAATTATTTACAATTCATTGAAAGTCGTTGCGGATTGGGTCGAGGTTGAGCGCTTGTTGATGACATCACTCGCAAGGCACTTTTGTCGCCACGGAAATTATGTTGTGACTGGGGGTAACGGAGAAAATTGTTTGTGTCATTTAGAAGGAAAATGCGTGCATTATTGTTTTGAGTCACTTTTCAGAAGTTGATAGAAATTGCAGAAGTTGATAAAAATACATTTTTAAAAGGAGTGTGTAAGTCGTCAGGAAAGATGCTAAAAACTAGCAGCTGATTCGCAAGGTGGGCATCATTGATTTGTGCCATTTATTTGGACTGTATTAGGCTATGAGAAAGGGAGATTGAATGTCTGAATCGTAAAACATTGTGGTAATGGATTCTGATGGTTATTGATTCCTGGTTTGATTGTTTATGTAACATCCGTGAATTTGAGCACAGTTTCCACTATGTGGAACAATGTTAGGGTATTAATGTTGAAAAGCAACCTCTATAGTAAAACATAATTGCATATGTTTCGGGAAACTAGCTAGGTTTAATTTGGTTATTTGAGCTTTTCCCCTGATACGTAGACATCTGTAACAGGGGCAAGTTGTTTTTTCTTGAGGAACATGCAGATGATGTTTTGTTTTATTGAGATGTAAACTTGAGTCTCTGAGTAATTTTGTCATCTGAAGCATTATAGTAGTGAGTTTTTGTATAGTTTGTTTTTTGCTGATAAAAGTGGTTTGTTTATTTGGTTACTGATGATTGTTTATTCTAGGAGTTGATTTAACTTAATTAAGCATTTGTTCTGGTGTGTTTAAGTAGGATTCTTTATACCGGGACGGATGGAAGTTATCTAAAATATGTGAGTTGAAGGAGCCATGGGAAAATACGTTTACATTTTTATTAAATGTCTGGGATTAAATTACGGATTTCTTACACTGAGAAATGTACGACATTTGCGGCAGACGGAAAAAGTAATACATTAGATAATAATGTTATCAGGTTAATTGTATCTAAGGGTAGCATGTTCATTTAAGTAAACATATACATTGACGTTGTTTAAAACATATGATTAATGATTTGAGGTAAAGGGGAATTATCATTAAGGTTTGCAAATATATACATATAAAACATTTGTTAGGACTTTGTTTTAGTGCAAAGGTATTTTAAAGAGGCACGCTCACATATGGAACTTTGAGTTTTTATTTTATGAGTTTTAATTACACAAGTGAACGTTTTTGATTTTAAGGATAAAGGGTTCTTTAATATGTCTAATGTAGTATGGAACATGACTATAAAAGGGTGGTATGACCTATTGACCTTATCATGGCTATCTTTTGGGGTCTGATCAGCCTCAGGGGAGAGCCATTTGTATAATGAATTAGTGGTCATTTGGGTTACTAGTTTTAAGGTAAATTAATTATAATGGAGTTTTAGTTTGGGGTTATAATTATTTTGAATTAGTTTGAACCGCAAATGAGAAGGTGGTTCAGGATTCTGTTTTACAACATTAGCTGTGAAGTTTTTGAATGGGCTGTTATTGATTTGGTATTACAACAGAAAAAAATCCTATTTATCATTGAGAATAAATAGGGGGAGATAAGATTCATTGAGGTTTGGATAGGAGATATATTAAGCCAATAGGGCAGGGAATTACATAGAAAAATATGTTTCAGTTCTTAGTGTTGATAAATTACTGTAGACAAGGTATTCCACATTTTGCAACATATATTAAATTCATGTTATTGTCAGATAGAATACTGAGGATCCCTGAAGGAAAGAGCTTGTTAGTATAGGAAGGATTTTGATATGGTTAGCATTTGTTTTGACTTTGTTTGACTATTAGGAGTTTTTTTAAATAGTATTACATTTAACAGGAATATAGGATATCTGTCATGATTTAGGATTATTGTTAGGATTAAGATAGATTGGTTAAGGAAGTGTAAGAACTTTAGAGATTGCCACTCATAGACATGTTTTTTCTAAAATCAATGATTTTAGATAAAGTCAAACAGAAGCGTAGTGGTATTTGAGAGATATGAGAGAAAAGGGTTGCTGTTTAAATCGGTAAATATATATATTTAAGAAAATATATAAGTAGCACAGATACTTCTTAAAGTAGATAGGAAACTTGACAGAGAATTGGTACAGGATTGACATGAATGGACGCCCAAGGGAGAATTGGACAGTGGTGGGCCGTCAGGGCCAGCAAGGCCTTCTCTGCTGGCCTAAACATCATCAGAATATATATATTTTTTAAATATATTTTCCCACAAATATGTATTCAATTATTCCCCACAGTAAGAGTTATACTCTTCATTTCATAGCTTTCCTCTTGGTTGCACTGCTTCCAGCCCCAGGTTGAGATTTGGAGGGCTGGTCTTTATGTTAGATCTTTTATCCAATCATATTCAGCCATCATGTGTTGCCAGGGGTCTAAAATCTGCCCTCAGGCCTTCAGAATCAACAGTGCGGGCGCTTGTAGCTTAAAGTGAATGGAAATGAAACTTTAGTGTCAACCAATCAGCTTTAGAGTTGGCTATTGTACGTCTGCTGGCTGGCTCCAGTGTTACACACGAGCCAGCTAGCAGGCGTAGTGCGTGCTCGTCTTTTGATTGGATTACCAATATTGAGAGGCAGGTCCTATGGGCAGGTATATGCAGAACCTTAGAACTAGGAAACTGAATTTGATAAACAAATTAATTTGCGTACTACTAAGCTGTTTTTTCAACCCACAATGGCGGAAGGAGGAGAAGATATCGATTTTGTCGAGGATATAATTATAACGCCATTCTCAAGACAAACTTTTCAAGAAAAGTTAGACATTGTAAGGAGAGGTCGCCCGACGCTACAAAGCCTGTCACAGTTCGCTACATTCAAAGTTCCAACTACGAGCGCTATCAATGGCTCACAGGCTCCGAGAAGCACTGCGAACTGTACTGCTGGGAATGCCTATTATTTGCAAGTGATCGATTTGGTGTTTGGAGCCACACTGGCTTTGCAAACTTGAGTTGTCTAAGCAAGGCAGCAACGAGACACCAAAGTACGGCTGGGCACTTACAATCAATGGTGCTTTTGAAAACCTTTTGGGACACCCGAGTGGATCTACAGCTCAACAAACAAGCGTGCAGGGCAACGGAGCTGCACAATGAAAAGGTGAAGAAAAATAGGGAAATATTGAAAAGACTCATTGATTGTGTCATGTTTTTGGGTAAACAGGAACTTTCATTTAGGGGACACGATGAAAGTGCTGACTCCACAAACAAAGGGAACTACGTGGAGCTTCTTTCTTTTCTTTCTGAAAGCAACACAGATTTACAATACCACCTGTCCACTAACAAAGTGTTCATTGGGACGTCAGGCAAAATACAAAATGACCTAATTTATGCTATTGCTGAAGTGATTGGAGAAGAGATCAAAATGGAGATTAAAAAAGCTCCCTTTGTTGCTGTTATGGTGGACAAGACAACAGATGTGGGAAATGCAGCACAGCTCTCACTCGTCCTGTGTTATGTGACGGACACAGGAGTCAAGGAGCGATTTATCCGATTTGAAGATGTGACAAGCGGCAAGCGAGCTGATGACATTGCTGCTCTTATTTTCCATTTCTTGGAGGAAAATGAATGTAGTCTGGATAAAGTTGTGGCACAATGTTTTGATGGCGCGGCAGTCATGGCATCTGGACTCAATGGGGTGCAGGCTAAAGTTAAGGAGAGGGCACCGATGGCCTTATTCATTCACTGACTCAAGGAGCCTCAAAGCTTAAAAAATGCAAGGTCTTCTTTGCCAACCTCATTGGCCTTGCAGCATTTTTCTCACGATCCCCTGCGCAACTGCTGGATGACATCTGCAAGCGTCGTCTTCCTAAGGTTGCACCAACGAGGTGGCAATATACATCTAGATTGGTCAATGCAGTCTTTGAAAAGAGAGTTGCCCTAAAGGAGCTGTTTAACCACTTACTGGAACATCATGATGACCATGACGGGGATACTGTGCTTATGGCTGATGGATTTAATGCACGTTTGGATGATTTTTGAGTTTTGTTTTTTGCTTGAAACATTCAATGGGATTTTTAATTATTCGGATGTGCTTTTTGGAATTCTACAGAAACAAACTTTGGATGTACAATTCTGCCTGACAAGGGTGAACGAGTTTTGTGACACAATTGAGCGAGAGAGGCGCAGGTTCAGTCAAATCTACGATGACACAGCGCGCATCTCAAGTTCACCCAGTGCACGCAGAGGCCCAGCACAAGGAGACCCTCACACATACTACCAACAACTCCACAGCAATATTCTGGACAACATTCTTTGCCAGATACGAAACAGGTTTCAAGACCACGAAAAATTAATGTTTCTCTCCCTCCTGGACCCCCAGCACTTTCAGACCTACCGGAAAAAATTCCCGCAAACAGCCTTCTCCAGCTTAACAGAGAGTCACGGAACACTGTTCGACCTTTCCAAGCTAAAAACAGAACTGACTGTAATGTATGCTATGACTGATTTTGAAGGGAAAAGTCCCTGATCTGCTTGATTTCCTTAAGCAGAAAAATCTGAATGAGGACATGGGGCAACTTTACACATTGGCATGTGTGACAGTGACCATCCCTGTGTCCACGGCTTCTGTCGAGCGGTCATTCTCGGCCTTAAAGCGAATCAAAACGTATTCCAGAAATGCTACTGGACAGACTCGGCTTTCAGCATTAGCCTCCATGTCGATAGAAAAGGACTTATTGGTGGAACTAAAACGCACAGATAGACTGTCATTGAAGTCTTCTTGAGGAAAGAAAGGAGGAAGGATTTTGTGTTCAAATAATCAGTCTTTGGTGAGTAGGCATACAATGCATTTAATTTTTTATTAAATGTTTATGTATGTTTCGCATTTTATTTCGTTAATATTAAATAGCCTATATATTAACAAAATAAAATGGCAAATAGCATATGTCGCAAAATATTTGTTTTCTTTCTTTTATTTTCAGTGAATAGTTATGTCTTTATCATCACAGTGAAACTGCTTTGGGTGCGACAATGCGCTGTTTAGTGAACACATTGTATTTTTTTGGGGGGGACTTAAAGCTCATAGTTTGTGGACCAGAAATGGATAGAAGAAGAATATTAATATAACTCTGTTGCACTCGACTATGTTCTTGCCTATTAGTTGAACTGTACTGTATTGTACTCTTCCCCTGCAATCCTCGGAATAAAAATGTCAATTTCAAGGTGACGCAACGCCTGGTTGTACTGCGTTTCTATCTAAATGTATAGTGTCTAGAGCCATGGAATCATAATGATGGTAATAAGAGGTGGATTAATTCGGGTGGGACTGTGTAGAACCTCACTGAAGGCCCAGGCCCACGGCACGCTACTGGAATTGGACATGTGGAAAATTAAAGGGGCTCCTACATGATGATGTCAGACATAAGGGTAATTTACTAATCTTACCTAAGTCATTGTTTAGAGTAGGAAAAGTTGTTACCTGGGCAGAACCAGGTAACAAAGGGGGGGATGGGTAAATTGTGTTCTAGGATAGGATATGACCTACGGGATAATTAACTGAAAAAAATAGAAAAAAATTAGCTAAAAAGTTGGTATAGAAGTTAAAGATATAATCAGATAGAACAAATGAGAAACTGTTTGTTAAACCTCTTGATGCTATGGGGGCGCTATTTCATTTTTGGATTAAAAGACGTGCCCGTTTTAAGCGCAATATTTTGTCACAAAAAGATGCTCGACTATGCATATAATTGATAGCTTTGGAAAGAAAACACTCTGACGTTTCCAGAACTGCAAAGATATTCTCTGTGCGTGCCCTACAACGTAAGCTGCAGGCAAAACCAAGATGAAACGGCATCCAGGAAATCAGCAGGATTTTTGAGGCTCCGTTTTCCATTGTCTCCTTATATGGCTGTGAATGCGAGAGGAATGAGCCTGCCCTTTCTGTCGTTTCCCCAAGGTGTCTGCAGCATTGTGACGTATTTGTAGGCATATCATTGGAAGATTGACCATAAGAGACCACATTTACCAGGTGTCCGCCCGGTGTCCTGCGCCGAAATTGGTGCGCAAACCTCAGCTGCAAGTATTTTTCCATGGAATTCAGAGAAGAAAGCAGGCTTCCACAAACGATATATCAATGAAGAGATATGTGAAAAAACACCTTGAGGATTGATTCCAAACAACGTTTGCCATGTTTCGGTCGATATTATGGAGTTAATTCGGAAAAAGTTTGACGTTGTTGGTGACTGAATTTTCGGTTCGTTTCGGTAGCCAAATGTGATGTACAAAACGGAGCGATTTCTCCTACACAAAGATTCTTTCAGGAAAAACTGAACATTTGCTATGTAACTGAGTCTCCTCATTGAAAACATCTGAAGCTCTTCAAAGGTAAATGATTTTATTTATTTGGTTATCTGGTTTTTGTGAAAATGTTGCGTGCTAAATGCTACTCAAAATGCTAAGCTAGCTTTGCATACTCTTACACAAATTAGTGAATTGCTATGGTTCAAAAGCATATTTTGAAAATCTGAGATGACAGTGTTGTTAAGAAAAGGCTAAGCTTGAGAGCAGGTGCATTATTTTCATTTTATTTGCGATTTTCAGAAATCGTTAACGTTGCGTTATGCTAATGAGCCTGAGGCTCTATTCACGATCCCGGATCCGGGATGGGGAGTATCAAGAGGTTTTAACCAAACCTGTATGTCCAAGATTTTATGCACTACAGGTGAATTACAGGTGAAGTCACTCAATCCAGTCCCTGAGGCCTGTTGGGGGGACCATACCAAGGACTCCTGGTGACAGCTAGCTGACAGAACTACCCGGATTCATATCACACTGCGGGAGGGTAAGACACATCAGAACTGGCAAACAATAACAGAGTTCGAGAGGAGAACTGGAATTAGCAGAATTCTGGGGGCCATCTCTCGAATGAAGAATACCTTACCTGTCCTTTCCTTACTGTTCTTGTTCATAGAAGTGAAAATGTGTCTGACCCTTGCTAATGATGTGTTTTCTGGAAGAGGGTGGGGCTTTATAGGTGAGCTGTCCATCCTAAACTGTATGGTTGGGAGACCTTATTCCTAACCATATTCCTACACCATGAACCCGAGAAGGCCAGAGGGTAATATTGACATAGTTAAACAAGGAGAAATTAGTATTAACCAAGCATAAGAGATCACTTGATCTGGATAAACAGAAAGTGAGAGTAGGATAGGGAAGGATGTCTCAGTGGAGTTCTATGTAGACCAAGTGGTGTCTCTGACTCCTTGGCAGTTCAGGACTAAGAGTAGCTATTATGGAAGACATCTATGCAAGTCTCTGTGTAGTTCATAGAAACAAGTTATAGCTCACATCATGTGAGAGGGCTACATAAATCTACAAACCCAGCATGGAAGGAGATGGAGTGTAGTGAAAGTAAGGGTTTCAGTTGATAACCTAGTGCATTCCAGGTAAAAAAAAGTTAGAGCAGCTGATTGCTCTATAGTCAGCAGAATACAAGCAGAGTCCCTCTGACAAAGCAGATACTGACTGTGGAGTTGTCCAGAGCCAAGAGCCGGTGTGGATAGTTCAGAAATGGAATTGTTCACCTAAGGGAACAGCCTGTATGGAAAAGCTATTCATGGAAGAAGGAAAGCCAGATAATGAGTTGTATGGATTTGCACTATTTATATCCACATGTTCCTCTGAAATCTGAGCTTCCTCCTTTCACAGAGGCAACGGGAGACTGTTTACTGTTTGATTCAGTATAGTACTCCTGGGAAATATGTGGGGCAAAATCAGTACTGCAATAGGACGGATAATGTTACTTCTGATGCGACCAATGAGTGATTTGGCAGGCTGGTTGAGATCTGGGTATTTCAGTAAGATAAGGAAGCCCAGGGCTCACATCTGTTGGTTGTGTGGGAGAATGACGTGATGGCCAAGTATTACTTGCTAATTGGACAGAGGTATTTGTACTGGTACATTTGAGGATGCCTTTCACACTCATTCAACACCATGACATGATGTTGACTAAACGGGAGAAAATAAGTACTTCGTCTGGGTTTTATGATGATAGGGTTTGTATTAATAACATTGTGGTTCCAAGGGTGGCAGATGAGATCAATGCTATAAATTAGATCCTGGCAGGATTAGAGTCAAGTATTTTTTGGTGGTCCACTCTCAATGAGAATGTGGATTGGATCAATTATATCTATTAAAAATCCACAGCGCTTCACCAATTATATCAGAGAGGTAATGAATGGTTTGGCAGAATAGAATAGTCTTGGATGTTTGCTGGCTGAAAAAGGTGGGAGGAGTGTTTGGAGGTTATTTGGACTCCAAGGATATACAGTTTCGGATGGATCATTGACCAAGAACTTGTCTGGTTTACACACCCTAGTTCACGAGTTGGCAGTAAACTCAGGGGTGGATACTTCTCTGACTAATTGGGTTGACAGTGTGTTTGGAAGATGGAAACATTTTATGATTACTGTGTTATGGGCTACCTTCACCTGTGTGACTGTGTTAGTTTTGTACGGATGTGGTTGATTGCGTGTATGAAAGTTATCATTTCCAGGACTCTGGAGAAATCGATGACACTTCAGATGGTGATATATGGACCAATCCTAAGCTCTGACCAGTGGAATACAAAATACATGGCTTGAATGTAATAGAAGAATCCGGATCCTTTCACTCGCGAGGAGACCATATTTGATGTTTTTGGAAATTTAGATGTTTTCTTGTTTCAATGTATAGACTGTTTTTTCATGAAGATTAACAGAAAATCCTGATAAGTAGAATTAAGATTCTGATGTAGGTTAGAACAGTCATTGAAGTTGATTATGTACATACATGTATTGGTTGTCTTCTTCTAGTATATCATTGATATTTCCATGTAGTGTTTAAGGATGGTATGAGTTGTTAAGTCAATGAGGGCAGATTGTTGGGAAAATGATTAAATGACTGAACAAATCATTCTAAATGGAACTGTAACTAAGTAAAACGTATACTCTGTTTTATTATATCTTATTAACAATATGAGTTCATAAGAAGGGATTGTGTGACACGGACAAGGAGTAATTAAAGTTAATGAACACCATTCCAACTAGGAAGAAATGAATGGGTTGTGGACTGTGTAAACAAATAAGGTCGTTAGCCTATGGTTGACCCTACAGAAACTTAGCTCTGGGGGTTTTAGATAAGACAGTGAGTGCATTCCTAAGTTTTCTATTAATTAGAACTGTCAGCTCAGTGGTGATTGATAATGTTGAGGGGTCAAAAGTTATCTGGGAGTGTGTTAGTAAGTTAGAATGAACTTTTCACCTCACTTTGTCCCAGTCGAGAGGAGGGGATTCTGTTAAAGCAATGAAATGACGTCATGATCTATATATAAACTGTTGTTCGTGGTTAACTTCTTCGATATAGGGGACACTCTTTTAATTTTTGGATAAAAAAAACGTTCCCATTTTAAACAAGATATTTTGTCATGAAAAGATGCTCAACTATGCATATAATTGACATATTTGGAAAGAAAACACTCTTATGTTTCCAAAACTGCAAAGATATTATCTGTGAGTGCCACAGAAACCAAGATGAAATTTCAAAGAGGAAATGGCCCAGATTCTGAAAGCGCTGTGTTCCAATGTCTCCTTATATGGCTGTGAATGCGCCAGGAATGAGCCTACACTTTCTGTCGTTTCCCCAAGGTGTCTGCAGCATTGTGACGTATTTGTAGGCATTTCATTGGAAGATTGACCATAAGAGACTACATTTACCAGGTGTCCCCTTGGTGTCCTCTGTCAAAATGATTGCGTAATCTCCAGCTGCGTGCATGTTTCCATTTTCTTCAGAGGAGAAACACAACTGCCACGAATGATTTATCATCGAATAGATATGTGAAAAACACCTTGAGGATTGATTCTAAACAGCGTTTGCCATGTTTCTGTCGAGTTAATTTGGAAAAAAGTTTGGCGTTGTAATGACTGAATTTTTTCTTTTTTTTCTTAGCCAAACGTGATGAACAAAACGGAGCGATTTCTCCTACACAAATAATCTTTTTGGAAAAACTGAACATTTGCTATCTAACTGAGAATCTCCTCATTGAAAACATCCGAATTTCTTCAAAGGTAAATGATTTTATTTGAATGCTTTTCTTCTTTTTGTGAAAATGTTGCCTGCTGAATGCTAGGCTAATGCTATGCTAGCTATCAATACCTCTTACACAAATGCTTGTGTAGCGATGGTTGAAAAGCATATTTTGAAAATCTGAGATGACAGTGTTGTGAACAAAAGGCTAAGCTTGTGAGTGAATATATTTCTTTAATTTCATTTGCGATTTTCATGAATAGTTAACGTTGCGTTATGCTAATGAGCTTGAGGCTATGATTACGCTCCCGGATACGGGATTGCTCGACGCTAGAGGTTAAGTGTCAGCGCGCTCCGAGAATAAATTCTATTACCTATTATTGAAAGACTGGTCTGCGTCTATTTTATGCAAACAAGAAATCTTTGAAATTCTCATAAAATAGATTAAGGTTTTTCAATTGATGAAAGCACATTGGCATAATTAAATGACACTAACAAATGGTAATTTACAACATTAACAATGTCTACACTGTATTTCTGGTCAATTTGATGTTATTTTAATGGACAAAAAAATGTGCTTTTCTTTCAAAAAGAGGCCCCAAACTTTTGAACGGCGACTCCGGGATGCTGTCCTTCTAGGCACAATCAACAGCCTGATCAACTCTATGTGAAGGAGATGTGTCGCGCTGCATGAGGAAAATAGTGGTCTCACCAGATACTGACTGTAGTGTATATCTAGTGTGCCTATGAGACAGAAGTGGTTTGGTGAACTACCTTATGCTTGTTTAATTAGACGCCAAGCCTGATACCTGAAGACTCATGTAAGCTCCCAGAGCTAATGCCTGTGCTTTAGCCCAGTGGGTTAACACAACCTTAAGTTATGGTTCTTTAGCTATTCGGTCAAACTTTGACAATTTGATACATATTCAAACCATCTGCCATTTGAAACAGTTCAATGTCCTCACTCCTCCATATTCCCTGTCTGACTCTATCAATACCTTTGAGTGGCACTAAAAACAGCCGTTTCAACAATCCAGAACATGACATGAGGACTGGCCAAGGTAAATGGGAGTAATTTCTCTAAGTGGCACCCATATCCTGCTAATTAAAATGAAGTATGATGAATCGGAGGTGTAACCAATGTCTTTCATTCCTCTTCACAGACAGGTACATATAATATCAGCGTCAAATGATATGTTATTTTCCTTGTAGCTCCTTTGTCACACGGTGTTACAACTTATTCTTTTGGCCTTGAGTGTGTTGCTAGAACATTTCCCCGAGGTTGAGAGAGCGTTGATCATTACGTTGATCGATCTTGCCTAAGCACAATATGGTGGTCAGAGAGAGAGAGAGAGAGAAAGAGAGCATAATGTTTACTGTTAATTCTTATTGTTTATTTGACTTTTTCTTATTATCTAGTTCAATTTGACAATGTTAACATATGTTTCCCATGCCAATAAATCCCTTGAATTTGAATTTAATTGAGAGAGAGAGAGAGAAAGGAGATTAGTGTCCTAGCCAGGAGTGGCAGTCATTTACTTAGGAACCAGAGCAGAGTGCAGAGAGAAAGGAAGAGAACAAATCAATGGAAAGATGTGAGGAGAAGAGGAAGAGAGCAGGGAAGCAGAGTGGAGCATGTGAAGGATTACCCCAGGCTCACTCTGGCACCTGAAATTACAGCGTATAGGTCCAAGATAAGGGCCCTAGCTCAAGGGAAAGAAACTGTTCCTAGATTTCACTTTGAAAGACACAGCATATCCATTAGAACATGGCAAGCAGGGCTGTGTTCCGACAAATGCCTATATTATGCTATGGTGCTACTGCTACGCAACAAGTATGTAGACTCCAAGCCTTCGCTCTCTAGCTGAAGGATTTGGGTTATAATGGTGGATATGCTAGGTAGGTAGGTAGGTAGGTAGGTCGGTCTCTGTCTGTCTGTCTGTCTGTCTGTCTGTCTGTCTGTCTGTCTGTCTGTCTGTCTGTCTGTCTGTTCGTTCATTAGGCATGAAACAGAATGAGAGGTACTATGTGAACTTGTCCAGTAAGAAACGTGTGTCCAGTAAGAACAGCGGTGTAAAGTAAGTAAAAATACTTGAAAGAACTACTACATTCCTAAAGAAAATAAGGTACTTTTTACTCCATACATTTTCCCTGACACCCAAAAGTACTCGTTACATTTTGAATGCTTAGCAGAAAAGGAAAATGGTCCCATTCACGCACTTATCAAGATAACATCCCTGGTCATCCCTACTGCCTCTGATCTGGCGGACAAACTAAACACAAATGCTGTGTTTGTAAATTATGTCTGAGTGTTGGAGAGTGCCCCTGGCTAGCCGTAAATTTAAAAAAACAAGATAATTGTGCTGTCTGTTTTGCTTAATATAAGGAATTTGAAATTATTACTTTTTTACTTTTGATACTTTAGTATATTTAAAACGAAATACTTTTAGACTTTTACTCAAATACTATTTTACAGGGTGACTTTCACTTTACTTGAGTCATTTTCTATTAAGGTATCTTTACTTTTACCAAGTATGAGAATTGGGTACTTTTTCAACCACTGAGCCAGAAATGCTTGGTACGGTGTTCCCTATTGTACAGGTCCCAGGTGTGCCTGTAGTACTGCATCTCTCCAGGAGCAAGATGGTGGATCACTGCATAAATAAACGCTGCCTCGCTAACACAGAGATATACACTTTGCTTCGCATAATGAAGATGGCTCCATATGAAAATAGCGCCAGGCACACAAAGACAATGTTATCTCAAAAGCCATTAGTGGAAATGTATGCTATAGAGAATAAAGACGTTCTACGTGTGTGTGCGTGCGGCTGACTTGGTTTTGTTATATTTCCGCTCTAGTAATGACCACACCAGTCAAGGAAAGGCCAGTCCAAAAGGTCATGCTCGTTTATGTGCTTTCACGACGTGACCTTTCAATACAATCAAAATTTCAATTTGCACTGCCTACTAGGCGAAAAAACAAACAATTTCTTGTTAGTTCCACGATGCAAAAGACAGTTTCCCACATTCATTATTTGGCATTATCGGTGTGGCGGCCGCGGTGTCACGTTCTCTGTTGGTATAACGAGCACGAGCGCTGGTTTGAGAGAGGGAACCGAGCAGCCGCTTGAGCACTTCAAAGCGCACTTCTGAGCCGCAGGCCATTCCCCTTTTCACACACACACACACACACACACACACACACACACACACACACACACACACACACACACACACACACACACACACACACACACACACACACACACACACACACACACACACACACACACACACACACACACACACAATGCCCACACTCGCACACACACGATGCCCTCCCAATCACTGTCCCTTAAAAACCACAAACAGCTGATTGTTCAGCAAATGTCTCTCTCTCTGGATCCATTCTTGGGCCACACAGAAGCAGGGAATGGATAGGGACCAGGTCTTAGTTGGAGACAGAGGTTAAATAAAGTGCTACAGGATGCAGCAGACTGAGGGGATCAACATTGCTGAAGGGTCCCTGCTTCTCATGGGAGCATGTTATATGAACTTGTAGTGGAGGAAACACTAGTACCCGGGCCCCACACACACACCTGTCTATGCAACGGCTATACTGCTATGCCTATATTAGTGTGGCTCTGCTGCTAAGCCCTGGCTCCTAATAGGACTGCAAAATTTAAGGTCACAGACAGACAACACACACATGCATGCGCAGTGCGCACATACGCATACACATGCACACACCCACCCACACACATACACAAAGTCTCAGCCAGCCTTGATATCCGCTAAGGCTGGGGGATCTTGCAAAACAGCTCATCCATTCTGCTTTTGATCTATTCCCCATCTCCAATCTGCCTACAAACGGACAAAAACAAAATAGGAATGAGCATGATGTCGCAGACAGACCGAGCCAGAGAGGGAAAGGGGGAGAAACGGGCCAGATAGACACATAGGACACTGTGAGTGTGGTCCAAAACTTGCACTGTAATCTGCATTAAAACCATGTTCACTCAGAGACAGCTAGCAGACAGCTTAATTACAGTTAGCAAAAAACAAACAGGGAAATCACAGAGCTATACAGTCGGACTTAATCTTTTATCTCTGAAATCAGAATCAAAGGACGTGAATGAAAGCGTCGGCAGAATCTCTTTTGAGGAAACATGCTGTTTTCAAAGCCAACACTGACCCCATGGAAACACTTTCAGCTCCATCACAATTACTCTGGGAAAGAGGAGAGAGGGAGAGAGAGAGACAGAGCAAGTAGGGATAGAGAGAGGGAAAGAGGGAAAGAGGGAGAACGCTGCCCTCACATCAGAGGGGAAGAAAGAAAGAGGAGTGCGAGGAGCAGGAGCGATCTCATTAGTTGGGTAAAGACCTTGCCAGATGATGACATTCAGCTGGAGGAAAGTGCCTTCTCTTTCTTTGAGCTGGAAACTAGTGAATGTGAGTGGATAAAGGATTACTTTGTGTGGTATGTGGTCAAACTGGGTGTGGAGATGGACTCCTCAAGGGCCAATGAGTGGCTGTGCCTGCGTACACATGCTCTCTGTCTCCTGCTAGGACTTAAAGTACAGTATATGTTTAGGTTCACTCTGAGGAAAAAGGTATTTGGCTAATATTGTCTGGAGGCTAGTGCGTTTTGTTCTATTCTCAGAACTGTCCTGCAGACTAGAGGTTGACATGGGAAAAGGACTCCCACGAGTCTTGTGGGTCCCACGGGATTCTGGCAGGAATGGGAGTCACGTTTGGGACAGGACGGTGTCGTGACTATCATTAATGTGATGACGGTTATTTTATCAAATCAATTAACTATGTTTAATTATTATGTGATTGAATGAATCCTGTAACAATTAACTCATTAGCAATCTTGGGGCACCACGGAAAAAGTTTGTTTAGTGAGTTACCATTTCCCAAATTAACTCTAGAATATATTGTTTTTATACCAGTCATTCATTATTCTTTTTTTTAACCTCATATCAGCCTCATTCTGAACGTCGTTGACTTCAAATCTGCACGAAGCCTAGTTTAAATGATGATTCAGCGATACACAAATTGGCTTAATTATTTATTTACTAACTAACTAAATCACACAGAAATACATAAAACACAATATAGGTTGAATTGATTACTAATATAATGCAATGAAACGTCTCTAGTGGACTAACCCGATATGACGGCTTGTTACACAATGAAAGGGGTGGGGAAAGAAAGACCCTTCGTACATACAGTTGGAAAACTATGCTCATGGGAATGTGAATACTTTGCACATGAACAACCGCTCATTTGAAAATAATTGCAATGTATATATTTATGCTTGTATGTCTTTGTCGTCTTTCTGTGTTGAAATCACCCGGTCCATCTATGAGGAGTCGTTCGAGAGAAAGTCTTTGGTTGTGTAAGTCTCTGGTTGTCCACCAGAGTCACAATGTCCTTTGTAGTTGTAGTAGAAGGCTTTTGTGGTTCGTTAGACCTCCGTCCACATTTTCTGGTCTAATGTAAATTTTGAAAGTCTATATGAAAAACAATTATCTCATGTAGAATGCTAAAATCACATTTCATCTTCTCACAAATTGTTTCATATTTAATCATATAAGTTCCACAACATTTATATGTACATTTGATAACAGGGACGTATACATTTGTAGAGTTACAGTTATTTAGTTATACCGTCCTTAATGATATCACAAAACAACAACTGATTTGACATGATTATTGTTTGGGCCCCACCAACCATTTCCCACATTTTTATGTTAATAAATATTGTTTCAATGTCCAATGATGGTGAAGTGAAGTACTGCAAAGTCTCTCTCTGTTGTAATACTCAGACATTCCATTCTCCATACTGCCGGGCTAGAGAGAGAAAGTTTACGACCGATCGTTAAAGTTATCAAACCGGCGCACTTCCTCTCTGGTGGGAGAGAAGGGGGGCTCGCTTTGATCCTCACCCAGGAGGGAAAGTCATGAGATAGGATCGAACGGGAAGTACAGGACTAGTTGGCTCACTGTCGCTCACTCTCGTGCCTCCCTCCAGTTGTAACCACAAGTCAACCCATGACTAACAAATTAGTCCAAAGGAAAGAGCAATGTTTTAGCTAAATTTGATAAAGATGTCTTTGTCAACAACAGAACCGAGTACGCGGCTTGTAAAAAATGCTGTGGCTTAATCACATACCAACCAGAGAGTGGTACAAGAGGCCTGAAGTGGCATAGCTGCTCTACTACCAACAACGCCACCGGTCAAGCCCAATTATAACTTCAAAATTAAATGCATGCGGAGACATACATATCTATGAGTTCATCCAATTCTGGGTAAGTAGAAGGGCTGCCTTCATTACCAAAATCACAAAATGTGCTTATTATTAGCTGAGTGTACAAGCAACTATCTCGTGAGCACTGAGAAGCAGGCAAATGGACCAGTTTCTATGGCTACTCCCACACAAAGCAGTGGACAGACAGACAAGCAGCTAACGGAGGAAGTTATTTCCTATTTCTGTAAGTAAAAAGTGAGCATGGGATGGGAGTGATTTTTATCGGGACAGGACAGGTTATATAACTGTTGTGGGATCAGGACAGTACAGGCAAAGAAATTGACAGGATAAGACGACAGGCCAGGAATTAATTCTCTCTCCCAAGTCCAGCTCTACTGCAGACTCGGGGCGGCAGGTAACCTACTGGTTCGAGAGGTGAGCCAGCGACCTGAGGGTTGTCAGTTCAAATCCCGTGTCTGATGGGAAAAATCTATTGGGAAATGAGCTGGCAACCGGAGGGTTGCTGGTATCAAATCCTAGATGCCATTGTCTTCCATTGTGTCCTTGAGCAAGGCACTTAAGCCCCCACAACAGCAGCTTCCCAGGCACCCAGTGCAGCAGCCCCGCACCTCTCCAAAAGCCTGTATATGTGTGTCTTTCGGAGGAGTTGGGTTAAAAGCAGAAGTCAAATTTCGGTTGGACCTTGTGTGCAATTGACAAGTGATCTTAATGCTACTGGTGCCACTCCCGATACTGTACAGGAGGCTATTTCCATTCTCAATACTGTACAGGAGGCTAGTGCTACTTGTTCAATACTGTTGACTACTGTACTTGGGTCTCATACCAAGACAATTCTCAAGGGCATAGTACATATCCAAAAACCCATTAGTTTCCTGTATTAAATGACAGTCCTTGGCTGGTGTGCCAGTATCAACGAATGAAACCAAATACATAGCAACTGTGAAACCTTCATGTAATTCATTGCCACCTCTTCTCAAGCTCTAAAAAAGTATTTCTTCCATAATCAGGCTCTATCTGTGCCTCGTTCAGCTCAGAGCGTTGTGCAGGTGTGCAGTTAGTGACTGGGGATAGCAGCAGCACACTAAAAAAGACATGTCCTTTCACACGAAGATGTCACCCAGAGAGTACCTAATTGGGGAACTTGAATGGGAGCGGCTTAGCCCTCAGAGAACTATAGTGTCGAGTTAAGCTTCTGGTCCCTGACACTTTGTGAAGGTGTCAGCCCGAAAACCAGCCACCACACTGGCACATTAGCCCAAGCCACATCTGTCAGTCCTGCTCAAAGAGACGCTCATTTTCCGGATTAGTCGTGGGCGACTACGCCACATGGAACCGTCATGAGGTCTGATCTTTTCACAGTGTCAAAGTGGCCTGCTCCTGTACTGTCTGCCTGTACTGTCTGCCTGTACTGTCTGCCTGTGCAGAATGTCAAGCTCCCCTCCTCCCTGTGCAGCAGCAGTCAGAGATAGTTCTCAGACTCTCCAGTGATAAAGGAGAGCGGAGAAGAAAGGCAGATTGGCGTAATAAACGGGGAACGCCGTCGACAGGAAAAAGTAAATAAATCCAATATAAAAAAGTGGAATGCAAAATGGAGATGTTTACTCTAGAAGTGCAGAAGCTCTGTAAATAACGGAACTCAAATCATTTGATGTAGATTAAAGTGTCCCACTGTGCAAAGTTCCTCTTTCCGGTGTTCTCAGAGTGGAGGAGAGATAAAGGCCTTCCTCTTTTTTCAATCTTCTCCTCTGTTGGGTTTACTTGTGAATAACCTTGCTTGTGTGGATTACAAGGGCAAGCTGTGCCTTGAGATACATGCAGTCAACTAACTATATAGCAGCTAGCTAGAGTTGTTCCCCTTCAACCATTCTACTAAGCCTACTGGTACTGTTACCCTTTAACATACAGTTTGTCAAGTAAGTCATACCCATGGAGATCCTACTAAATTATTAGAGTGGCTATTTCATAAACCCTCAAAGTTCCAGAATGGGGTGAAAATGGCAGCCATATACTCAGAGTCGATTTTAAAAAACAAAAATTCTTTCCCATTGACCCCCACTGTAAAAGAGCAAATTTTGGCATAGATTTTTAGTTATTCAGAAATAACAAAACATGCTGAAAAGCTGCTGTGTTGTTCAATGTAGTAACCAGATCAAAAATCTACATGTTGCAATGTTCCCACGTAGGGAAATAAAGCCTGCGAGAAGAGCCCTTTGGCTTCAGGCTATTCGGCGTGGGGAGAGTGGGTAATGTGTGGACCCTGTGTTCAAGTAGGCTACATGTAGCTAGTGGTTACACTATACATACAAAAGTATGTGGACACTTTGTTGATTCGGCTATTTCCGCCACATCTGTTGCTGACAGGTGTATAAAACCAAGCACACAGCCATGCAATCTCTATAGACAAACGTTGGCAGTAGAATGGCCTTACTGAAGAGATGTGACTTTCAACGTGGCATTGTCATAGGATGTCGATTTTCCAACAAGTAAGTTTGTCAAATTTCTGCCCTGCTAGAGCTGTCCTTGTGAAGTGGAAACGTCTAGGAGCAACAACGGCTCAGCCGTGAAGTGGTAGGCCACACAAAACAGGTCCACAGAGTGCTGAAGCACGTAGCGCGTAAAAATCGACTGACCTCAGTCGCAACACCCACACACGAGTTCCAAACAGACTCTGGAAGCAACATCAGCACCATAACTGTTTGTTGGGAGTTTCACGGAATGGGTTTCCATAGCTGAGCAGCCGCACACAAGCATAAGATCACCTAGCACAATGCCAAGCTTTGACTGGAGAAGTGTAAAGCTCACCGCCATTGGACTCTGGAGTGGAAACGTTCTCTGGAGTGATGAATTACTCTTCACCATCTGGCAGTCCGACGGACGAATCTGGGTTTAGCGGATGCCAGGAGAACGCTACCTGCCCCAATGCATAGTGCCAACTGTCATGTTTGGTGTACAAGGAATAATGGTCTGGGGCTGTTTTTCATGGTTCGGGCTAGGCCCCTTAGTTCCAGTGAAGGGAAATCTTAGTACTACAGCATACAATGACAGTTTGTGGAAGGCCCTTTCTTGTTTCAGCATGACAATGCCCCTGTGCACAAAGCGAGATCCATACAGAAATGGGTTTGTCGAGATCGGTGTGGAAGGACTTGACTGGTCTCCATAGAACCTGACTGGTCTCCACAGAACCTAGCTAGCAAGCAAACACTCACTCATGTGGCTGTTAGCACAGTCACGAGGGAAGTCCTACAAAGTAGTGAGAATGCTTGGGAGCAGAAAATGTTTAAAAGTTATCTTTAGACATGTACTTTTCTTAAATTTATTTTTGTAATTGACAAAAACAAGCACACAACAAGAACATTGCATTCGAAGAGGGTGAGGATTTGTTGTGAGCCAGTGGGGTAACCTAGGTAGTTTTCCCCACAGGTAGGTGTGGCCACAACATTCTGTGTGTTCGTAATTCAGTGTAAATTCAGAACGTTGGACGCTTTGGCCCGAGGAGTACGCTTTGGCCCTGACCTCACAACGGCAGTCAAGCACCGAAGCTAACTGGCTAATGTTGGCTAGCTTGCAAGCTACCTCCAGACTCAAATGAGAGAACACCTCAATCTGGCAATTTTACTTGCCCTGGTTAGGCTGTTTTCATGTTATCTAGAGCGTTGGTGACTGAGCTGTGCTGCTGGCAACAACTGAATTATGTTATTTTGCCGATGTTTACTGACACCGGTCATATTCAACAGGTATTGCGCGTTCGTAAATTCATCAGTTTTTCTATGCTCTGGCACACTCAAACGAGAGTGAATTTATGAACACACCCTCTATCTAATACCGACTGGGAATATTGGTCCGGGAGGAATCCAAACATGTAATGGAGACGCAGGTTGTCAGGAAAGCAGGTGCAGTTGGAGAGTTTAATATAAATTAACATGTAATGATACAAAAACAAGAGCAACGTCTGGACATGAGAACATAAACTGAGGCAATAACACCTGATGTGAAATGACAACAGAGTGCTATATATAGGGGGAGTAATCAGGGAAGTGATAAGGTCCAGGTGTGCCTAATGATGAGGTGCAGGTGGGCGTAATGAGGTGCCAGGTGGCAGGTGTGTGTAGTGATGGGTTGCCAGGACTGGTGGTTAGTAGACAGGCGACATCGAGTGCCGGAGAGGGAGCGTGGGTGTAGACGTGACAAAACCAGTCTAATTGGAATGAATAGCAGTGGAGGCATAATCCAGATTTTACTTATGCAAGAAAGTGATATGATATTAGAAATTGTGTAATAGAATTGTTAACTTAAAATATTGTCATATAAATCATCATAAAAACAGCTTGAGGTTTTCTAAGAATTTTCTGTATAAACAGCCTCTAAAATATGTTAACAGACAAATGTCAACATTTTTGTTTTCTTGGAAAGCTGTGAGTGCTATTATATGATACAATATCAATACTAGTTGCATTGACAACATGTCTAAGTCCGATCATCGACTGATTTCAGCCAGTATATGGCTGAGGCTTGACTGCATTGTTTGAATGGAATGTTGGCATATTGGCAATTCTTTTTGAAAAATGTATTGGAATCACTCTTCTAAAACTGTCTGGTTAGATAGCTAACACAGAGTGTCTCCATTACAGGTTTGGATTTCTCCCGGACTAATATTCCCAGTCGGTATGAGATAGAGGGTGCGTTTATAAATTCACTCTGGCTGATAAACAGTGCAGATAAATGATTACACACAATATCACAGTACTGGTAAACGATGCTTGACCAACTCCCTGGCCAAAATGGCTGACTTTTATCCCATCATAAGAATATTAATGGCCATTCTAGTATTCAAATTCCTAACTCTATGGTCATACCTTAGACTAGAGGTCATCATTCAACAGTTGGCCTTCACCATACTGCATCTAAATGTTCAGTACAGCTGGAACATATGACGCTAGAACCAATAGTTATATCATTGTACCTCAGTGGTCAAAAAAATCCTGTACTCACTTAACAACTGAATCACTAGTTCTTAGTAGGGAAGAGTGTTTGTAGTGGGTGCTAGAGGTTGTGGGTCAAATCACAGTTGCAGTGGCCTCCACACACACAGATCTGAAAGCCCACTCTAGTCCCATCACACTGAAGCAGGTGTGTCAAACTCTTTCCATGAAGGGCCTAGTGTCTGCGGGTTTTAGTTTTTTCCTTTCAACAAAGACCTAGATAACCATGTGCGGGAGATCTTTACTAATTAGTGACCTTAATTCATCAATCAAGTACAACGGAGGAGCGAAAACCTGCAGACACTCTGCCCTCTGTGGAATGAGTTTGACACATGTGCTCTAAAGCCTTCCCACTCTGCACTAACACTAATAGCCAACACACTCTGCCCTAACACTAATAGCCTTCCCACTCTGCCCTAACACTAATAGACTTCCCACTCTGCCCTAACACTAATAGCCTTCCCACTCTGCCCTAACACTAATAGCCTTCCCACTCTGCCTTAACACTAATAGCCTTCCCACTCTGCCTTAACACTAATAGCCTTCCCACTCTGCCCTAACATTAATAGCCTTCCCACTCTGCCTTAACACTAATAGCCTTCCCACTCAGCCCTAACACTAATAGCCTTCCCACTCTGCCTTAACACTAATAGCCTTCCCACTATGCCTTAACACTAATAGCCAACCCACTCTGCCTTAACACTAATAGCCTTCCCACTCAGCCCTAACACTAATAGCCAACCCACTCTGCCTTAACACTAATAGCCTTCCCACTCAGCCCTAACACTAATAGCCAACCCACTCTGGCCTACCACACTAGCCTCCCCACTCTATCCTAACACAGTCTAGCAATCCCACTCCCCAACACGCTCTACAGCCTCTCCACTCTGCCCTAACACAGTCTAGCCTCGTCACCCTGCCCTAACACAGTCTAGCCTTGCCACTCTGCCCTAACATACTCTATAGCAGGGATCATGAACTAGATTCAGCCATTTTTTCTTGTGCGGATGGTGAGGGGGCCGGAACATAATTACAATTCATTTGTAGATTGCAAATAAACCGCAAGAAGCCCAAACAGATTTAATAATTAACTAAAACATAATAATTTTGAAAATGGCTTACATTTGTATGCGTGGGAATACTTTGGAACAAATCTCCAAAATTGAAATAGCTTGGAGCTGTTTCGCTGGTGTTTTTATGCTTTTATATCTAACAATAGAAAAGAGTGTAAAAAATGATAATTTTTTATTTTGCTCAGAAAACTTGGGCCAAATAAAATCACCCGCGGGCTGGTGGGCCGCCAATTGGGCAACCCTGCTCTATAGGCTCCCCACTCTGCCTAACATCAACAACGGTCCGAGGGCCAAATTTGGTCCACGGGTGCTTTTACTTGGTCACCCAAGTTTTCTGAGTCAAGAAATGTAAAGCATTAAAGACTGTAAAAACACCTCCCCACTCTGCAGCCCTATCATGGTGTCTCTTCCCCTTTGATCAGGTGCTTCATTCCAAAGCCTTGATGAACAGCCTCCATTACCAAACTTAATTAGCAAATCGCCCCTCGCCAGGAAGAGGCCTCACACTTCTCTTATCCTCTCTCTCTCTCTCTCAGCCAACCAACCAACCAACCAAACCCCCTGCAGAAGACAGAGACACAATAACAAATAAACCCGAGAGCTACACTAACAGCCTGTCGCTGCCTGCAATTAGTCCAGCATCCACTCTCACTCTAATTAATAGCTGGCTCGCTGCTGTCTGTCGATGAGCACAATAAAAACAATGGAGATCCATCCGTGGAGAGCCTACATGGAGGCATGGATGCGTGGGGGGAAGGGAGCGGCTGGACTGGGTCGACAGTGGTGGTGAAGCCAGGCAGGCAGGTCTGTTCTTTGGCCCAGAGGTGTGCCCACTGCCCAGCCGGCTGTCAGACACACGCCAGCCTGGCAGAGAGTAGAGGCTGGCATTAGGCCCTAACAAGCAAGGCCCATAGCTCGCACACGCATGCACACAGGGCTCCTCTGTGGACCAATGTCAAAGACATCATTCAACGGGCCCTTAGCCGCCAGCCGAACAAAGCACCCCATAAAAGTGATGTTATTGTTCTCATATTTCTACCTCCCAAACTATACTACGTTGTAACTTGTAAGAAACAAGGGCTGAGTTATGTCTGCATTAACAGAGCAGGTTGAATTATATTGCCCATTTATATAAATCTCGAAAACCTGTGTTTACAGCTTAATCCTACTGAAGACCTGTGTAGGGCCCCACAGAGCTAAGTTTTCTTTATATTGTACAGCTCATTACACACACACACACACACACACACACACACACACACACACACACACACACACACACACACACACACACACACACACACACACACACACACACACACACACACACACACACACACAATGGGTGGCCAGGATTACAGCCAATTTTACCCCAAAATATGAACCATTCCAACTGTATGTGTGCGTGTACACTGTATGTGTGATGGGGGCTAGGGAGTGCCATACTATAAACTGAGATGATGATTGATCACTGGCATCACTGTCTGTGAGCGGGAGCACAAGGGATTGTGGGAAATTCACCCACTAGTCGAGGGGCAAAGGGAAGGACAGTCACTGTGTCTAAACCATGCAGGATGCTTAATTTTCTTTCTTTTTGAAGAATGCAAAGAATTTATTTGACAGTCAGTGTATTACTGTAATATTCTGTGAAACAAATATCTATTATGAATGAACATTATTCTTATAGGCGCTTTATATACGCAGAACTATGAACAATATCCCAAGCCATATATCTGCTGTCATAATAAAGCGAGACAAACGAACACAATATTTCACAAAATTGCTTTGAAATTGTATGTCTTAGCAAGGACCTACCTCAAAAACTACCATCGCTATCACTCTTCATCAGCCATAATGGCTCTAAGTTGGGGTAAAGGCAAATGACATCTTAACTGAAGATGCTTGTCAAGGCGCCCACAGCTTCCCATGATAAACAGTTTCTGACAGAGCAGTAACTGATGTGTTTTTCCACAAAGTGCACAGTTCAGATATGTGAAACGCCTGCCAGAGAAATTCACTTTGGGGAATGATTGGACTCTGGAGCCGTACCTCTCACGTTGTCCCCCGGGCCCCCAAATCAGAGCAGCCATAGGACTGAATGGAATACAGATGCCAATAGCTGTGGGGGTCTGGGGAATTCTGCCAGTTACACAGAGAAAGAGAGGAAGAGAGAGATAGAGAGAGAGAAATAGAGTAAGAGAGAGAGAGAGAGAGAGAGCGAGCATGAGAGAGAAAGGGAGAAAAAGAGAGAGGGGCAGTGTTCACAACACGTTCATTCCCTGCTCTTCATCTGCAGTGTTCCAAGGAGCTCTTTCATATCAGCTTCCATTTTTAAAGACCTCTCCCTCTCAGCTCATATCATGGTCTGCAGAGACAGCGTGGGTGGAGCTACTGTATATTTCCAAAACTGAACAGTCTGCAGCATGTGTGTCAAAGTATGATGTGGATACAGTACACAAGTAAAGAGCTGGATGTGTGTGTGTGTGTGCAATGTGCATTCAAGTGTTTCTGTCTTTGCGTGTGTGTGTGTGTGTGTATCAAATCAAATTGTATTATTCATATGCTTTGTAATCAACAGGTGTAGACACACAGTGAAATGCTGACTTAAGGGCCCTTCCCAACAATGCAGAGAGAAAAGAAAAAAAAATAGTAGAATTGTTTGTTTTTTTATAACACTAGGAATAAATAGAAAAATAACACAAAGAATGGATGTGTATGTGTACATGCGTGTGTATATGTGTGTGGGCCAGGCAGCCAGCTAGCTCTGGCATCACCTTCCCAGTCCCTGCCAAGACATTCACAACTCTGACTGGTGCCAGGCTAAAACAGACCTATCACATCAGCATGTGGGAGGTGTTCGAGAACTAAACAAACAACCCCGCTCTCCAGGCCTCTAACCAGCATCTAACGCCTTGTCTCATCCAATGACCATTACTGGCAGGGAGCGATTAAACAATGCATTCGGAAAGTATTCAGACCCCTTGACTTTTTCGACTTTTTGTTACGTTACAGATTAATTCTAAAATGTTTGCAACTTATAATAAATATAATTAAAAAATCAAATATCACATTTACATAACTATTCAGACCCTTTACTCAGTAATTTGTTGAAGCACCTTTGGCAGCGATTACAGCCTCGATTCTTTTTGGGTATGACGCTACAAGCTTAGCACACCTGTATTTGGGGAGTTTCTCCCATTCTTCTCTGCCAATCCTCTCAAGCTCTGTCAGGTTGGATGGGGAGCGTCACTGCCCAGCTATTTTCAGGTCTCTCCAGTGTTGTTTGATTGGGTTCAAGTCCGGACTCTGGACATTCAGAAACTTGTCCTGAAGTCACTCCTGCATTGACTTGACTGTGTGCTTAGGGTCGTTGTCCTGTTGTATGGTGAACCATAGTCCCATTCTGAGGTCCTGGGTGCTCTGGAGCTGGTTTTAATCAAGCAACTCTCTGTCCTTTGCTCCGTTCATATTTCGCTCAAACATGACAAGTCTCTCAGTCCCTGCTGCTGAAAAACATGGTAGGCCACACAAGCTCACAGAACGCGTAGCACATAAAAATCGCTTGTCCTCAGTTGCAACACTCACTGTTTGTCGGGAGCTTCATGAAATGGGTCTCCATAGCCGAGCAGCTGCACACAAGCCTAAGATCACCATGCACAAAGCCAAGGGGCGGCTGGAGTGGTGTAAAGCTCGCTGCCATTGGACTCTGGAGCAGTGGAAATGCATTCTCTTGAGTGATGAATCATGCTCTGACGGACAAATCTTGGTTTGGCGGATGCCAGGAGAATGCTACCTGCCCCCAATGCATAGTGCCATCTGTAAAGTTTGGTGGATGAGGAATAATTGTCTGGGGCTGTTTTTCATGGTTCGGGCTAGGCCCTTAGTTCCAGTGAAGGGAAATCTTAACTCTTAAGCATACAATGACATTCTAGCCGATTGTGTGCTTCGAACTTTGTGGCAAGAGTTTGGGGAAGGCCCTTTCCAGTTTCAGCATGACAATGCCCCTGTGCACAAAGCGAGGTCCATACAGAAATGGTTTGTAAAGATCGGTGTGGAAGGACTTAACTAGCCTGCACAGAGCCCTGACCTCAACCCCATCGAACACCTTTAGGATGAATTGGAACGCAGACTGCAGACTGCGAGCCAGGCCTAATCGCACAACATCAGTGACTGACCTCACTAACATCCTTGGCCCACAGTCAAAAGCCTTCCCAGAAGAGTGGAGACTGTTATAGCACCAAAGGGGGGACCAACTCCATATTAATGCCATGATTTTGGAATGAGATTTTCGACGAGCAGGCGTCCACATATCCCGTGGTGTACCTCTGATTGAAATCATCACATTAGACTAGATATCGTGATCTGTCTGAATGACTGGTGGGAGTTGGATTACTATGTGGATCAGTTGGTAGAGTATGGCGCTCGCAATGCCAGGGTTGTGGGTTCGATTCCTTCTGGGGCCACATAGGAAAATGTATGTTTGCACTTCAGTAAGTTCCATTCAATAAATGTGTCTGCTAAAAGGCATATAAAGAATGTATATTATATTCCAGACAGTTTGGAATCCAGCACCTTGCATATAGACAGTTATTATGGGCGGATAAAGCTCCGTTTGCCTGCGAGGTACAAATAAGACCTGTCAAATAAAAATATATTCAATAATGAAAAAGAAAGGGGGATACCTAATCAGTTGTACAACTGAATGCATTCAACTGAAATGATTTAACCCAATGCCTCTGAATCAGAGAAGTGCGGGGGGCTGCCTTAATCAACAACTATGTAATCGGAGCCCGGGGTACAGTGGGTTAACTGCCTCGCTCAGGGGCAGAACGACAGATTTGTACTTTGTCAGCTCGGGGATTCGCTCCAGCAACCTTTCGGTTAATAATGTATATTACCAGTATATACTGTATATAGTCATCATTTTCTGAATCGCATTAACATTTCTGAGTGGCAGGTGATGGGAATTTTCAAAGTTCTGAGGATAACTATTATTGGATAGAGAAGTAGATACATGAGATGTATCGAGATACGTGACCTTGAAGAGATACAGTAAGACAGAGGTTGAAGTCAACATTCAATAAAGTCTACACCTTGTCAGCTACCATCTAGCATTCATGTCTAACATTCAGAGAAGTTCACCCTCTCGACTTCCGAGACAACCAGTAACCCACAAACACTGTTACGTGTGAAGCAAAGGGAGTAGGAGGGTGAGTAGTGCTTTAGGACATTCTGTGGAGTAAAGTCCCTTAGGTGCCACAGCCAGTGGTGAATAGACAGGAATAGAGCGAGAGAGGTGTTGCTGCTACAGTATAGCCTGGTCCCAGATCTGTTTATGTTGTATAGCCAACTCCTATTGCAAAACATATAGCCATTTCCAATTGGCATAACACTAACCTTAGGAGTTGGCTATACAGCACTAACAGGTCTGGGATCAGGCTAGTACTAGTGCTTTAATAATTTATGTGGAGTACGGTGCCATAGGTGCAGTCAGTGGAGAATTGATAATAGTGGAGTTGTGAGAGGGAGGAGGAGGGGTGCTACGAGAGTGGGGGGAAAGGTCATACAAGGACAGGTGCTCCGGGACATGCTGCGAACTTGTAGAGACTAAAGTACTACCTGCTATATACGAGAGCTGTGTCTCAGCCCACTTCTCCCTCCGCTGCAAGGCCGGACATCACAGAACACAAAGATACAATATCAATGCCAGCGTTTATCTCAAAGACAGCCGTCTCAGGGATAAAATAACTGTTCATGTGCAGCCAACAGAATCTGGGGCCAAAAGTAGAAGCATTAAAGGAACGGTTCACCCATTTTGAATGTTATATTGTTGCATCTCTGAGTTATTTTCTATTGATTCCCTGGGTCATTTCATGTTTTCATGTGTATCTGAGTTATTGGTGTTCAAGCAGGCAGATATCCAGCCGGTATGACGTCGCATTGTGATAAAGTCGCTCTCAATACACTGGAAGCTAATAGGAATACGACTTTTAGATCGCAATTTTTAGATACAAGTCAGATTTCAATACTGGGGAATGTCATAACTCGGGAGGAGTCAATCATATTTTTGCGATATTCCTACCTGGAGAAATGTGTCATTTAACAGAGGGTCTAGCACATTTTTATCTGCCTCTTTAGTCCAGGGTGCATTGCATGGTGCCGTTGACAGATATATTTGAGAAAGTTGATAAGAATCCAATGAATGAAGGAACGAATAATGCCCCACCCAGCAGACTGTCGACCAATTGCAATTTTCCATGAACCTACAAACCTTATTATAATGCCAAAATGCAACATTAGTTCACAAAAAATATTGCTCTCACATATTAGTGTTATTTAACACTATAAACTAAAGGAATGGGTGGTTTTGGGTGGATTTTGTTCTTTAAGTATCTAGAGCGCAGCATGTTTAGTAGGCGACATCCATTGTAAGAGCACTGGAACGATTGTGAGATTTACAGATTCAAGAGATGTGGCAAGGCCAAAAGATGTTTGACTTTGATCATGCACAGTGCCAGGCCAGAATCAGTCATTACAGATGGCTCGTCAAATGCATACTGTAGCCACGCAATGTAAGTCTCAACATGGAATCAAAGTCCTACTGCAAAATTTATTTACGCAGGTTTGTGAATTGTGGTGAAGTCCGGGAAGGCAACAATACATTATAATATCACACTTTCCCTACTAACTCTTCCAAACTCAGGACCACTGTTGAAAACTCTATACTAATTTCGAGTAAGACACTCAGAAATGGAGACCAAAAACAGTCAATGAAAAACAAGATTAAAACCCTTTTTTCTTTTGCTTTCCATCAAATTCAGCCACATCTCCTGCTCCCGTCCAAATTGCATTCTAAATATTTAATAGTGCACTCGGAGCGGTTTTGGACACCTCAGCACTTCAAATCATGCGGGTCAAGGGGATATTTCTACGACCAAACAACAATTGAATACGTTATCATGGCTCCCAGCTGCACCATAGAGCTCTATTACGTAAGGGAGTGCTTCACACAGAAGTCCCATCCATTGCAGGGCTGGGGTAGTGGTAGGCCTGCAAAGAATAGGCCTGCGCCCGGGTGAAACCTTGTACTGTATGAACGGGAGAGTTACTTTACCTGCCTTAGGCCGTCTCTACTGTTCTGCATGATCCGTAGGGCGTAGTTGGACCGCTGGCCTTTACTGTTGAATTCAATGTGGCCCGTTAGTCCTTCCAATTCTACCTATCCGAGAGAGATATTAAGGCATTTCAATTGGTCTGTTTCACGTTTAGTGTCAGAAATCTGGGTTCAAATAGTATTAGTTTGCTTTGAAATCCTTCAGTTGCTCTGGATTGAGCATGCCTTGAGTGAGAGAACCAATGGAGGAGTTCTCCAAAAGGGTAAACTGTTGATCCGGCACTGCAGGCCTGGCTCAATCTGACGCTCCCAAGTATTTGAAAGAAAAACAAATATTGTTTGAACCCAGGTCTGTCAGTAATGTCACAGGCATGGCTGGGTTAGTTCCTTGTTGACTAACTGAAATCATTCAATGGATGGAGTTCCGAGTCAATTATCCAAATGGGAAACGGGCTGACATGCGGCGACAGAACCTCAAGCCACCCCATCATCCGATACTAAGAATCGAGCAGTATGATCGATACGAGGGAGTATCAAACATAATTATGGTGGTATAACATCTAAATGACAACAGATGACTCATTTGCTTTTACTGAAGAAAAAAAACGGTCTGAAATTCAATACATGTCACATTCTAGTGTCTTGATAGTTCACTCACAGGACATTTATTCCTAATGAGGGACTATGAACCAGCCAGTCTCTTACTCCCTCCTCCCTGCTGTAGGCTACTAAGGAAGGAACAGGGGCAGTCACCTAGCCTGATCCCAGAGCTGTTTGTACAGTCTTGCCATCAACCTATGATCTTAGGTGTATCAATGACAGCACATACAGTTGTGGGACCAGGCTAGCAGTGTCCCAAGTTAATGTGACAATATGATTGACTGTATGACCAGTGGTAAGAGAAGGGCTAGAGGATTTATATCTAAATATAAATACAGACATGTAAATATATTCAGCTGGTAGACCAAACAGTAAGGTAAGGATTAGGGGATATGGTTCTGCTGGCTGAATATCCACTGCAAAAATGCACACCCAATGGCTTTTAGTATAATGTTAACCAACAGACTTGGGAGCATACTGTATATCACAGTGTGCACTGCAGTCTAACTAAACTCCACAAAAGATTAACATAATCCTAATCTTAAACAGACAAACAGCAGCATGCCATTCCTCTCCTATCCAGAGTGGGGCGCCCTTACCATCCTCAGGTAGTTCATGAGGCTGGTGCCATGCTCCCAGATCTTGGAGGACTTGCAGGAGAGCTGCGTGGCGCCCACGTTCTGGCTACGGTTGAGCTCCTGGACCGCCGCAACCACCGCGTGCACTGCGTCAAACAGCAGCGCCGACGAGAGCTGAGAGAGAGAGGGAGAAAGAGAGGGGAGAGAGAAACATTGCTTTGGCTTTGGCAAATGCAAATGCAATGCTTTGGCAATGTTAACACATGTTTCCCATGCCAATAAAGCCCCTTGAATTGAATTGAATTAAGAGAGAGAAGAAAAAAAGGGAGTGAGGGAAGGAAGAAAAGGAGGGATATGCTGTCACAAACACACACCGTTCTTCCATCCTCCCTGATGCCTGGGGCCCACTCTACTTGGTCAGTGATGGGTTAAAACAAGCGAGCACCAGAATGCCATTCAGCAGTCAAATATTACATGAGCTCATTAGGATCCTCTGATGTGCTGACAAACTGGAAAAAAAGCCCCTCCACTTTCACCCCTACTGGAGCTGGCAAGCCCTGGCCATTCCAATTACCACACATTCGTCAGAGTGGAGGCGGAAGCGCAGGAAGGGGGATTTCTTCTTCTTCTGTAGACTGTTTACATACAGGTAGCCTAGTGGTTAGAGCGTTGGGCCAGTAACCGCAAGGTTGCTAGATTGAATCCCCGAGCTGATTAGGTAAAAATCTGTCATTCTGCCCCTGAACAAGGCAGTTAACCCACTGTTCGTAGGCTATCATTGTAAATAAGAATTTGTTCTTAACTGACTTGCATACTTAAATAAAATAAATAAATAAACATACAGGCCCCATCTGTGTATGTAAAGACAATTAACATGCATGATGTCATAGATTATACACAGGAGAGAGGGAGTATTTCACTGGTATATGTCTGTATAATAAAGTACTAAGGCCCTGAACTGTTGTGCATATTGATATGGGACTATATAGATGATTGTGCTGTATAGTAAACAATGAGCACCTTATTCAGTAATGCCCAAAGCAATTATAATTTCCATGATACATATCCTCCTTGCATAAGCCAATGTTGAATTGGACTGCACTATAGGCAACAAGGTATACTGTACACAACAGCGAGAGTGTACAGTGGTTCAGTGTCAATTGGATTACTGGAGAGAAAGTTGATGACAGCAACTTCCCGAACATAAATCAAGATTATGCACCATGTGACCTTCAAGGGAGATGTCACTTTGAAATCAAAGTAGGTCAGATGTTTTCAGATTTCAAAAGTAGTCTAATGTCAAAATGAATCCACATCTCACGCCATTAGTTGTGTAGATCCATATTGTGGATTGAGGCATATAACTGTATCTACAAAACAAATGGCTTGGGGTGTGGACCTATCTCAAAATGTATATCATTCTTCCTCACCTCCCTCTCTTCCACCCCTCCACCTATCTCATTCCATGATGTTGTACAGCTAAGAGAGAGGGATCTTTAAAAATGAAACCTGATATGAAAGAGCTTCCTGGGACACCACAGATGAATAGCAGGGAGAGAAGGCATAGATCTCTCACTCTCTCGTTATACTAGGGGCTCAGAGCTGTTATCCCTCCACTGCTCTATCTGATAGACTACAAAACATCCTGTGATCAATTAAAGATAACTCCTAATTAAGAGGGGAAAAAAACAACTACAGAAAAACTACTGGTTTCTAAAAACAGCAGCCATTGATTTTTCAAAATCTTTCTTGACTGGGGGCAGTATTGAGTAGCTTGGATGAATAAGGTGCCCAGAGGTGCTCAGAGTAAACTGCCTGCTACTCATTCCCAGAAGCTAATATATTATTAGTATATTTGGATAGAAAACATTCTGACGTTTCTAAAACTGTTTGAATGATGTCTGTGAGTATAACAGAACTCAAATGGCAGGCAAAAACCTGAGAAAAAATCCAACTAGGAAATGGGAAATCTGATGTTGGTCGTTTTTCAACTAATTCCCTATTGAAGATACAGTGGGATATTGGTCATGTTGCACTTCCTAAGGCTTCCACTAAATGTCAACAGTCTTTAGAACCTTGTTTGATGCTTCTACTGTGAGGTGGGGGCGATGGAGAAGGTAATGAGTCAGGGCTCTGCCATGAGCACGTGACGCTCGTTCACGTGAGAGCGAGCTCTGTTCCATTGCATTTCTACAGACAAAGGAATTCTCCGGTTGGAACATTATTGAAGATGTATGTTAAAAACATCCTAAAGATTGATGCTATACTTCGTTTGACATGTTTCTACGGACTGTAAAGGAACTTTTTGACTTTTCGTCTGCTCCTAGTGAATGCTCGTCATGATTTGTGAACTGAACTCGCTAACAAAAGGAGTTATTTGGACATAAATGATGGACATTATCGAACAAAACAAACATTTATTGTGGAACTGGGATTCCTGGGAGTGCATTCTGATGAAGATCATCAAAGGTAAGTGAATATTTATAATGTTATTTCTGACATCTGTTGACTCCAACATGGTGGATATCTGTTTGGGTTGTTTTGGTCTCTGAGCACCGTACTCAGATTATTGTATGGTTTGCTTTTGCCATAGTTTTTTTTAAAAATCTGACACAGCGGTTGTATTATTGTGAAGTGTATCTAAAGTTCCATGTATAACACTTGTATTTTCATCAACATTTCTGTAAATTGATGTGGCTCTCTGCAAAGTCACCGGATGTTTTTGGAACTACTGAACATAACGCGCCAATGTATACTGAGATGTTTTTATATAAATATGAACTTTATCGAACAAAACATACATGTATTGTGTAACATGAAGTCCTATGAGTGTCATCTGATGAAGATCATCAAAGGTTAGTGATTCATTTATCTCTCCTTCTGATTTTTGTGACTCCACTCTTTGGCTGGAAAAATGGCTGAGTTTTTCTGTGACTTGGCTCTGACCTAACATAATCATATGTGGTGCTTTCGCTGTAAAGCCTATTTGAAATCGGACACTGTGGTGAGATTAACAAGAAGTGTATCTTTAAAATGGTGTGAAATACTTGTATGTTTGAGGAATTTTAATTATGAGATAACTTGTTTGAATTTGGCGCCCTGCACTTTCACTGGCTGTTGTCATATTGATCCCGATAGCGGGATCTCAGCCCATTAAGAAACAAAAATTCAATAAACCCAAAAAATGAATTACTTGTTGCTGTCTGTTGGATGTCAAATTAAACAAATATTCTTGTACACTTCTCGTTGACACAATGGTATGGTGAATTGGGTTCATTTAATAACCATGTGACAATTACATTTTCTTCTACTAATTAACGACTACACAGACAACTGTATGAAAAGGCATAGAAAGACTTCAAGCCTTAACATTCTAACATTCGCAGACACATGTGTAGGGATACTGTATAATATGGGAAAGAGCTGGGGTGTATTCAGGAGGATGAAACTTTTGCAGATATATATATATATATAACAAAGGAAGAGGATCCTTTCCCTAAATCTAAACGCTACGTCAGTGTTTCTTAATCCTTGTCCTGACACTACACACCAGATTCCACGAATCAACTCATCATTAAATTCTGATTAGTGGAATCAGGTTTGTAGTGCTTAATGCAAAAACAAAAATGTGCACCTTTTTGGGTTCCCAGGACCAGGATTAAGAAACACTGTACTCAATAATAATATCTGTTCTGCATACATATCTGAACCCTCTGTTTGGTTGCAGATTGAAATGCAACTAAATAGAGCTGAATTTTGAATTGTACATGCTACAGTACGATTTGGAATCATCAGGTCTATTTGTTACATTTCTACCTGCAAAACTACAGAAACCTTCAGATAGAAATTCAGTATGTTTTGTAGATCAGAAATGATTGTTTAGCTGCTAGACAATCATCTCTGTTCTACATAAATCTGAACCATGGTCTCACCGGTGTGCCGGCGAAGGGGGCGTGGTCACAGTTTTCCTGCCAGGAACGGTTGAGGCTGAGGAGGAAATCCTGGAAAAATGGATGTGTTCGGTTGAAGACGGAAAAGCCCAGAATGTTCACCCGCTCACTGGGCACGTCATCCAATCGCAGCAGAGAGAATTCCTGCAGAGGGAGGAGTTAGAGGGTCAAAGGTATAATGGTATTAGGTACGTGTATGACAAAGGCTTGGACATTTCCGACATAAATCACGCTTAGTTGCCGCAATACGTGGAGATATCTGATTGAATGGAATATTGAATCAATGTCAGGAAAAAGGGCACATGCTAATCTAATATGTTTAGCCCCAATTTTATTGATTTACTTGAAGTTTTACTATGTTAAGTTCATTTTTTCTGGATGATTAAGATTCCTAATTCCTTCAGAGAGTGTGTGTGGGGTGTGCATGAATGTGGTGGCGTGTGTGTGTGTGCATGTGCTCATTTAGTAGTTTAGTGCATATTCATTTGTGCGTGGGCATGTGTGTGCCACCTGGAACAAACCCATGGAAATGTGCTTGGATGAAAAACAACTTCTACTTTGATATCCCGAAGTTCAGTCTGGTGGCTCCCGAGCGGTAGGGAGGACATCATCAGAAGGTCAATAGAGATATCAGCCTAGTCACCTTCAGGTGTCAGTGCCAGCACTACAGTCTATAACGGTGAAACTGCCTGTCACCTCGCTGGGCCCAGGGACAGATATGATACGTAAAGAGGAGAGGAGGATAAAGGAGAGGAGAGGAGAGGAGGAAAAGTGCCCAGGCTTCAGACAGTTCAGACAGAGACAGACTACTCTACTGTGGAAAGCAGGGGAGAAGAGGAGCTTAGAGGGCAGGAGGGTGTGTGTTTGTGTCTGTGCTGAGTCTGTGTGTGTGTGTGTGCGCGTGCAAGCATGAGTGTGCTTGCATGCGTGTTTGTGTGTGTGTCTGTGTGCATGTGTGCGAGCATGTGTCCAATCCTCAATAAGGGGGTTTGGGGCTGGTGAGTTGAGTGGGAAAAGAATACCGCTGAGAACAAGAACCTCATAAGACACCGGCAGTAGCCTTTCAAATCCCAGGGCTTAGATAAATTAGCGTGTTAGCGGGTTCCTCTGCAGCACTAGATCAAAGCCCAACTAGACTCTGGTGCTCTTACAACAAACACTAGCACAGTAGGAGAAGGTGAGCAGGCCATGGCGGAATGAAGGATAGGTGTTGGGCTGGATTATTGTGAGAGAGAGAGTTGAGGAAGGAAAGAGACTAAGAGAGAAAGAGAGAAAAGTGTCATGGAGGTGAGAGAGGAAGAGAGACAGAAGAAGAAAAATTGAGATAGAGAGAACAGAGAGTTGTGGGAAGGCATGATGGGCACTACAGGAGAGACGGAAGGAGACTGTGACTGGCAAATGGCACCCTATTCCCTATGTAATGCACTACCTTTGACCAGGGCCTGTAAGGAATAGAGTGCCATTTGGAACACATCCAGTCTTTTCATCAGAGCCCCTGTGTGAGAACAGGACAGGAGAAAGCTCCTGGTGAACTCCATTAGCATTACTAGCTACAGACCGCAATGCAAACTAGCAGCCTTATGTCTTCCCTATCTAGACCAATAATACAATCCCATTTAGTGGTGACACAGCTGTTTTTTATTTACTCTCTCCTAGCCATGTTGTCTCTGTATCTGATTTAAAGTTTAAGGCGATTCGCTGCACCAATATTCGAAGCTAATGCTACTAGCTTCCGATGTTTTGATATTTTCGAGGCAAACTCTTGGCAGATTGTTTCTGCACTTTCAGCCAAGTATATTCAGGACATTGAGAACTCTGATATTGAGGAGTGAAACACACCGCACTTGATGAAAGGAAAGCTGAGTTGAGCCTGAAACAGTGTTTTTTCCGTGCCTAATTCTTTATGAATGAGTATCAAAATAAACATGCCGAAAGATTAATTTATTCATTCATTAATTAATTAATGAGAACATTTCCAACATGGATTGTGGTGTTGTTCACAGCCCTTAGTACAACGGGAACTACCCCCCCACATCTTAAAGCATTTAATCACCTTCAATATTTATCATCAATATATTTAATTCTGAAAATCTTTGGGCGCTGACCCTTCTTATATGGCAACTATAAAAAATAATGACGAGTGGAGTACATTTTACACAGACACACCAATTCACTTCGCTTTCTTTGACCCTTTACACTTGTGGGAATTGGCCTATAAGGACACTGCTACATTCAAATGTTTCTTACAGAAGAAATATAACAAGTATATGCATAACCATGGTAGAAATTAAAAGGGAACTGTTTGGAATTATGGGAAAAGTATTAAACTAAAGATGAGGACAACAGTTCACCTGACACAACATTACACTGTTGATTTGATGTGTGCTTTACATTTACGGTTCCTATTTAGGTGCTTACCAGTGTCCAAATTTGCCATTTTCAACCCGTATACGGGTACAAGTGTAAAGGGTAACAACATTGGAACATTTGAGTTATAGTCCTCACCACACCTTTATTGACTACCATCTGCACACTGGTGACAGTTTCATGATCTTCCCATCACTTGACCCCAGTGTACCCTGACAAGCCCAACGGGAGAGGCCCCATAATTACTCTTCAAGTGCACTTTAATAGATCATTAGGAGAGAAGCCTGTGCAAACGAGCTGGTCATTAAGTATGCCCCTCCTGGGTGCAGTCAAACACATGAAACACAAGGTCACCAAATATCCACCGGCGGCATCTGGAGATATCTAGCTAGCACAAGTGGTGTACAGTGCCATGAAAACGCATTTGACCCATTTCTGATTTTCTCTATTTTTCCATGTTTTTTTTATACTAAATGTTATCAGTAAACCGAATATTAGATCAAGTGAACCTGAGTTTAACAATTAACCCCAAAAATGTATACTTATTTCATTTATTTAATTAACAAAGTTATGCAACACCCAATTCCCCTGTGTGAAAAAGCAATTGCCCCCTTGCCCTCAATAACTGGTTGTGCCACCTTTATCTGCAATGACTGCAACCAAACACTTCCTGTAGTTGTTGATCAGCCTCTCACATCGCTGTGGAGAAATGTTGGCCCACTCTTGCATGCAGAACTACTTTACCTCAACAACATGTGTGTTTCAATCATGAACTGCTCATTTCAAATCCTGCCACAACCTCTCAATGGGATAAGCTCTGGACTTTGACTAGGCCATTCCAAAATGTCAATTATGTTTCTTTTTAATCATTTCCATGTAGACTTGATTGTGTGTTTTGGATCGTTGTCTTGCTGCATGACCAAGCTGCGCTTCAGCTTCAGTTCACAGGCGGATGGGCCTGACATTCTCCTGTAGAACTCTCTGATACAGAGCAGAATGGTTCGTTCTATTAAGGAAAGTCCTCCAGGTCCTGAGGCAGCAAAGCATCTCCAAACAATCTCACTACCACCACCATGCTTGACCTGTTGGTATGAGGTTCTTACTGTGGAATGCAGTGTTTGGTTTTCGCCAGACATAATGGGTCCCATCTCGTCCAAAACGTTGACTCAAGTTTGCCAAAAACCACCTGGAAGCACCTGGATGATCATCAATAATCTTGGAAGAATGTTCTATGGACAGATGAGTCAACTTTTTGGATGACATGGGTCCATTATGCCTGGCGAAAACCAAACAAACAAGCATTCCACAGTAAGAACCTTCTACCAACAGTCAAGCATGGGAGTGGTAGTGGGATGGTTTGGGGATGCCACGGCCATGTGACTCACCGTCTGTAGGAGCTATCCATTTTCGTGTACCTAATAAAACCGAAAGTGCCTTCAGAAAGTATTCACACCCATTGACTTTTTTCACCTTTTGTTGTGTTACAACCTGAATTTAATATGGATTAAATTGAGATTTTGTGTGACTGGCCTATCCACAATAGCCCATAATGTCAAAGTGGACATTTTTTTACAATTTTTTTTTTTTTTTTAAGTAAAGCTAAAATGCTTCAGTCAGTAAGTATTTAATATGATTTTTGAATGACTACCTCATCTTTGTACCGCATACATATAATTATCTGTAATGTCCCTCAGTTGAATAGTGAACTCAGATTCAACCACAAAGCCTTACCAAAGGCCTCACAATGGGTCAATGAGTCAAAATTTAAAAAAGCACACATTGAATATCCCGCATGGTGAAGTTATTAATTACACTTTAGATGGTGTATCAATACACCCAATCACTACAAAGATACAGGCATCCTTCCTAACTTAGTTGCCGGAGAGGAAACATGCATCCTGTTTGCAATAGGGCACTAAATATTTTTTTTAAACCAACACAACACATCAGTCTTCATATTTTCAAGCATATAATTGGCTGCATCATGTTATGAGTATGCTTGTCATCAAACTAGGGAGTTTTCTTTGGGATAAAAATAAATGGAATAGTTCTGAGGACAGGCAAAATCCTAGAGCAAAACATGGTTCAGTATGCTTTCCAACAGACACTGGGAGACAAATTCACCTTTCAGCCAGACAATAACCTAAAACACAAGGCCAAATATACACTGGAGTGGCTTACCAAGATGACATTGAATGTTCCTGAGTCTCGTAGTTACGGCAAGACTTGAAAATGGCTGTCTAGCAATGATCAACAACAAACTTGACAGAGTTTTCCGAAGGCACTGTACACACGTGTACATGCGCGCACACACAAACCCCACCCAACCACCCACCTTTCCTTACCTGACCCGCAACCCCCTCCGACCCCCTCACAGTCACACACACAATCGTACGCACATCCCTGCTTGCATAAAGAGCAGCATAAAGACAGAGGCTGGCCCCGGTGGCCTCCAGCTGCCCCGCGTCGGGCCTTGGCAGCCAGTGAGGGGTGCTGGGTGAGGTGCTGACTGGCTGGCGATGGGCCCCCTGACACAGCCTGTCACCTGGAGATCAATCAGAAATGAGGAGCTGAGCCAACCCGCTGTTCACCTGCTGGCACCTCCTGGACTCTCTTAATAACACAGGCAAACTAACAGACACACACATGCGTGCAGACAAATGCATGCACGCCGCAGACAGGCAGGCACATGCCTACACACATTCTGTTTGTTGCGGTGTATCCAAGCTGAGAGCTGAATAATGAGCTCCCCAGAGACCTGGCTGTTACCTTACTGTTGTGCACTGTCAGGGACCACACACACACTCTCATACAGCTGCTTGGGGCCCACCAACAGGGGCCACACAGCTAGACTCCTTCTCCTTCTATCTATCAAAAACGATTTGTTTTGTAATGCTGAGCAAACTTGCTAAGGAACACATTTTTGTAAATATATAGAATCTAACACAATTTCAATGCCTGTCAGGTAATCTTCCATTAATAAGGACCCTTTGTGTGACATACTGTACTTGGTAAGCTATTTTTGCTAATAAGCAAACACACAAAATCAAACCTTATTTTGAAGGAAACTTAGACTTGTCCCTGTTTCCATTGATCTAGTTTTCTCAAATAGGATGGAAGTGCCAAGATTATAGTGAGTTTGCATAATCTAAGCTCCAGGAGCATCCACGCATACTTCGAGCTAGAATTAGACTACACTTCAGCGTGCACATAGGATTGTGTTCTACAAACTGTACATCTTGAGAGGGTAATTGAATAACAGCAGCAATGTCAAGAAGTTAACATAAAAAAGGATGTTAACATTAGCCGTACAGCTCAATGTCAAGAAGCTTAAGCAGAGAAAGAAGCTAGCACAATTTTTTTTGAAAACCAGCATGTTAACACTCAAAAGAAAACCATGTCAACATTAGCAAGCTGTACAGCTGCGAATGCCTACCATGATCAAATGTGGACATGCATTGGGTGTAAGGCTGCTTTAACCTCTTGAGTGTAGGGGGCAGTAGTTTGATGTTTGGATGAAAAACGTACCCAAATGAAACTGCCTATTTCTCAGGCTCAGAATCTAGAATATGCATATCATTGTCAGATTATGATAGAAAACACTCTAAAGTTTCCAAAACTGTCAAAATATTGTCTGTGAGTATAACAGAACTGATATTGCAGGCAAAAACCTGAAGAAAATTCAACCAGGAAGTGATGTTTTTCCTGGAACCTCTCTGTTCCATTGCATGCCTTCCCTCCAGTTAAAGGGATATCAACCATATTCCTTTCTCTATGGCTTCCACATGGTGTGAACAGTCTTTAGACATAGTTTCAGGCTTTTATTCTGAAAAATGAGCGAGAACGATAACATCGTGTCAGTGGATGACTGGGTGCCAGCAGTTTTGCATGCGCAACAGCATGGAGCAGACATTTCTCTCTCTCTCTCCTATTGAAAAGGCTGCGGTCCGGTCGAAACATTATCGATTATTTATTGTAAAAACAACCTGAGGATTGATTATAAAAAATGTTTGACATGTTTCTACGAACTTTACGGATACTATTTGGAATTTGTGTCTGCCCCTTCGTGACCGCTCAAACCTGTGGATTTCTGAACAAAACACGCCAACCAAATGGAGGTATTTTGGATATAAAAATAATCTTTATCGAACAAAAGGAACTTTAAATGTGTAACTGGGAGTCTCGTGAGTGCAAACATCCGAAGATCATCAAAGGTAAATGATTCATTATATTGCTTTTCTGACTTTCGTGACCAATCTACTTTGCTGCTAGCTATTTGTAATGTTTTGTCTGCTGAGAGAGATGTCCAAACATAAACGCTTGGATAGCTTTTGCTGTAAAGCTTTTTTGAAATCTAACACGCCTTGTGGATTAACAACAAGCTAAGCTGTGTTTTGCTATATTGCACTTGTGATTTCATGAAAATTAAATATTTTTAGTAATTTAATTTGAATTTGGCGCTCTGCAATTCAGTAGATGTTGACGAAAATGATCCCGCTAACGGGATGGGTGCGCCAAGAAGTTAATAAATGTCAGAGACATTTGACTAAAGAGGAATTTACTCGAAGCGTTCAAATACGCATCTGCTACAGGTACATGATAACTGACGGACACCAAAATTATCTCATAATCTTTTACCTTCAGTGACATTCAAAATGAAAGAAAGGTCACAGCTTATTTACATTTTGAGAAATGTCGCTAAAATGTTGTGTTAAGTGTAATATCAAGTGGAGGAGAGCAGTGAAATGTTGTAGTAGCCTACTGAACAAGGGGGTTATAACAGGGTTATGTTTGTAGAGTAGATATTGTCCTTGAGTGCCAAAACACTTGAAAAAGCATTATTGGTGTTGTAGCTGCATGCTATGCGAGTTCAAGGCCCCATACACAAGAGAGAGCACTGAGGCATTCCATCAGGGATTTCTGAAACTGTACATCAAATAAAAAAATTAAAAAGTAACACAAGAAAATTAAATAACAATAACAAATAAGAAGGCTATATAGAAAGGTGGAGGGCGGGGGGTCAATATAAACAGTCCGGGTGGCCATTTGATTAATTGTTCAGCAGTCTTATGGCTTGAGGTTAGAAGCTGTTAAGGAACCTTTTGGTCCTAGACTTGGCGCTCCGGTACCTCTTGCTGTGCGGTAGCAGAGAGAAGAGTCTATTACGTGGGTCACTGGAGTCTTTGACATTTTTTGGTGCTTTCCTCTGACACCGCCTAGAATATAGGTCCTGGATGTCAGGAAGCTTGGCCCCAGTGATGTACTGGGCTGTAAGCACCACCCTCTGCCGTGCCTTACGGTCAGTTGCCATACCAGGCGGTGATGCAACCAATATTGATGCTCTCGATGGTGTAGCTGTAGAACTTTTTGAGGATCTGGGGACCCATGCCACATTTTCAGTCATGGGTGAACAGGGAGTACAGGAGGGGACTAAGCATGCACCCCTAAGGGGCCCCAGTGTTGAGGATCAGCATGGCAGATATGCTGTTGCCTACCTTTACCACCTGGGTGCGTCCTGTCAGGAAGTCCAGGATCCAGTTGCAGAGGGAGGTGTTTAGTCCCAGGATCCTTAGCTTAGTGATGAGCTTTGTGGGCACTATGGTGTGGAACACTGAGCTGTAGTCAATGAACAACATTCTCACATAGGTGTTCCTGTACAACAGAAAGCGCACTGCATGGGAAGAAAAACAAGTGGCTTCAACCACTTAAAACGGCAAACGTTGCTGGTGATCGAAGCTACTGGAGGAAGTTGATGGTAATCAGATCTGGATCTTGAGGATGCTGATGGTAATGACGATGGTCCCTCATGGAACATCCTCCAGGTTTCTGGATGAGAAGAATGTCTGATGAGCAAAACGGGAAAGAGAAATCCATCCTATGCCTAATCAATCCAAAGACACCACTGGAGCGCAATACCAAGGGCTCCAGTGCCTCCTGATATTGTATCATATCTTTAAATTGGCATATTAATTTTCCCAATGATACAATATCAATTAATTATATCCTTTTGTACGGTGGAAGAAGACGGTAATGCCTTCTCATCCCAGGCAGCTCTGTCTGTGTGCAATAATGAAATCCAATTCTAGTGGCATAGTGATTACACTAATAGCTGGAATGTTCACGCAAGTGTTTTGGGCAATAAGTCATTTCATGCTCATATCAATTGCCATGTAAATTCAGTCAGTGGCTCCAAAGCGTCCTGCTGCCTCTTAATTACAAAGACTGGGGAGTAAGGAGCGTCCCTACATATCAGCACAGCTCTCACACTCTCACAATCCTGGAATTTCATTTCCTCTGTCTTAGTCAACAGTAAAAATTGGTATCTATGGATCAGTCCCAAATGACACCCTATTCCCTTTGTGCCCCATGGTCAAACGATGTGTACGATTAAGGGAATAGGGTGCTATTTGGGATGTAAGCTATGAGAGTAATACAGTATCATATTCCTGTGGGTTCATAGGAGATGACGGCAATAATGCATGCAATGCTTCTATTACTGTACACCTCAGCGCAGCACAGTGGGAGTTGATGTATTACCTTTATTTGAAATGGTTTAATAGGGGCATACATCAAAAACAAGTAGACTTTTCTGCTGAGTGTTAATTATATAAATGACCGCTTTCGGATCCATTATTCAGAGAATTATGGCGGAGCCTGCAACAATAATAGCCAATTTGTAAGGTGGAAGAGACATGATCTCCTGAAAAATCTAGAAGTGGACAAGGCCGCAATCGCCATGAATTTTGCGGAGTACAGCATACAGTATGCTGAAAATATGAACTGCATTTTTTTTACACTATCTCCATCCTGTCTCCAATCCCGGTGGAACAAGGCAAAAAGAAACAGAAAACCAGAGCGAGAAATACTATAAAAAAGGAACTATTCCACTCCAATTACAAATTAATGCTGTTCTCTGTATGAAGAGCTCCGAGGTAAGGAATCCTAAACACAGAGACACTGAAATATGGATGACAAATCTTGTACTTTTGCGGCACTGGGTTCATGCCAAAGATTCCTTAAGGTCGTCTCATCTGGTGGCATGTGAGAGATGAGCCTCACAGCATGTGAGTTCGACTCAGACGAGACAAGACAGCGGGGATAATCTCACAGAGCCGATGGAAATGAGAGATGAGCTAAACACTCATTTTAGTGAGCCTGAGCGCTTGCTATCGATCTCTGGAGGCCAAGTGACTCCCCTGATACTCTGGACCGAGCCCTGCAGCACTTTGTCACCCACAGTATGGACAAGACAGGCTGATGAATACCGAGGAGAGGAGGTTATTTCACCCTGTCCAAGGAAATGGCTGCTGCTGATGATGCCAGGTATTCAACAGTTTCAGATGAAACTGATACGATACAACACAACTTTATTTGTCCATTGGAACAAACGGAAATTAGTCTTCTGCTCTCACCCCCCCCCTCAGACAACAAACACACACACTGTTTGATTTGAGATAGATCCAACATAGACCTCGACACACTGCCAGTACCTTTATCTCTATTGTCAGTTAAGATAATTATTTATCGACCAGATTGTTCACCTTGGCAGAGGCGAGTGATAATTACAATACAGTAACATGTCAAAATGAGAGCTCCATTATGCCAATTTATGTAAGCCAAGTAGCCATGGGGTTGGCGATGCAAGTGTAAACATCGCTAATGGTTCTGAAGTAAAAGCTGAAGGAGCGATAACACAAAAGCGAAGCTTTTTTAAGAGACCATTTAATGGAGAGACCCCATTTCAAAGGGTATGAAATGTGGGAAGGAGGGTCATGCCACAATGGCCCGCCTCTGATTTAGAGGGTTTTTGATTTACAAAGTAAAAGAACAGTAAGAAGTAAAAGCTTCCAGCTTTTCCACAGTTTTCAATACTAATTAACAAGCTCATTTGGATAAGTGAATACACACACACGCACACACTTTACCCACCCACGCACAGACACACACACCATTTGGATAAGAGAATGCACACTCTTGCAGGCACACGCACGGACGCGCACTCTCGGGGGACGGACTGGTGTCACACTTTTCCCCCATCCCTAGCAAACACAGCTGATTAAAACTAATTGCATTTTAAACTGAAGATTATGATTAGTTGATTATTGGAGTCAAATGGAGCAAAAGTGTGACACCAAACAGGCCCCCGAGGACTGGAGTTGCCCATCCCTGCTCTGGGGCATTTACAGGCATTATAGTGTATATGGAGAATTACGGTCATAAGAGAACATAACTGTATGTTAAGGGCATAAAGGAAATGCCTCTGACGGGGAGGAATGGGATGCTATAGCAGGCAATTCAATTGTCAACACTGAGCCATGAAGACATTCGCACAGGGAGAGAGAAAAAGAGCTGCAATGAGGGGTGGCACACAGTAATCAATAATCTTGCCGACTTCAGACATAAACCTAAAAGTTTAAGGGGAAGCAGTAAAGTTAGGTGCTAAATGGTTTGTCTCCATTTAAGAAATACATTTGTATCTCTGTCACATTGCCTCATAAATGCATTTTGCCCCCCGTCTGGATTTTATCTGCACTGACAACAATGCTGAGTAATCTTCCCCCTCGAGTACAAGGAAGCAATGCTTAAGTGAACACATCATGCCAGCATTAGCATATGACAAAATAATGACATACTTTAAATTCTGACGAGAGGCCCCTCTCTCTGTTGTCACCTTTCCATGTAGCCTTTTAACTTTTCTATTACTCAGTTGGCTGATTCTCAAACTCTGTGTCTAAACACAGAAATATGAACTTTACATAAGCTGTTTGTCAGGAATTAATTAAATCCCAAATAATTTTGGGTGTCACAGTGGAATGACTTTTAAAGCATTTTGAATGGCAAGGTTTGGGAGTCGCAAATGGCATGTAGTCATAGAGACAACAGAGACATGTGGTGTTGTGTTTTTTTTTGTTGTAATCCACCGTTCAGTCAAGCTGGTGCTAGAGAATTGCTCTAAGGGTGACATTTTCCCCCGTGCAAACACTGCTGTGAGCAAACACAGTAACATTCAAATAGACGGGAGGAGTAACATTTGAATATGCAGCGCAATGTATGTTGACCCGGTTTTATTAAATATTTTTATATCATGTCTGTCATATTGCAATGATCAGTGCTACTTCCTGTAACCGCTATGGACAGCATAGTTTTCAAAGACCAGCAAGCTGATACACATGTGAATTGTCTCTGTACACTGTATTTGTACTAACTATGCGAGTGTGTGAGTTAGAGGGGAAGATAAGGAGAGTGTTTGTGTGACAGAGAGAGAGAGAGAGAGAGAGAGAGAGAGAGAGAGAGAGAGAGAGAGAGAGAGAGAGAGAGAGAGATAAAAATACAAATTTCAACTGGACTATATTGGCATATTTCAACACAAACTTCAACCAATCATACTGCAGAGATGACACTGACTGTTCACAAAAATAATACAAATCAGGAAGCATGTCGAAGCCAAGTCCCAAGAAGGCACAGAAGAAACGCGGGGAAACTTTAATGCCAAACACATAATGGGGATTAACTATCAAAGGGGGGCTGAACTGGCCTCATTTTTCGGCTTGGTCATTAAGAAACGCAGCAGCCATGACTAAAGCCAAATGAGAGTTGTCTTGGGGGTGGGGGGGGGTCTCTCTTCTGTGCGTGTGTTCGCACGTGGCAAGCGTCTGTACATTCACTTTGCCAGAACAGTACACAGCTACAGTCACTCACCTTTATACTTGATACAGTCTAACCAGGTCTTGCCTTGAAGTTGCCTAGGCTAGCTAGCCAAAATCTTTTGCCAATTCGCTTCAGCCGGCTGGTGTGTGACTGTGGCAAAATTGTTTTGACATTGGATAGCCTATCTCTGGGGCAAGTTAGGGACCATCATTAAATTACACAATGTAAATGGGACTATATTTTAGTTGTCTCATTAAATTATTTTAATATTTGTAAATTCATTTCTACAATTTATAGTACATTGTGTAATTTACTGATGGTCCCTAACTAGCCCCATAGGAATATCGGATGTCAAACCAAATTGACCATGGGCATTACGATCAGTCGCATGCAGTTGTGCTTCAAATGTATGATTACTTGGTTGCTGCCAGCTGTGGGCATGTAGGCAGGATTAAAATAAACCCAACAAAAAGGTACCCTTCATTCTGTGACATACCATTTTTTCCAATCATCTTGCAAATCTCTGTTTTGGATGAGACTAACTTTATGACTAAAGTGATCCTATTTACACTTAGAATAAATAGAATAAATGTTTCTAACTCATACCTATTGCATATGGGCCCTTTTCAAGTTGCTCTTTAAAGGAAATCATCAGCAATGCTTCAGATGTTAAAACCAACCATTGCTCAGTGCACAAAGGTTCCCAGCAAGCCCCAAAAAACGCAGGTGTGTGTGTGACAGAGAGAGAGAGGTTTGTGTGCCTGCATGTGCACGTGTTGTGTCACGGCACTATGCCACTGGCTGTTATACAGTATATAGCCTTCTTCCCGGCAATGGTAGATAAGCAGGCGGCAAGGCCACCCTGCTATCCCTCTCCTCTGTGTGTTTGGGTGTGCATGTGTGCATACATGCATGCGTGTGTGTGACAGCGAGAGACACAGTCAGCTCTTCCTCAAGCATGGATGCATGAAAATAACAGCTTTGACAAGAGAGATCATGGGTGTGTGGAGAGGAAATAAAGCATGAAGAACAAAACAAACAGGAGGAAAATGGCCCCCGCTAGGCGACGGGCTTAATATATGATAACCAAGCCATGCGCGCTGAGGTTTCAAAGTGACGCGATCTTCTGCTCGCCTAACCTTCAAATGACATTAGGCCTCTTGCTGACGGAAGACGAGGTGCTGTGCATAACCTGACGTGATTTATTCCATCTTGACGAGTAGTTTGAATTGGAGGGCACAAGTCACTCTGATGCACACACTCATGCACACGGATATAGACCCACACACCAAAAGGGGGAGGGCAGGGAAGAGGGGAGGGTTTTCCAAGTGAATATGGACGATTCTCTCTACATATAGGTGAGGAAAGGTCTATCAGGTCTGCCATCGTATAGGCTATGAAGGGGAGGAGCGCTGCCCAAAATGCTGTGGCTCTCCTCCTGGACAGCCGCTCAAAGCCACTTACTTCAAAATCAAAAATGTATTTGAATAACTTTTCACTTTGAATGACAGTGCCGAGTTTACATTAAGGCTCAAACTGTTGTCGGCTGACGCTAAGTAGACAACACCACTGCAACGGCTCGTAAAACCGCACAGATAGGTGCTCATTAACGCAGCCTGTTTGCAACTCCTTTCTCCACTACCTTGCCAGACTAATTCCGACTGCATCATTAACTGAAGTGATTGTTTCTTGATTATTCATTACTTTCCGGACGGCGTGGCCCCTGTCCTTCGGAGGCAGGGAAGGTAAATGAATGTTGCGAGGGAACACATGGTCCGTCTCATAATAAGCTGGCTATCTGGGCTGATGTGTTAATGAAGGAATTCACAGTGAAAGAATTCATCGCTCTCCCCTGGGCGGCATACATCCAAGCGCATTACCCGTAATGATTTCTCATTGATGGTCATTCTCCCTCATCCATCTCCCTGGCCCCGGGGACAGTAATAACTCATCGACTGGCCTGTCTTTAAGTGACACACACACACTGAGTGTACAACACATTAGAAACACCAAGGAGGTACTATAAGAGAACGAGGGGGGATGGTAAAAGTGTGTGTGTGTGTGTTGTGTGTGTGTGTGTGTGTGTGTGTGTTCATGCGAGAATCATGTCTACTGGCTGAACGGATTCCACTGGATTAACCTTCTCCATGGCTCCTTTCCTATAACCTTCCCTAAGCCTCTCTCAATACGGGACCCCCATGGAGGAAAATGTGGAGAGCCAATGTAGAAAACTCAAGTTGATGTTATTTGAGTGGACATGAATCCCTCTCCCACAGTTTCAGCTGCCCTTTTTCATTTCCACAGTATTAGGTGCTACTCACAGCACTGCCACTCAATGATCCTCGGTTTCAATGACCCTGCCAAAGTCCACAAGTCACATATGTGCACACACACATACACACACACACACACACACACACACACACACACACACACACACACACACACACACACACACACACACACACACACACACACACACACACACACACACACACACACACACGTGCACACACGCTCACTCACGCTGACAGACGCGCACACACGAAAATAAGTCTGTTGAGTTAATTTGCAAAATGTTGGGGATTTGAGGCACTTAACTTGTACACAAACACCACCCACACACACCCAAAGATACAGGCAACTATGATGTTGGACAAGACGATGCTGCTCACTTGGGTTTCTATCAATGGGTTGTAAGTTCTGTTCCATTGTTCTCTGAGGAGCCCGTCTGTCTGTAATCCTCTAAAACAACATGGCCGTGGCAGACAGAGACAGTAAGAAGAATCGTAACGGCTGCTGCAATTTCCTCCCGGCGCACTCCTTAATCAATCAGCCAGCATCGCATCTATGAATGACTGCACTTAGGAAACATACAACCCTAGACCAACAAAGCAAAACAAACATCAGATAAATATTATGCCTTGACTTCCTGAAAAGCGACACCAGAATCCGGTTTTAGAAGTCATTTGCTGAGTGCCCCCCCTTTTTTATGAGCCATATCTTGAGATGATTTGAGGAAACAAATTAGGCACACAAATGGAGTGTCAGGTCATTTGTCACAGTGTGTGTCAAAGGGCTAGCGCTCCGGCTGGTGATGTCAGAGGAAGAGAGGGGCATGCTGGGTAAAGCAGGGGGAGATGTGATACCTGATGGGAATACACAGGCTCATGGGAGAGGGACTGATTTCAGTGTTACAAGCCTACTGTTGCATAGATAAATGTTCTGCATGATCCTTCTTAAGATTATGAATGAGCAGGTGGATGACAATGATCATTGGTTGAATGTGTTGGCTGTGTAACAAAGTGGATGGTTGATTTGTGTTCTGCATGGTTGCTCGTACTATTAAAACCGAGGTGAATGAAAATGACTTCTTAGAAGGAACATTCCTTATTATCTTTTGAAATGTGCAATATATTGGTTGTTGATTCCCTGCTACCTCACATTGGCATTTGGATTCATAATGTCAACAAAAACACATTCTAACTGACAAATAAATGGAATGTGACATGTCAGAATAATAGTAGAGAGAATTATTTATTTCAGATTTGATTAATTTCATCACATTCCCAGTGGGTCAGTGGTTTACACTCAATTAGTACTTGATAGCATTGCCTTTAAACTGTTTAACTTGGGTCAAACGTTTTGGATAGCCTTCCACAAGCTTCCCACAATAAGTTGGGTGAATTTTGGCCCATTCCTCCTGACAGAGCTGGTGTAACTGAGTCTGGTTAGTAGGCCTCCTTGCTCACACACGTTTTTTCAGTTCTGCCCACAAATGATCTAAAGGATGGGGTCAGGGCTTTGTGATGGCCACTCCAATACCTTGACTTTGTTGTCCTTAAGCCATTTTTGCCACAACTTTGGAAGTATGCTTGGGTTCATTGTCCATTTAGAAGACCCATTTGCAACCAAGCTTTAACTTCCTGACTGACGTCTTGAGATGTTGCTTCAATATATCCACATCATTTTCCATCCTCATGATTTCATCTATATTGTGAAGTGCAGCAGTCCCTCTTGCAGCAAAGCACCCCCACAACATGATGTTGCCACCCCTGTGCTTCAGGGTTGGGATGGTATTCTTCGGCTTGCAAGCCTCCCCTTTTTCCTCCAAACATAACTGATCATTAAAACAGATCTAACAGATCTATTTTTGTTTCATCAGATCAGAGGACATTTCTCCAAAAAGTATGATCTTTGTCCACATGTGCAGTTGCAAACCGTATTCTGGCTTTTTTATGGCGGTTTGGAGCAGTGGCTTCTTTCTTGCTGAGCGTCCTTTCAAGTTATGTCGATATAGGACTCGTTTTGCTGTGGATATAGATACTTTTGTACCTGTTTCCTCCAGCATCTTCACAAGGTCCTTTGCTGTTGTTCTGGGATTGATTTGCACTTTTCGCACCAGAGTAAGTTCATCTCTAGGATACAGAACGTGTCTCCTTCCTGAGCAGTCTGATGGCTGCATGGTCCCATGGTGTACAGAGGAATTTTGTACCTTCAAGCGTTTGTAAATTGCTCCCAAGGATAAACCAGACTTGTGGAGGTTTACAATTTTTCTTTAGTTTCTTTTGAGTTTCCCATGATGTCAAGCAAAGAGGCACTGAGTTTGAAGGTAGGCCTTGAAATACATCCACAGGTACACCTCCAATTGACTCAAACGATGTCAATTCGCCTATCAGAAGCTTCCAAAGCACAGTCAACTTAGTGTATGTGTCACGTTCTGACCTTTATTTCCTTTGTTTTGTATTTATTTAGTATGGTCAGGGTGTGAGTTGGGGTGGGCAGTCTATGTTTGTTTTTCTATTATTTGGGGATTTGTACGTTTCGGCCTAGTATGATTCTCAATCAGAGGCAGGTGTCATTAGTTATCTCTGAGAATCATACTTAGGTAGCCTGGGTTACACTGTTTGTTTGTGGGTGATTGTCTATGTTGATTACTTGTGTCAGCACAGTGCTCATTAGCTTCACGGTCATTATTTCGTTTATTGTTTTTGTATAGTGTGTTTCAGTGTTCAGTGTTTTCTTTATTAAAATTCAAGATGAACACATACCATGCCGTATTTTGGTCCTCCGATCCTTCAAGCATCTCCTCTTCAGATGAAGAGGAGGACGTCCATGACAGTATGTAAACTTCTGACCCACTGGAATTGTGATACAGTGAAATAATCTGTCTGTAAACAATTGTTGGAAAAATTACTTGTGTCATGCACAAAGTAGATGTCCTAACCGACGTGCCAAAACTATAGTTTGTTAACAAGAAATTTGTGGAGTGGTTGAAACACTTCAGTTGGAGTCGTTAAAACTCGTTTATGTAAACTTCCGACTTCAACTGTATATACAGTACCAGTAAAAGTTTGGACACACCTACTCATTCCACGGTTTTTCTTTATTTTTACTATTTTCTACATTGTAGAATAATAGTGAAGACATCAAAACTATGAAAAGCAGCCAACAAGTGCTCAGCATAGGTGGGAACTCCTTCAAGACAGTTGGGAAAGCATTACAGGTGAAGCTGGTTGAGAGAATGCCAAGAGTGTGCAAAACTCACCAAGGCAAAGGGTGGCTGCTTTGAAGAATCTCAAACATCAAATATATTTAGATTTGTTTAACACTTTTATGGTTACTATATGATTCCATATGTGTTATTTCATAGTTCTGATGTCTTCACTACTATTCTACATTGTAGTAAATTGTCAAAATTAAGAAAAACCCATGAATGAGTAGGTGTGTCCAAACTTTGGACTGGTACTGTATATCAGATTGCTCAGACACACATTGCTCATTGTGCTATTTTCAGTACAATATTACTTTTTAATTAGGAGTAAATGTTAACTATGTTTCAAAGCATTATGACAATTGTAGTCTGATTGTTACTGAGTCAAAAAAACATCTGAAGTGTGGATTATGGTTCAAGTTCAAATTTGAATGACTGCATTCCAGGATGGTACTTTTTGAATACCTTGGTTAATCTTAATGAATTCAAAACAATTCACATCCAAATGAGACCCACTGTATCTGTCAAGATCTCTGGATTAGCTACCACACATATCAATTTGAATACGTTCCAACTTCCCAGACAGCTCATTGCAGGTGGAAGTGACAGTCAGGGATGTGATGGTGAGAGAGACAGACAGAGCTAGAGAGAGATGATATATAGAAAGATATAAAACAGAGGATGTGAGGAGTGACTATCTCTCATCCTCTGGAGCGGCTGATCACAAAATTGTCCTATCACCACATCTAAGCTAGTGACAAATGACAAATGTCTACTCCCCCAGCCGACGCACAAATTGGGCTGCTGCACTATCTGGGACATGGGATTTAATTTCTTACAGTGCCCCACAGCCATTCTGCCTGCCATCACGGGCACCAGCACTGACACCTATGTTACACATTAGGGTTGTGTTCATTAGGAACCAACTGGAAGAAAACGGACTGAAATAGGGAAGGACTAACCTGGAAGTGTTCAATTAAATTTACATGTAACCTTTATTTAACTAGGCAAGTCAGTTAAGAACAAGTTCTTATTTACAAGGACAGCCTACACCAACCAAACCCAAACGATGCTGGGCCAATTGTGCGCCGCCCTGTGGGACCCCCAATCACGGCCGGTTGTGATACACTACAGAACCAGGGTGTCTGTAGTGACGCCTCTATCATTGAGATGCAGTGCCTTAGACCGCAGTGCCACTCGGGAGCACCATTTTCCAATAAGACATGCTCATTTTAATTTTCCGTTGCAAAATGTTTGAACATTTTCTGTTTTGGGCCAGCCACCATATATTTTAAAAGCACATTTAAAAAAAAGGTTCTTAAGCACTGTGGTAATGTCAAAACATAGTGCTCAAGAGAGTGGGGAATGCTTTTTCATGCAGCATGGTAGGCATTGCTAAGGGGGGCATCTCCCCCTCACCCATTCACCCCACCGCCAACATGAAAGGAATGGGTAATTACTCACGCTACCTGTCAAAGATAGACCCTCCAATACACTCCTCTATGTGGGAGCAGAATAAAGTGATCTGACTCCCTTCACTGATCACTTGGAAGTATAGCGAACAGTATTATTTCCATGTTGAAAATAGGCATAATCAAAAGCTGCCATTTGTTGAGAAGGATCAGCCGAGCAGTGCTTGTGTGTGTAATTTCGAGGGAATATTGCTACGTTGGGGATGATGCGTGGACAGGTGATGATTAACTGAATGTTGAAAGAGCATTACATAAATAACGAGTGGTCTCTTCTTCCTGTGGGGATGGTGCTGTATGATGCTTTGTTGAGTGATCGCTTTCTCTCTTGAGGGTGTGGATCATCATTCTCCACAATTATATCCCCCCTTTCTTGCCCCCCAGCACCCAGTGGCACACATTATACATGGGGATCCGAGCAACTGGGTGAGAGGAAGAGGAAAACATGGGCTCCAGGATCCCATTAATGAGTCATCAATCAAGCCGATATGAATCATCTCTACAGGACCATTAGTGCAAAGTGTTACCAACATCATCAATTTCCATTAGCGAGTAGCAGCGGCAGGCCCCATCTCCTTACCAGCGAGGTGAAGATGTAGGTGTAGTAGACGGACAGCATGCCCAGCTCCGATGCCTGGAAGAAAGACAGAGAGAGAGACGGGGGGGGAGAGAGAGAGAAAGGGATAAAGAGAAAAATATATATATATTGAGAAGCTGATATACACCTAGTGTACAAAACATAAGGAACAGAGGAACTCTGGAGAGAGCGACCATTGCCCTTCTCTCCCGATTGCTCAGTTTGGCTGGGCGGCCAGCTCTAGGAAGAGACTAGGTGGTTCCAAACGTTTTCCATTTAAGAATAATGGAGGCAACTGTGTTCCTGGGGACCTTCAATGCTACAGATATTTTTTGATACCCTCCCCCAGATCTGTGCCTCGACACAATCCTGTCTCGGAGCTCTATGGACAATTCCTTTGACCTCATGGCTTGGTTTTTGCTCTGACATGCACTGGGAAAGACTAACGGAGCAAAGTACAGAGAGATCGTTGATGAAAACCTACTCCAGAGCGCTCAGGACCTCAGACTGGGGTGAAGGTTCACCTTCCAACAGGAAAACAACCCTAAGCACACAGCCAAGACAACAAAAGAGTGGCTTCAGGGCAAGTCTCTGAATGTCCTTGAGACTCGAGGTCATAATCGCTGCCAATGGAGCGTCAAAAAAGTACTGAGTAAAGGGTCTGAATACTGAATAATGTAAATGTGATGTTTCAGTTTTTTATATTTAATAAATGTGCAAACTTGTATAATAACCTGTTTTGCTTTTTCAATATCGGGTATTGTATGTAGATTGATAAGTGGAAAAACGATTGAATCCATTTTAGAATAAGGCTGTAACATAACAAAATGTGGGAAAGCCAAGGGGTCTGAATACTTTCTGAATGCACTGTATCATGTCCAATCAATTTAATCAAGGTGTAGAAACATCTCAAGGATGATCAATGGAAACAGGATGCACATGAGCTCAATTTCGAGTCTCATAGCAAAAGATCTGAATTCTTATGTAAATAAGGTAATTTCTGTTTTTTTATTTTAAATTAATTTGCAAAAATGACTAAAAGCCTGTTTTCACTTTGTCCTTATGGGGTATTGTGTGTAGATTGATAAGGGAAAAAAATATTTAATCCATTTTAGAATAAGGCTGTAACGTAACAAAATGTGGAAAATGGGAAGGGGTCTGAATACTATCCGGAAACATTGTATGGAGAGAGAAAGAAGGGGTTGGGGAGAGAGAGAAAAGTGAGAAAGGTCAGACATTCTCTGCAGTCTCCTGCTCGATTACACAGCGGAAGATCAAATCCACCCACATCTTGATAAGACATGACATATTCTTATCTAATGACGGGCTCTCTTCGGAGCAATTAGTAATACGATATTTTAGTATGCTGCTCAATACTTTAGGATTTGATTTAATCAAGCCTCAGCAGCAAGCACTGGTTGTGAAGGTGAACTTTCTATAGTTTCTTTTAGCATGTTTCTTTTGGTATAATGTTCCACCCTATTTGTTTAAAGTTTCAACCAATGTGAACTGTGGAATAAAGGTCCAACACAAAGCTTTAAAAACATTATTTTTTTTACAATCAGCCTATTCTGACTTACATCTGAGATGTCCAGTACCAGTCAAAAGTTTGGACACACCTACACATTCAAGGGTTTTTCTTTATTTTCACTATTTTCTACATTGTAGAATAACAGTGAAGACATCCAAACTGAAATAACACATATGGAATAATGTAGCAACAAAAACAGTGTTAAACAAATCTAAATATATTTTAGATTGTAGATTCCTCAAAGTAGCCACCTTGATGACAGCTTTGCACACTCTTGTCATTCTCTCAACCAGCTTCACCTGGAATTTCCAACCATCTTGGAGGAGTTTCCACATATGCTGAGCACTTGTTGGCTGCTTTTCTTTCACTCTGCGGTCCAACTCATCCCAAACCATCTCAATTGGGTCAAGGTCGGGTGATTGTGGAGGCCAGGTCATCTGATGCAGCACTCCGTCTCTCTCCTCCTTGGTCAAATAGCCCTGACACAGCCTGGAGGTGTGTTGGGTCATTGTCCTGTTGAAAAACAATCTTCAAAAATCTTAAATTTGGACTCATCAGACCAAAGGACAGATTTCCACCGGTCTAATGTCCATTGCTCGTGTTTCTTGGCCCAAGGAAGTCTCTTCTTCTTATTGGTGTCCTTTAGTAGTGGTATCTTGCAGCAATTCAACCATGAAGGCCCGATTCACGTCTCCTCTGAACAGTTGATGTTGAGATGTGTCTGTTACTGTGTGAAGCATTTATTTGGGATGCAATCTGAGGTGCAGTTAACTCTAATGAACTTATCCTCTGCAGCAGAGGTAACTCTGGGTCTTCCTTTCTGTGGCGGTCCTCATGAGAGCCAGTTTCATTATAGCGCTGGATGGTTTTTGCATCTGCACTTGAAGAAACTTTCAAAATTCTTGACATTTTCCGCACTGTCCATGTCTTAAAGTAATGATTGACTGTCATTTTTCTTTGCTTATTTGAGCTGTTCTTGCCATAATATGGACTTAGTCTTTTAACAAATAGGGCTATCTTCTGTATACCACCGCTACCTTCGCTACCTTGTCACAACACAGCTGATTGAAAGAAGTGCCACAAATTAACTTTTGACAAGGCACACATGTTAATTGAAATGTATTCCAGGTGTCTTCCTTATGAAGCTAGTTGAGAGAATGCCAAGAGTGTGCAAAGCTGTCATCAAGGCTAGAGTGTCTACTTTGAAGAATCTCAAATATAAAATATATTTTGATTAGTGTAACACTTACTACATGATTCCATATGTGTTATTTCATAGTTTTGATGTCTTCACTATTATTTTAAAATGTGGAAAATAGTAAAAATAGTAAAAATAAACACCCTTGAATGAGTAGGTGTGTCCAAACTTTTGACTGGTACTGTATTTCATAGATTACAGTGTATCAATGGAAAACTGTTCAACGAGGCTTGTTGACTCCTGGATCTTATTCAATGGAAGTTACAGTAGGTCTTTGCTCAACCATCCACACACATTTCCCCTGAGAGATTCTCAGCCAGTTCACCCGTGATACAAGTCAGTATTCGACATCCATCCATGTCTGAGAATGGTGGATGGGCGTCTTGCATCACTTATTGCAAAGTTTGTATGTTCGAATCCAGCAATAGAAAGTTGTTTTTGATATTTTCTGTTTTAAGCCTATCCCAAACCTTAACCCTTACCTTAGTCATTCAGAGTTAATGCCTAACCTTAAGACTTTTGGAGTTAATTCCTAAACTTAACCCGAACACATTGAAAATTGACGTTTGGAACAACTTCAAAATTGTATGTTTGAGTAACATGGAAGAACACGTAATTCTGATGTGAGACCAGGCAAGCTTGTTGGATTCTCAGGGGTACAAATAGCCGCAGGCTCCAGTTCCCAAGAGCTGCAGGTTCTTCTGGCATGAAAATGTATTTATCCAAAGAGGCCTTACAGCAAAAACTAATATGATTCAAAGAGGTAGATTCCCCGAATTGGGGAAAGCCACGCATATACAAATAAATTATATGCTTAGTCATTCCTTGCCCACTTTAATAAAGCCAGCAGTTCTACAAACAAGGTCTGTTTATAATCAGTTAATCAGGAAAGATAATGCGCAAAGACCAGCTTGTGAAGATAGCAAGAACAAGGTGAGAGGGGCATAATTTTCCCAGAATGAGATAAAGCCTTGGTCTCTAAGGAAACAGAGGCTAGATAGAGATGTTTTCAATAACAGTGACAGTCACAGCATTGTAAAATAATGATCTCCGAATAGTATGGTCTGTTCTCTGATAAAAAAAACATCCTTCTTTCTTACAAGAAAACAATGATATTCTATCTACAGGTCATGGGGTTATTATAGGTCAAGTAGTCAAGCAACTGGATTACGTTTTTTTGTGTCTTGATGTGTGATAAGATACAGTGCCCTGAAAAAGTATTTGCATCTGAAGGTGGCACAACCAGTTATTGAGTGTAAGGGGGCATTGAATAACTTTGTTAATTAAATAAATGAAATAAGTATGTAGTTGTTGTGTTATTTGTTATTTCGTGTTCCCTTTATGGAATATCAGGTTTTGGCTGAAGAGCTGATAACATTTAGTATCAACAATATGCAAAAGTCGAGAAAATTAGAAAGGGGCAAATTATTTTTCACGGCACTGTGATCACTTCCATGACACTGAGTCATTACCTTTTGATTCTATGGTTATTACTATTTCAATAGCTGCTAATAAGAGGAAAGCGATCGCATGATACGTTACGTGCTAGTTTGTTAACATTTTTATAGTATCAGATTGTCAGGTCTGTCAAGTGGAGAATCCAACAAGCTTGCACGTTCTCACAGGAGAATTAGGTGTTCTTCCATGTTACTCAATGTAAGTCAAATTAAATAATTTAGTGGAGAAAGACAGGTGGACACTGCACTGTAAAATACACTTTGTTCCTCATCTTGAAGTGTTGAGAATGAAGATAGCCAATAGGAAAACAGATGGCAGGGATTACCAGCTTTTTAATCACAGTTAAAATGTCTTTAAACTTGTAGTACAGGTCAGTGACTTCACCAAGTTTACAAATATAAATGAATGAAAATAATGTGTGTTTCCTTTGGCTGGCACAGAGCCAAACTTCAACAGCTTTCTGTTGTCTTTATAGCCCCTTTAACTGTTTCTCGGGATTTAAAAAAAAAGTTGCACACCCATGCCGAGCACAATATCTGAGCAAATCTGACCGCAGCTTTGTATAGTAGGACAACATGGGGGGCTGACATATCGAGATTACACTCAGTGATGCTGATGCCTCATCTCAAGATTACGTTTGGTGATGCTGAAGCTGAAAACTCCCTGCTGCAGAACACACAGCAAATAAACAGGTGTATTTAAGGATTGGAGTGTTAAATGTAACACTTTCACAGAGCATATATAGTGGGGCAAAAAAGTATTTAGTCAGCCACCAATTGTGCAAGTTCTCCCACTTAAAAAGATGAGAGGCCTGTAAATTTTCATCATAGGTACACTTCAACTACGACAGACAAAATTATTTAAAAAATCCAGAAAGTCACATTGTAGGATTTTTAATGAATTTATTTGCAAATTATGGTGGAAAATAAATATTTGGTCAATAACAAAAGTTTATCTCAATACTTTGTTATATACCCTTTGTTGGCAATGACAGAGGTCAAACATTTTCTGTAAGTCTTCACAAGGTTTTCACACACTGTTGCTGGTATTTTGGCCCATTCCTCCATGCAGATCTCCTCTAGAGCAGTGATGTTTTGGGGCTGTTGCTGGACAACACGGACTTTCAACTCCCTCCAAAGATTTTCTATGGGGCTGAGATCTGGAGACTCGCTAGGCCACTCCAGGACCTTGAAATGCTTCTTACGAAGCCACTCCTTCATTGCCCGGGCGGTGTGTGTTTGGGATCATTGTCACGCTGAAAGACCCAGCCACTTTTCATATTCAATGCCCTTGCTGATGGAAGGAGGTTTTCACTCAAAATCTCACGATACATGGCCCCATTCATTCTTTCCGTTACACGGATCAGTCATCCTGGTCCCTTTGCAGAAAACAGCCCCAAAGCATGATGTTTCCACCCCCATGCTTCACAGTAGGTAAGGTGTTCTTTGGATGCAACTCAGCATTCTTTGTCCTCCAAACACGACGAGTTGAGTTTTTACCAAAAAGTTATATTTTGGTTTCATCTGACCATATGACATTCTCCCAATCTTCTTCTGGATCATCCAAATGCTCTCTAGCAAACTTCAGATGGGCCTGGACATGTACTGGCTTAAGCAGGGGGACACGTCTGGCACTGCAGGATTTGAGTCCCTGGCGGAGTAGTATGTTACTGATGGTAGGCTTTGTTACTTTGGTCCCAGCTCTCTGCAGGTCATTCACTAGGTCCCCCCGTGTGGTTGTGAGATTTTTGCTCACTGTTCTTGTGATCATTTTGACCCCACGGGGTGAGATCTTGCGTGGAGCCCCAGATCGAGGGAGATTATCAGTGGTCTTGTATGTCTTCCATTTCCTAATAATTGCTCCCACAGTTGATTTCTTCAAACCAAGCTGCTTACCTATTGCAGATTCAGTCTTCCCAGCCTGGTGCAGGTCTACAATTTTGTTCCTGGTGTCCTTTGACAGCTCTTTGGTCTTGGCATTAGTGGAGTTTGGAGTGTGACTTTTTGAGGTTGTGGACAGGTGTCTTTTATACTGATAACAAGTTCAAACAGGTGCCATTAATAAAGGTAATGAGTGGAGGACAGAGGAGCCTCTTAAAGAAGAAGTTACAGGTCTGTGAGAGCCAGAAATCTTGCTTGTTCGTAGGTGACCAAATACTTATTTTCCACCATAATTTGCAACTAAATTCTGGATTTTTTTTTCTCATTTTGTCAGTCATAGTTGAAGTGTATCTATGATGAAAATTACAGGCCTCTCTCATCTTTTTAAGTGGGAGAACTTGCACAATTGGTGGCTGACTTAATACTTTTTTTGACCCACTGTATGAGTCCCAATGATCCAGTGTTAAATTAACACTTTTGAGGGTATTGAAAGAAATCCCACTGTCTTCAGTGTAAGGAGTAGACCTCTGGCTGACCAGCATCCTAACAAAAGATGTAAACATCTATATACAAAGAGGATAGAATGTCCTGCGTGAAGAGAGGGTAATTTGGGTCCCATCATTAGCACAGACTCTTTTATACAAAGTCCTTACAGTTTACCATGTAATTAAATCTTCAGTGTAGCATAAAATGTTGGCAAACATAATTAATTTTCTCAGCCAACATCCTCTCCTCATGAGCGGGCTGCGTGCCATAAACCACAGAAAAGGAGGAGTAGAAGACAGAGGAATGATAATAGCGGTATGGAGCGACCGTAGGACAGAGGCGTAGATATAGAAAGAAATCCCAGCTCCTGTGTGTTGTTACTCTCTGCCCCTGAGTTGCCGTGGCGACAGGATGCCTGGCAACGGCCATCAGTATCTCTGATTGAGGGAAAGATTAAGACTGAAGAGGAAAAGGGCAAAGAAATAAAACAGTAAGAACTGACTGGATGAATACAGAAATGTGAAAAATAAAAACGAATCAGGGAGGGAGGGAGTGTGTGAGGGAGAGAGTAATACTTGAGAGGGATAGGCATTTTCTGGGAGGAAAAAAAATGCAGAGAAATATTCATTGGGGCACGGATGTTGGCTATGCCTGATGACTCATCCTGAATTAATTTAGCTGCTCTATCGATCACGCCATACATCAGTCTGAACCTGTTGTCCTAGAAGTCGATTGAGTTGATATCAAAACGACGTGATTCGTGTAGGTCGGTCTGGCCCAACCCATCGGTTTCTGGGACTAATCAAAATGGTTTAAATGTGTTTGCATTTGAGAAGTAGCTTGGGATGGAGCAAATCCAGACTTATCATGGTGAAAAAATGTTAGTGGGCGTGGCATTTGTCCAGAGTGATGCGGATGGGAAGACAGGCACATTTTTGCTTGTCTTCATAGAGGATATTGTGAGGGATTGGCTTTCCCAGTGCCAGTCCTGCTATGGCACTGGCATGCACTAGGGTTGAATGGCAGAAATCTGGTTACAGAGATTTACCACCCAAAACCACTCCCTTTTCCCGGGATAAATAACAGCAAGAAACCGGTAAATTATAAGACACATTTCAGTTGAATGTATTCAGTTGTACAACTGACTGGGTATCCCTATTTCCCTTTATAATAAATGATTTATATCAACAGCATGACGTGAAATGGAACTGTTAAATTATATGTGAAACATCTAGGAGCTACAACGGCTCAGCCGCGAAGTAGGAGGACACAAGCTCACAGAACGGGACCGACGAGTGATGAAGCTCGTTAAAATTGTCTGTCCTCGGCCGCAGCACTCACAACTGAGTTGCAAACTGCCTCTGGAAGCAACGTCAGCCCAAGAACTGTTCGTTGGGAGCTTCATGAAATGGGTTTCCTTGGCCGAGCAGCCGCACAAAGCCTAAACTTGTGCAAAACTCGCCTCCATTGGACTCTCTGGAGTGATGAATCACACTTCACCATCTGGCAGTCCGACGGACTAATCTGGGTTTGGTGGATGGCAGGAGAATACTACCTGACCCAATGCATAGTTCAAACTGTAAAGTTTGGTGGAGGAGGAATAATGGTCTGGGACTGTTTTTTCATTGCTTCGGGCTAGGCCCCTTAGTTCCAGTGAAGAGAAATTGTAACGACACAGCATACATTACATTCTTCACAATTCTGTGCTTCCAACTTTGTGGCAACAGTTTGGGGAAGGCCCATTCCTGTTTCAGCATGATAATGCCACCACAAAGCGAGGTCCACACAGAAATGATTTGTCGAGATTGGTGTGGAGGATCTTGATTTGCCTGCACAGAGCCCTGACCTCAACCCCATCGAACGTCTGGAACACCGACTGCAAGCCAGTCCTAATCGCCCAACATCAGTGCCCGACCTCACTAAGGCTCTTGTAGCTGAATGGAAGCAAGTCCCCGCAGCAATGTTCCAACATCTAGTGGAAAGCCTTCCCAGAAGAGTGGAGGCTGTTATAGCCGTAAAGGAGGGACCAACTCCATATTAATGCCCATGATTTTGGAATGAGATGTTCGACAAGCAGGTGTCCACATACTTTTGGTCCTGTAGTGTTTTTATTTTATTGATTTATTTTATTTTTATTTCATCTTTACTTAACCAGGTAGGCCAGTTGAGAACAAGTTGTCACTTACAACTGCGACCTGGCCAAGATAAAGCAAAGCAGTGCGACATAAATAACAATACAGAGTTACACATGGAATAAACAAACGTACAGTCAAGTCAATAACATAATAGAAAAAGAAATCTATATACAGTGTGTACAAATGGCGTACGGAGGTAAGGCAATAAATAGGCCATAGTGGCGAAGTAATTACAATTTGGCAAACAAACACTGGAGTGATAGATGTGCAGATGATGATGTGCAAGTAGAAATGTGTTGGAGGCTATTTTGTAAATTACATCGCCAAAGTCGAGGATCGGTAGAATAGTCAGTTTTACGCGGGTATGTTTGGCGGCGTGAGTGAAGGAGGCTTTGTTGCGAAATAGGAAGCCGATGTGTATACAGATGTGTACATTGTATACAGATGTCCTAGCCTACCTCTTTTGGGAAATACATTCAATGCAGTATTAGCCATATATTTAGTTAATTAATGATGGGTTATGAATAATAAGCTTCTAACTAGCCTCTGTATCTTGTGCAATTTGCACGCACCTGTGCTCCGCTGGCCTCTCTAGACTAGAATAGCTTTCTGGCATTTTTGGCATTTCTTATACCAGTAGACAATTTGAAGAGGTATGCAAGCTCTTGTTTTCTGAGTGCAGCCAATAGAACTAACGGGTCGTTTGATAGAAGAGCGAACGCACAATGGTGGTGGTCTATAGCAGTTATTTATTCAGACCCATGACCATTCAATCGTTGTGAAGAGAAGTGAAAGCCGTCTGCATCTAGTCCTATATTATTCAAGCATGTGATTAGAATGATGAAGATGGGCCTCCCCACTAGAAATCCTGGTTTGAGTCCAGGCTCTGTCGCAGCCATCCATGACCAGGAGACCCATGGGGCAGCACACAATTGGCCCAGCGTCATCCGGGTTAGAGGAGGGTTTGGCAGGGATGTCCTTGTCCCATCGCACTCTCATGACTCCTGTGGTGGGCCGGGCTCATGCACGCTGACACAGTCATCAGGTGTACTGTGTTTCCTCCGACACATTGATGTGGCTGGCTTCCGGGTTAAGCGTGCATTGTGTCAAGAAGCAGTGCGGCTTGGATGGGTTATGTTTCGGAGGACGCATGGCTCTCAACCTTCGCCTCTCCCGAGTTTATACAGGAGTTGCAGCGATGAGACAAGACTAACTACCATAAAAAGGGATGATTTTTTTTTTAAGAATGAGAAAGATAAGGACAACGGAACTTATTTAATTTAACTGTTGAGGAATGAAAGAGGCAACAATAGAGAAAGAAAGAGGAGGTAGGCTAATAACATTAGGCAAAATATTATGTAAGGCATACAATGCATTTGGAAAGTATTCAGACCCCTTGACTTTTTCCACATTTTGTTTTTCTCATCAATCTACACACAATTCCCCATAATGACAAATCAAAAACAGGGTTGTGTATTAAAAAAAAAACTGAAATATCAAATGTATAAGTAGACCCTTTAGTCAGTACTTTGTTGAAGCACCTGTGGCAGCAATTACCGCATTGAGGGTTCTTGGGTATGACGCTACAAGCTTGGCACACTTGTATTTGGGGAGTTTCTCCCATTCTTCTCCACAGATCTTCTCAAGCGCTGTCAGGTTGGATGGGGAGTGTCGCTGCGCAGCTATTTTCAAGTCTTTTCTCAGATGTTCAATCAGGTTTAAGTCCGAGGACTGGCTGGGCCAATCAAGGAAATTCAGAGACTTGTCCCAAAGCCAATACCTGCGTTGTCTTGGCTGTGTGCTTCCTGTCTGAGGTCCTGAGCGCTCTGGAGCAGGTTTTAATCAAGCATCTCTCTCCAGTTTTTGCTTTGTTATTATGGGGTATTGTGTGTAGATTGATGAGGGGAAAAAATAATTTAATCCATTTTAGAATAAGGCTGTAATGTAACAAAATGTGGAAAAAGTCAAGGGGTCTGAAATCTTTCCATATATAGACAGTTGTGTGCCTTTCCAAATCATGTCCAATCAATTGAAATCACCACAGGTGTATTCCAATGAAGTTGTAGAAAGATCTCAAGGATGATCAATGGAAACAGGATGTACCTGAACTCAAGTTCGAGTCTCATAGCAAAGGGTCTGAAGACTTATGTAAATAAGGTATTTCTGTTTTTTATTTGTAATAAATTAGCAATATTTTCTAAAAGCCTGTATTTGCAATGTCATTATGGGGTATTGTGTTTAGATTGGGACAAAAAATATTTAATCCATTGTAGAATAAGGCTGTAACGTAACAATATAATATAATAGGCCCTATTGTTTTTGAAAATTAAAATCGAATTTGCCAGCCTATGCTTGTAGATGTAGGCTGGCATATGCTGCACCAACATATCCTGCACCAGAATTGCATGTTCCCTCAGCTTTGTCATGTTTTGAACGAGGTGCGTAATACCAGTTCATATAATAAAGTATAATACAATACGGTACAGTAATACAGTTCACACTCAAAATGATTAGCCTACTGGAGATTGTGTCATTTATTTACTCAAGACAGCATATACAGTTGAAGTTGGAAGTTTACATACACCTTAGCCAAATACATTGAAACTCAATTTTTCACAATTCCTGACAAGAAATCCTAGTAAAAATTCCCTGTCTTAGGTCAGTTAGGATCACCACTTTATTTTAAGAATATGAAATGTCAGAATAATAGTAGGGAGAATTATTTATTTATTTTATCACATTCCCAGTTGGTCAGAAGTTTACATACACTCAATTAGAATTAGGTAGCATTGCCTTTAAATTGTTTAACTTGGGTCAAATGTTTCGGGTAGCCTTCCACAAACTTCCCACAATAATTTGGGTGAATTTTGGCCCTTTACTCTTTACAGGGCTGGTGTAACTGAGTCAGGTTTGTAGGCCTCCTTGCTCACACACGCTTTTTCAGTTCTGCCCACAAATTTTCTATGGGATTGAGGTCAGGGCTTTGTGATGGCCAATCCAATACCGTGACTTTGTTGTCCTTAAGCCAGTTTGCCACAACTTTGGAAGTATGCTTGGGGTCATTGTCCATTTGGAAGACCCATTTGCGACCAAGCCTTAACTTCCTGACGGATGTCTTGAGATGTTGCTTCAATATATCCACATAGTTTTCCTGCCTCATGATTTCATTTATTTTGTGAAATGCACTCGTCCCTCCTGCAGCAAAGCAGCCCCACAACATGATGCTGTCACCCCGTGCTTCATGGATGGGATGGTGTTCTTTGGCTTGCAAGCCTCCCCCTTTTTCCTCCAAACATAACGATGGTCATTATGGCCAAACAGTTCTATTTTGTTTCATCAGACCAGAGGACATTTCTCCAAAAAGTACGATCTTTGTCCCCATGTGCAGTTGCAAACCGTAGTCTGGCTTTTTTATGGCGGTTTTGGAGCAGTCGATATAGGACTCGTTTTTCTGTGGATATAGACACTTTTGTACCTGTTTCCTCCAGCATCTTCACAAGGTCCTGTGCTGTTGTTCTGGGATTGATTTGCACTTTTCACACCAAAGTGTATTTAAGAGACAGAACGCATCTCCTTCCTGAGCGGTATGATGGCTGCGTGGTCTCATGGTGTTTATTCTTGCGTACTATTGGTTGTACAGATGAATGTGGTACCTTCAGGCGTTTGGAAATTGCTCCCAAGGAAGAACCAGACTTGGCTGATTTCTTTAGATTTTCCCATGATGTCAAGCAAGGAGGCACTGAGTTTGAGGGTAGGCCTTGAAATACATCCACCGATACACCACCAATTGATGTCAATTAGCCCATCAGAACCTTCTAAAGCCATGACATCATTTTGTGGAATTTTCCAAGCTGTTTAAAGGCACAGTCAACTTAGTGTATGTAAACTTGTGACCCACTGGAATTGTGATACAGTGAATTATAAGTGAAATAATCTGTCTGTAAACAATTGTTGGAAAAATTACTTGTGTCATGCACAAAGTAGATGTTCTAACCGGCGTGCCAAAACTATAGTTTGCTAACAAGACATTTGTGGAGTGGTTGAAAAAAGAGTTTTAATGACTACAACCTAACTGTATGTAAACTTCGACTTCAACTGTAGCTAGCTACATCTATGGGCCTTTATGTTTTTCTTTTGTGCTTAAAAATGTAGTATTCTTTATGTCATATATGTATTGGATAACGACACAATCATTTTGGCTTTTTTAGGCTTGGGCACATAAAATGTCTTTAATGTATGGCCCAACAGGCTTGAATTTTCATCAAATCCAGACATAGGCTATTTCCTGTATATGCTTTATATGTTTTTGAACGACACTTACGGTTTTGGGGCGAAATACCGAGTTACCCGGGAGAAAAGTCATTTTTTTCTCTGGATGGAACATTTGTAAAACACAGGGAAAATATTCAACCCTATCATGCACCCAATGCTATCTCTCTCTGTCTCGCTGTCTCTTTTGTCCGTCTCTCTCTCTCTCTCCATTTTGCTTTAGTCATTGTCTCCTTCACCGCAGCCATGCATCCAATCTCTATGTTATAATTACAACACAGCCATATGCTGCAAGCTGCCCTTCACCCGTGTATCTGTCACCTTTAGATCTAATCATAGCTCTTTAGAAGGGATAGCAGGAGTCTTGTCCTATCACGCAAAGTTCATGTCGGTGTCGGGAAGAACTCTGCCAAGCTACAGTGTTCTATTTTGTTGCTTTAATTGCTAACTTCTCTGTTCACTTCAGGTATGGTTATATTAGTGGAAACAGACATCATTGAAAGGTCATATTGACAGTTTACTGTGACGAGTAGTCATATCTGATATGAGCGTCCAATTAGATGTTATTATATTACGTGTGTCAGACGAGCTCTTCACAGCTGAGAGGATGTAGCTTAGTGGTAGAGCGCATGCTTTGTATGCATGAGGCCCAGGGTTCAATCATTGACATTGAGCTGCCAATCTCAGCTGGCAATTTTACAGGGCAACAGGTAGTCTAATGCTTAGAGCATTGGGCCAGTAACTGAAAGGTTGCAACTTCTAATCCCTGAGCTGACATTATGAAAAATCTATCGACGTGCCCTTGAGCAAGGCATTTAAATCTGATTGCTCCAGGGTTTCTGTTGATAATGGCAGACCCTGGCTGTGTCTCGGGAGATTGTGGATACGCAAAAAAAAAACCACATAAATAATAGAACACATATAAGCACCCACCAAATGACTATTTTCTTTATAAGCACACAATATATAACTTCATGAGTGATAAATGCCTTCAATAGAAAGAATAAATAGCTCAAAAAGAGTTCATCATTCCATGATTGAATTATAGGTTATTTTATCAACAAAGAAAGCCGTTGCTACCAACAGATCTACCATCAGTCTGTAAATTGTCAAAAAGGGAAAATAAAAATCGTAATAAACCGAGGTCACGTCTATTCTCTTTTATACTCGAGCAATATTAATGAGAGTTTCTGATGTTTCGGATTGTATTTGTTATAAATATGAACAATTTACACATATTAAGAATGCGCGGCTGACCCTTTCCGTAGTTGTTCTAGTCTTACAAAAACGAATCAAATGAATGTACATCTCCGTTGTTAATGAACGAGCGCAGAACAGAACATGATTTACATCTCAAGTCTGTCACTTGAAGGAAAATGCACTGTCTGACTAGACCTTTTTCTTAGAAAGCTAATTGCATTGGTTTTCATTTCTCACTTCTAGCATTGGTTATCATTTCTCATCTCTACTGTACTCTAGCGGTTTAAGTGCTAAGCCCAAGGGCACTCAACAACCTCCTCTAGTTGCATTTGCACACCACTCAAGTCTCCAAATATGGCGTCACAGATATGCCATGGTTTATTCATGGTAGTAAGTCTATGTACAGGAGAACAGATCGGTCTCTCGGTATTGGATGTTTCAAGTTAACATTCATTCAGTCCAACACTCATTCACTAGCAAGTGATTCAGCTTGTAGCTTGTTAAATTATATTCAATATCAACCTTGATGCTGAACTTTATCTTAGCATTGACATATAGATGGTGAGAATTTGTTTTTGCATCATCCGCTACTGCTGAGATGTCTAAGAACATCGGGAAAGAGCTCACTGTGACAGACAGACTCACCCTTTCCAAAATTATGTGGGACATTGTTGCGTTAGCATCCACAATGATTGTGGCAGTCTTATCATCGCGGATCTCCTTGAGAAGGGGTGTGGGATCCTGGCTGTCATCCAGCATGCGAACCGATAGTGTCTCCTTGGAGATGAGGAACTGGCGTAACAGTCTCTCCAGATTTAATAAGCCTGTGGGGACAGGGACGAAGACAGTGATATTATTATGAGCAGGTAGACAGTTAATCTCCTAAAGGTAATGAATTTCTGGGTATTAAAGTCACATTTCTGAGAACTAGCACTCAATTGAATGAGTTAAAAATACAAAGACATTATTTTGTGTGAGAAACACCATATTCATAAAAATAAAACATACATTTTTATGCCTTGTTTGTCAATAACACGGTCATTAAAATCCTTAACACCTAAAATAATTTGTACGATGACCTGTAATAACGTCTAATTGTAAATAAATGAATTGCTAGGTGCTATTCTTAAACACCACCTCCAGCATTTAGTTCCCAGGACCGCATTAAAGAGATTAGATATGGGTTCATTATAAGTGAGGTAATGAATATGTTTCCAGTGGCACTTTATTGAAACTTGTAATACAATTACAATACAATGGATACAAAGCCTTAATCATAGCTGAAAAATTAATTTTTGATATAATCCCTTGGCTGATGGTTTTTCCGCTTTTAGTTATGTTATACAGTTGAAGTCGTAAGTTTACATACACCTTAGCCCAGTGGTTCTTAACCTTGTTGGAGGTACTGAACCCCACCAGTTTCATATGCGCATTCACCGAACCCTTCTGAATTGGAAAAATAAAACATAGGTATATATTTGACTGGTGCACAAACTGAACCGTGCATCAACATCACTGTGTTCAAAGAACAAAATAATCAAAACATGATTTTCACACAAAAATACAAACATAATAATGAATATTTACAGCAAATCAGTGTGACTTCTGCTGTTGCCTTTCAGAGACCAGTTCAGAAATGCGCGGCTTCACCTTGGTAAGTGCCACTCTCATGTCATTTTCGCAACAAAGTCTGTTCCTTTTCTTCGTTTTTATGTCCAGCATCCTCGAAAAGGATTGCTCGCAAAGATATGTTGTTACAAACGGTATGAAAATCTCCAGAGCTTTCTTAGCAATAACAGGGTACGTTACCATTTGTTGACACCAAAACGTTGAAAGCGTTGTTGTTCTGAAGAGTTGCTGTTGAACCTGGCTCTGCTGAATTTCAATGATTTCATTGAGGTATTCATCATTGACATCTGTTGTCTCAACACTAAACGTGAACGGCTGTCTCACCCATGCTTGATATGACTCTCTTGTAGGGAAGTATCTGTTGAGAGACTTTGCAAGCTCATCTAAGTGCGTGGCATTTGCTTACTTCAGTTCCGCGGGTACAGAAATGTCTCCGATTCCAGATACATCTTCGATCTTACTTACACAGTCGTCCAGGTTATTGTTCTCTGTCCGTCATTTCCATAACGGTAGTTTTTTTTGAAAAGCCTTCAGGTTTTCCTCCGCTTCGATGATGTTGACTCCACCTCCCTGCATCTTTTGATTGAGATGATTGAGAGCTGCGAAGATATCGGCCATGTACGCTAAAATGAGAATGAACTCAGAATTTTTAAGCAATCTGCATGACAATGTTGGTGCTCTTGCAAAAACAGGGCTAATTCCACACGCACGGCAAAAACACGATTCAGCACCTGTCCCGGGGATTAGAATGGTACAGAAGTACCTCGAATTCAGAGCCCATTTCTTTACACAGCTCACTGAAGATGCGATGCCGCAGAGCACTAGTTTGCGCATTCCACTACCATTTTTAATACTTCTGCCAGTTTTGGAGGCAAGGTTTTTGTTGCCAACGCATGCCTGTGCAGAATATAATGCGTAACAATGATGTGTGGTGCATCGGCTTTCACTAGCGCACCAAAACCAGACTTTCTTCCCAGCATGACTGGAGCTCAGTCCGAACAAACTGCAGAAACCATATCCCACGAAAGATTGTTGTCTTTGAAGAAGTCATCCACAAATTTCTTCACATCGGCTGCCTTAGTTGTTGTTGTAAGAGGCTTACAGCATAAAAAAATCTTCCTTTATCACGTCGTCTTTCACATGGCGCACGAATACAGCAAGATGGCTTAGATTGGAAACGTCTGTGGTCTCGTCGAGTTGAAGGCTGAATTTTGCCGGGCTTGAAATCAGATCTGCAACTACTTGAGCCAAGATGTCTTTGCTCATGTCCTCCATTCTGTCGCTGATGGTGTCATTTGAAAGAGGAATTTGGGATAACTTAACTTCAGCCTCTTTTCCCAGCATGATATTCGCCATCTTCAACACAGCTGGTTTTATGAGTGTTTCACCAATGGTGTGCTTTGCGATCAGGTAAGCAACTTCATACGATTCTGTGAGGATCGGTTTGTTGATGGGTACAAAGCCGAGAACAGGCAGAGTAGCCTTTTCATCGAATCTGGCTCTCTTCACCTTGAATTCAGCGAGCGTTGTGTTCTTGTATTTTCCATCTCCATGCAGCTTAAGGAAGTGTTCTCTTAGTTTTGCCGGTGCTAGACTAGAATTACTCAACTTGGCATTGCAAATCATGTAGTTAGGACAGTGACTCCCATCACATTCCGTTATACATGTGAATCCATATTGTACATATTCATCTGACCACTTTCTTTTTTTGCTCGACATAGTAAGTATGAAGGGATTAAAATATTAAGAAAGAAATCACAAGACGTACCATCACGACAGTCACAAGTCGACTACTGAGCGCACCAAATTCGCTGCAGCACAGATAGGCCAAGCGATGTAGCGTGATCACCTGCAGCCAATGATGGCCAAGCGGAGCGTGTCATCACGAATCATATGAATCGCATGTGTGTCTTGACCTCTGCCGAACCCCTGGGGTTCGATCGAACCCAGGTTAAGAACCACTGTCTTAGCCAAATACATTTAAACTCCGTTTTTCACAATTCCTGACATTTAATCTTAGTAAAAATTCCCTGTCTTAATTAGAATTACCATTTTATTTTAAGAATGTGAACTGTCAGAATAATAGATTTTATTTCTTTCATCACATTCCCAGTGGGTCAGAAGTTTCCATACACTCAATTAGAATTTGGTAGCAATGCCTTTAAATTGTTTAACTTGGGTCAAACCTTTCAGGTAGCCTTCCACAAGCTTCTCACAATAAGTTGGTTGAATTTTGGCACATTCCTCCTGACAGAGCTGGTGTAACTGCGTCAGGTTAGTAGGCCTCCTTGCTCGCACACGGTTTTTCAGTTCTGCCCACAAATGTTCTTTAGGATGAGGTCAAGGCTTTGTGATGGCCACTCCAATACCTGACTTTGTTGTCCTGAAGACATTTTGCCACAACTTTGGAAGTATGCTTGGGTTCATTGTCCATTTGGAAGACACATTTGTGACCAAGCTTTAACTTCTTGACTGATGTCTTGAGATGTTGCTTCAATATATCCATATCATTTTCCATCCTCACGATGCCATCTATTTTGTGAAGTGCACCAGTCCCTCCTGCAGCAAAGCACCCCCACAAAATGAAGCTGCCACCCCCGTGCTTCATGGATGGGATGGTGTTCTTCGGCTTTGGTCTCCTGCAAACATAACAATGGTCATTATGGCCAAACAGGTCTATTTTGTTTCATCAGACCAGAGGATATGTCCCCAGGTGCAGTTGCAAAGCGTAGTCTGGCTTGTTTATGGCGGTTTTGGAGCAGCGGCTTCTTCCTTGCTGAGCGGCTTTTCAGGTTATGTCGATATAGGACTCGTTTTACTGTGGATATAGATACTTTTGTACCTGTTTCCTCCAGCATCTTCACAAGGTCCTTTGCTGTTGTTCTGGGATTGATTTGCACTTTTCACACCAAAGTATAGTTTATCTCTAGGAGACAGAATGCATCTCCTTCCTGAGCGGTATGACGGCCGCGTGGTCCCATGGTGTTTATTCTTGCGTACTATTGTTTGTACAGATGAACGCGGTACCTTCAGGTGTTTGGAAATTGCTCCCAAGGATAAACCAGACTTGTGGAGGTCTACAATTCTTTTTCTGAGGTCTTGGCTGATTTCTTTAGATTTTCCCATGATGTCAAGCAAAGAGGCACTGCGTTTGAAGGTAGGGCTTGAAATACATCCACAGGTACACCTCCAATTGACTCAAATTATGTAAATTAGCCTATCAGAAGCTTCTAAAGGCATGACATAATTTTCAGGAATTTTCCAAGCTGTTTAAAGGCACAGTCAACTTAGTGTATGTAAACTTCTGACCCACTGGAATTGTGATGCAGTGAATTATACGTGAAATAATCTGTCTGGAAACAATTGTTGGAAAAATGACTTGTGTCATGCACAAAGTAGATGTCCTAACCACCTTGTCAAAACGATAGTTTGCTAATAAGACATTTGTGGAGTGGTTGAAAAACGAGTTTTAATGACTCCAACCTATGTGTATGTAGATGTCCGACTTCAACTGTATGTTTCCAGTGGCACTTGACTGAAACTATGCATTCATGGGAGTCAAGACATACAATATATTATTATATTACTGAGACTAGCATTGATTATAGTAAAAAAACATTTACATATAATCAATGTTTTCTTATTTTGGTTACATGCAGCAGCAGCTGCTCTTAAAGCACTATGTGTCCCTACTCATTGAATCCTAATGCCTTCAACGGTTTGTCTAGAAAAGCAAATCATCAGCAATGATGCCTGTCTGCTCTGAGACTATCAGCTCTGTTACCTGTTGAGTTAGTCAGCATAACTGTGATGAGGCTTAAAAACCTGCTCAATCTCCATAGCCTGTTTGCATGGCATCACATGCCAATTTCACATTTCGTACATTACACTAGACCGCACACTTCGCTGCACAGAGTCCACAGCAGGAGTTGCCCCTCCTATCGTTCCCTTTCATTCAGCCAGTGGAGAGGCAATCTCAGGAGAGACCCGTTTAGTGTTCAAGCTGTGCACGATTCAAAGCAACGGAAATAAAATGTGGGCGTGTACATTTTCATTTCACAATAACTTTTGTGGCCCTGACCTATGTTGCACCTATTCTGGCAGCCATGTCGCTTCCACGTTTCAGGCTGTTGAACCCATGCTAGAACATCATTATGCTAAAACGGGGAGGCACTGTTTCTCGGTTAGCCGTGGAAAAAAGGGAGACCCTGGAAGGTTAGAGACGTGTGAAGTCTGTTGTCTTTGTGGAGGCTGTGCTGCTGCTGCCTGCAGCAGTCGGTGTGTGATATTGCCATGTGGTGTGCCTCATTAACACGGGCCACACATACTGTAGCTCTGCCTGGCGCTGCCTCTCAGGCAAACAGATAAAGGCAGGGCCTGCCACTCACTCTGGGCAGCCAGTCATTTCCCTCTTTCACAGGCCGTCACATTTCACTAGGCTCTCACAAAGCCCCGACTCTCATCTACCTTCCTGCACTCAGTGCCTCTATGCAAATACACTGCTCAGCCAGGACCAATGACAGGTTCATGCCAGTGTCACAGCTCCCAACTGGCTGCACCCTTGTCTGTTGAACTGGGCTGCTGGACTCCTGCAGTCTGGGAACCCTGTACTGTACAACCAAATGGGTGCAGTCTGCAGAATTTCATGGCATTTCACAGGACAAGATGGATCTACTTTTTAAACAGGCCGAACCTAAATTACTATGATAAATCGGGTGATACAATCGATTGACGGGCGGATGGAAGAGAGTTCAATTGCTTCAATGTAGTTTTCCCTCCAGGCCAGCAGCATTCGTTAACTAGAGTGCTTGGGATAGGACATGCGCTAATGTCTAGGCATTCGTAGCGTGTCAGTACATGAACTTATCCTAACCTGAATATAACCACACAGGTCAAAAAGTCGATAGTCTATCACTCTCTCTTATATAAACAGTTCAGCGTGTCAGTAGCGCTTGTTAATGGACAAGGACGGGGAGTTTGGGATGTTGTGGGTCTGAGTGATCCTTTCTCATCATTCCCCGTTGAAAGGGAACTTTCTTCCATCTTTCATCCTGGTAGACGAGCAGACAGCCGACCAGGGCTCTCCTCTGCTTTGTTCTCATTAGACACCAAAGCGAGAAAAAAGATAAAGAGAAGAACCCCCCTCCAGAACCACACATCAAAATCCCATTACGCTGCGTATTGCATCAAATTAATGTCTTTGGGCAGGGAAAAGGAAGGGGAAACATAGAAGAAAAACCAGGGAGAGCCAATGGAGGAAGCGCACTCTCATCCCTCTGTTTAAGAGCATTTGGTGGAGCCATCTTTTCTCCACAGTTTCCTCACTCACTGCTCTCTTTCAGTAGGGAGGAAGTGCAACAGAACTGACAGCACAGCAACTATTTATTCTGATGGGGACATTTACGGTGGGCTGACGTCTGCTGTTACTGGAGCTGTAAATATATCATAATCCGTATTGAAACTTTCTTTGAATGTCATCACGTCGGGAGGATTGCTCAGCTTGATCCCCGGACAACAAACAACAAAAAGTAATTGCCGCTACCAGCTAAATCATTTCATCACCCCAGTTAACCGGTCTGTCTTCCCAAAGAGTGTATTGATCCAGCTCTCTCTGGAGACAGAGACATTCTTGATCAACTTTAATTACAGGTTATTCATGACATTTTCAGAGCAGCAAGTCGTATCGTTGAGCAAACATATCCTATAATCGTTCCGCTCCAAGGAGACACAAACGTCTACCTTGACAGTTGTGTGCCTTTAAAACCTGTTGATGAGTCTATCTTCTCTCAATAAAAAAACCCATCATGAGTTGGTTGCCGAGGTGCATGTCATCAGAGAAGTCAATTCAGGTGATTTTAACATTCAAAAGGTACTACTATTTGCTTTTCTTCCAGCTCATTCAATTCAGACGATAAAATGCTACGTTAGGTGATAGCGGATTCATAACATAAGCTGTATTGTTGACCAGCATGCCCTCCCCTGCCCAAGAAGTAGAGTGTGGGTGATCGGTCCCCTCCCACCCTCCCGCTACCTGCCAGCTGACCTCCCATGCACAAATCTCCCTGTTAACAAAGTGCTCCACTTTCCCACACAGTCCTCCTCCACCCCTGCGGCTAGGCTCTCTATGTCCAACTGTACTACTCCATGAGTGCGGTGAATCCACACACAACCACATGGCCATCGATAGCGGTAGGCAGGTTAGCTAGATCAATGGGTTTCCTTCTTTGCGCTACCTGTGCCTTTGGGTGGGCCTCTCTCTCTGTGTCTTTCTCTCTCTCTCTCGCTCTCTCTCTCAGCCAGGAAGCCAGGGTCAGGCTGGGAAATATTCATGGCTCAGCCACGCTCTATTAGGCTGTCACCGGCCGCGGTGATTAATGAGCCCAGCGTCGACCGTCTTGGGGCCTCTGCCAGCCAGCAAACGGTACCGTGGCTATTGCTACAACAGCACATTGCAGAGCCCAAGCCATAACGGGTATTTTACAGTGGCGCTGCAGAAGGGTCACATGGCAGAGCAATCACTCTGCCTCCGCTCCCCACGTGCAATTCCAGTAGTAAGGTTAGATTCAATCAGCTAAAGTGACTAGCATCCTTGTCATTGACGAGGAAGAGAAGGGCCATGCTCCCCATGCCTTATCGATTCCCCCTTAGCCCACACGGACACAGACAGGAGCTCAGACAGAGACATACAGAAAGGAAACCGCCATACTAAAGTTTGAGGTTTCTGTCTCACACAGCTTGTAGATGGTGAGATCGCCGCCCTTCATGGGTATGTCGATAATTCACAGCATTTCACTCTTGCGAGGCACGGAACTGACATGTGTCTTTGGGCTAATTACCAACATCGTTTGATGAGCTCTCAAATGAACGACAGATTGAAAGGAGCACGCTTAAACACCCAGTGGAAAATAACAACTAATTATCTAGTTTTGACACTGGCAGTCATTGTCAATAATCAAAGTCCATGCAGTTCCGAGTCATTAATGTCTTTAGCCTTTGGTGGGCGTTTAATTTTCCTTCTTCCCTCTTTTCTTCCTTGTTATCTCTGTTTCTCGGGTAACACCTCAGTCTAACTGGCTTGGATGAGCACAAACGTCAACCATTCTTTTCTGAAGTTGGTTGGGAGAGTTGAATGAGGGGTGGGGTTGATGGTGGGGAGAGAGTGGGCTGGGGGGCTCGTGCCAGCTGAGAGCACCTCGGTTCTAATCGAGAGCAGAAATCCAGTCCGCCACACTTCAAAGCCCTAAGCTGATTAAGGTGAAAGTTGGCCTGAAGCAGATGACATCAATGTGACTTTGTACGGGCACTTGTAATTACTGATTCCTGTACGGAGAAGGGAGGAAACAGACTGGGATTTACTCTTCCATACTTATTGTCACACTGGAATAAAAGAGAAAGATGCATTAATGGCCTACGTGAAAAGCAAAGTAATTTGCCTGCGTTTTGCCAGATGATGACTCATTGTGGGGGGAAGAATTATGAGAGTAAAAGAGTAGAATTTAAGAGTAAATGCATTGGGGTTATACATAGGCTTGAGTGTGGGTGTATCCACTGAAGGGTGATTCTGATTGACGGTAGGTGGGGGCGGTACCTCCTGTATAAACACAATGCACAATGCAGACATCGGATTGACCATGCAGCACAAAGCAGCCCTCTGTCCCACCAATTGTGCACATGCACGTTTCATTACCTCATCTTGTGAATTGTTTGCATTTGATTGTTAGTGTAGCCTATTTCAATTCCCCATTACATATATCACCAGTAGTATATTTACCGTTAATTCCTATCATTTCTAATCTTTGTTTGGTTATGATCATTTCTGTTTAATGCATTCAATGTATTATTATTCCAGTCTTACCGTTCTCATTGTTGGAGTGGACACATTGGTTGCAGAGCGCACAACCTATGCTACACTTGTGAGAAACACGTTTTAGTTTACATCATTACATTTAGGAGTTTTGTCAATTCAATTTAGTCATTGTCTTTTATTTGTAGTGCTCCTGTCAATGTTGGGGACGCACACCTGATTACGCATAGACGTATACAGGCCTATAAGCTACCTGGCCTGCGTGCAAATATGAGCGTATAAATGTGACCATTTGGGGATCTGATAGTAATTCTGATTGGCTTAATGATTCCCTAATGAGCAGCGCAGCTTCTCAAAGTACGTTTTTTCCCCCACCTCAAACAGTCTGTTTTTACAACATTTGAGAAATCTTTCCAGCTCTCTCCCTTTTGATAACCACTCAAAGTGAAAGGGAAAATGTCATTCTCTGATCCAGTGGAAACGTCATAAAATATGCCTACCCACCCGATTACTTCTTATCAGCGCTTGACTTGGACTGAAACAGATTCCGGAACTCATTTTGGGTGCTGGTACTGTTTATATTTATACTCCACAATATTTTTGAGCTACAGACTGGGGCGAAGGTTCACCTTCTAACAGGTCGACAACCCTAAGCACACAGCCAAGACAATGCAGGCGTGGTTCTGGTCGAGCCAGAGCTCGGACTTGAACCCGATCGAACGTCTCTGGAGAGACCTGAAAATAGCTGTGCAGTAACACTCCCCATCCAACCTGACAGAGCTTGAGAGGATCTGCAGAGAACAATGGGAGAAACTCCCCAAATACATGTTTGCCAAGCTTGTAGCGTCATACCCAAGAAGACTCAAGTCTGTAATCGCCATATAAGGGGCTTCAACAAAGTACTGATTAAAGGGTCTGAATACTTATGTAAATGTGATATTTGACTAACTGTTTTTGCTTTGTCATTATGGGGTATTGTGTGTAGATTGATGAGGGGGAAAATGGTTTAATCAATTAAAGAATAAGGCTGTAACGTAACAAAATGTGGAAAAAGTAAAGGGGTCTGATCACTTTTCAAATGCACTGTATGGAACAATACACCTTTAAAAGTTTCGACCAATCGATTGGTTGAAAGAACAAACGACTTTCGGAGAGTCAAGATTTCTTTAGTCGGGGCCAGCCCTAGTGCATGTGCACATGCATGAATATGCACCCATGTGTGCAAGCTCACGTGTGTGCACATGCAAAAATTCGGGTGCACATGCAAATGGAATGTGTGTATATGGTACAAATAACAACAAAGAGCTAGTGGTGCGTGACCCACTCACAGTCGGCCTGGGCACAGATGAGGCAGGCTGTAGTGCTGTTGAAAAAGGTGAGCAGGCCAGCCACGGCCAGGCTGATGTCTGTGTTGGTGGGGCGCAGGTCTAGGGTGGTGAAGCGGGGGAACTGAACCTTCAGAATGTCCTCAGGGGCCACTTTCACATAGGGCACCTACAGACAGACAGAGAGAGACAGAGAGACAGAGAGACAGAGAGACAGAGAGACAGAGAGACAGAGAGACAGAGAGAGAGAGAGAGAAGGTTCTGGATGAATAATTAAAGTACCAAAGGCATGTCTACAAAGAGATCAAGAGTTTTTAAAGCACCGTTAGCTCTTGCTGTATGTGAATATGGTGTAAACATACAGCATGATTCTGACAAAACCAAAGCATTGCTAGAGGAGATGTTTGTTGAGCAGTTACAATACTTTGGCAAAGTACAAAAAAAACAAGTGTTCATTATATTCTCATCAGGCTAAATAGAACCATCTTATATCTGATAAACTAATAAAACATATTAGAATAATTCAAGAACTCCCTCACAGATGCCTAATAAACTAACTATAGCTCCTGGGCTCAATTAAATAAAGAACAGTTAATACACTGAGTGTACAAAACATTAAGAACAGTTTCCTAATATTGAGTTGTATCCCCCCTTTTGCCCTCAGAACAGCCTCAATTCGTCTTTACAAGGTGATGAAAGCGTTCCACGGGTATGCTGGCCCATGTTGACGCTAATTCTTCCCACAGCTTTGTCAAGTTGGCTGGCTGTCCTTTGGGTGGTGGACCATTCAGTTGAAACACACGGGAAACTGTTGAGCGTAAAAAACTCAGCAGCGTTGTTCTTAATGTTGTGTACACTCAGGGTATATTGAGTGTGGAGAAAAGTAGACCTGTTCACAGGCAGTGACGTCAAAGAAATGAGTCCCAAGCGTTAAGTTAAAAACACAAAACTCTGATAAGAATCTGTAGGAGACGAAAAATCTCCTATCACTAAAACTTCTTGAAACGTTCAGGGATGTTTAGCAATGATTGGGCGTCTGTTTTCACAGCTGGTGTATGATGTGTTGAATAAATTGCAGCCGTTTGTTCAGTGTCCCTGCTGTGGATCCAGTCACAACAAGTCTTCAGTTCTGTAAGAGGATAAACACAAATGTGCAGAGAGACTATGGAGATGCTTTGTAAGTCCAACCCCCCCTCGCTCTCAACTTCCAAAGTTATGGCAAACATAGCTTACACCTGTACCCTACCTGCAAAAGAAAACTAAATTGCAAACTCCCCCCACTATCTCTGTCCCCACTTGCTCCTGTCTTCCAGAAGCGATTGAATCCATCTCTCTTTTCATTCGCTATCTACTGAGGTGTGGATGGATGCACCCGGGCTGATGGCAGCAGGCTGTGGGGTGTCTGGGAACGCAATACGGCGGGTGATTCGGTGGCTAGCGAATGGGGGCAACGCAGTGGGCTTGAAGGGGAACCCGGAAGGATGTCACAAGAAAAGCCTCTTCATCACAGCAGATTGCCTGCCTGCGCAGTGCCGCATGCCCATACATCGCTCTCTCTATGCCCCTGTATCCCCAATTGGTTTTCAATCCCTGCCCATCAGGGTGTAATGGAGTCCCCGGGAAGAATGGATGGATGGAGCACGATCTTTTCCTGACAGGCGGCGGCTGTGGTGCCAAAAAATGTGATTCTCTCCTCCTGAGGAGCTGTGAAACATGGATAATGGCCGAGCCACACTGGGGAAATGCAACCACTCCACAACTCCCCACTCCTCCATCCCCTCTGCCCTTCTCGCAGCATGGACCACAGAGTGTTATCGTCGTGCCCCTTTCTGTTCAAGAGGCTTTCTGCTCTGGTAGCTTTGCTGTGAGGCAGTGGGGTTTGAAGAGAAGAGAGAAGACATCCATTGGCCCATTGGTGAATACTTTTAGTGATATGTTGGCTCAATGAAGGAATTATTTGTCTACCAAAGCATGAGACCACCGCAAAGAAGCCTGCTAAACTGACATAAGGCCTAGCCCAGTAGCTCTTCGGTGATCAGTATGAATAAAACAATGAATAAAACAATGGATCAGAGTACAAAATATAAATGCATCAGGAAGAAAAAGGATCATCTTTGGTTGCAGTGAGCTCATAGAAGACGTTTAACTCATAGAACAAATCAAATGTTCAAACAGTTCATTGAGAGGTGCTCATCGTCAGGAACAACAATGCAGATGGTTTAAGTACATATGAGCTGCAATGAGCTGAAATAGAAGTTCTGTACAAACCATGACGGCGACTGCCACCGACACAATGTTGTAATGTCAAGGGTTCCTGTCTGGGAGACGGGGGAGCTCGTGCAGGGGGTAAAGTGAGTCATGGTCACCCTGCTTTGATGAGTCATTTTCCTCCATGTAACCTCCTCCTCCAGTTGGCTCTGTAAAAACCTCTTAACGTCACTCCATTATTGCGGGGATGACTTCTTCAAACAAACTTCCGTAAAACAGGTATATAGATAGCACTCTTACTGCCGTCTTACTGACAAAGGTTTCATACGCAAATAAATCACATTGACCCATATAGATATATATGACTGTTTCGGGAATAATAGGATATTATGCAGTGAAATAGCCTGTATACAAGTACCATCCTCTGACAGATAATTCGCAGCAATGCAATCGCATGACACTTAAACCCCAATACGTCTCTCAGAGCGTGGTCTATGCGGCAGTCAGATGCAGTACTGTCTGGAGAGGTGGAGACTGAGGGGAAGGTTGCTTGTGTATTAGAGATTTTGGTTGTGTGTGTGCTCCTGCCGTGTGACAGTGGCTGTCAGTGAGCGCAGACAGAGAGAGGCCTGACAGCTGTTTAATGAGAGAGATCCGCACAGGACACTGAAGTGAGACAGCGAGCCAGAGAGCAGGGCTAACTAGCAAACCTGGCGCTATCCACAGGTGCGATGGGAACACACTGGAACACCTGCGTTATGCACCATGAACACCTTCATATTGCTACCGTATCACAAACATGGCCTTGCCCCTGACTGGTTGGTGCCGCATTCACACACGACTCCTCTATTACAGTGGATTCATTGTGGCATCCCCATAGATCAGGATTGTTATTTTCAATGGTTACGACAGGTGTCATAATGCCGGGAGGAGACGGGAGTGACTACATCCTTTGGGCTGTTTATGTGGAAAGGCAAGCCCTTTGGTTAATTTTGTGATGTTTGGTAATTTTGTGATGCTTGGTGACCTCACCCGCAATCATTTACTCATCTATCTTGATGGCATTATTGTCTTCTGAAAAGACTGGTAATGCTATATAAGCCTGATGATGCATTGCTCACGTACAGTACAACCACAGACCGCTAACTCCTGAACCAAGCTAAAGCAAAACACGAAAATGCATTATTCTGGATATGTCGGTTATGGCGTTCTGAGAATACGCACATTTTTTTTATTTTATTGTTGGGCTACTTTGTTGTCACCTAAAACAATGTTCTTGTTCCACAAAAAGGACCGAGAAAAACAATATGTTTGGTTGAGGTAATCTCCAAATCAAATCAAATTTAATTAGTCACATGCGCCAAATAGAACAAGTGTAGAGCTTACAGTGAAATGCCTACTTACAAGCCCTTAACCAATGATGCAGTTTTAAGAAAAATACACACAAAAAAAACATTTGAAATGAAAGAAACAAATAATTAAAGAGCAGCGGTAAAATAACAATAGCGAAGCTATATACAGGGGGTACCGGTACAGAGTCAATGTGCAGGGGCACCGGTTAGTCGAGGTAATTGAGGTAATATGTACATGTAGGTAGAGTTATTAAAGCAACTATGCATAGATAACAACAGAGAGTAGCAGCGGTGTAAAAGAGGTGGGGGCAACGCAAATAGTCTGCGTAGCCCTTTGGTTAGCTGTACAGGGGTCTTATGGCTTGGGAGTAGAAGCTGTTTAGAAGCCTCTTGGACATAGACTTCCGTGCGGTAGAAGAGAGAACAGTCTATGACTAGGGTGGCTGGAGTCTTTGACAATTTTTAGGGCCTTCCTCTGACACTGCCTGGTATAGAGGTCCTGGATGGCAGGAAGCTTGGTCCAAGTGATGTACTGGGCCGTACACACTACCCTCTGTAGTGCCTTGCGGTTGGAGGCCGAGCAGATGCCATAATAGGCAGTGATGCAACCCATCAGGATGCTCTCTATGGTGCAGCTGTAGGACCTTTTGAGGATCTGAGGAACCATGCTTAATCTGTTCAGTCTCCTGAGGGGGAATAGGTTTGTTCTGCCCTCTTCACAACTGTCTTGTGTGCTTGGACCATGGTGATGTGGACACCAAGGAACTTGAAGCTCTCAACCTCGTCCACTACAGCCCCGTCGATGAGAATGGGGGCATGCTCGGTCCTCCATTTCCTGTAGTCCACAATAATCTAGTCTTGATCACGTTGAGGGAGAGGTTGTTGTCCTTGCACCACATGGCCAGGTCTCTGACCTGCTCCCTATAGGCTGTCTCGTCATTGTTGGTGATTGTCATTGTTGGTGATCAGGCCTACCACTGTCATCGGCAAACTTAATGATGGTGTTGGAGTCGTGCCTGGCCATGCAGTCATGAGTGAACAGGTAGTACAGGAGGGGACGGAGCACGCACCCCTGAGGGGCTCCCGTGTTGAGGATCATCGTGGCGGATGTGTTGTTACCTACCCTTACCACCTCGGGGCGGCCCGTCAGGAAGCCCAGGATCCAGTTGCAGAGGGAGGTGTTTAGTCCCAGGGTCCTTAGCTTAGTGATGAGTTTTGAGGGCTTTATGGTGTTGAACGTTGAGCTGTGGTCAATGAATAGCATTCTGACATAGGTGTTCCTTTTGTCCAAGTGTGAAAGGGCAGTGTGGAGTGGACTATGACAGACAAAATGAGAAGAAAAAAATCCAGAAAATCACATTGTAGGATTTTTTATGAATTTATTTGCAAATTATGGTGGAAAATAAGTATTTGGTCAATAACAAAAGTTTATCTCAATACTTTGTTATATACCCTTTGTTGGCAATGACAGAGGTCAAACGTTTTCTGTAAGTCTTCACAAGGTTTTCACACACTGTTGCTGGTATTTTGGCCCATTCCTCCATGCAGATCTCCTCTACAGCAGTGATGTTTTGGGGCTGTTGCTGGGCAACACAGACTTTCAACTCCCTCCAAAGATTTTCTATGGGTTGAGATCTGGAGACTGGCTAGGCCACTCCAGGACCTTGAAATGCTTCTTACGAAGCCACTCCTTCGTTGCCCGGGCGGTGTGTTTGGGATCATTGTCATGCTCAAAGACCCAGCCACCTTCCATCTTCAATGCCCTTGCTGATGGAAGGAGGTTTTCACTCAAAATCTCACGATACATGGCCCCATTCATTCTATCCTTTACACGGATCAGTCGTCCTGGTCCCTTTGCAGAAAAACAGCCCCAAAAGCATGATGTTTCCACCCCCATGCTTCACAGTAGGTAAGGTGTTCTTTGGATGCAACTCAGCATTCTTTGTCCTCCAAACAAGACGAGTTGAGTTTTTACCAAAAAGTTATATTTTGGTTTCATCTGACCATATGACATTCTCCCAATCTTCTTCTGGATCATCCAAATGCTCTCTAGTAAACTTCAGATGGGCCTGGACATGTACTGGCTTAAGCAGGGGGACACGTCTGGCACTGCAGGATTGGAGTCCCTGGCGGCGTAGTGTGTTACTGATGGTAGGCTTTGTTACTTTGGTCCCAGCTCTCTGGAGGGCTTTCACTAGGTCCCCCCGTGTGGTTCTGGGATTTTTACTCACTGTTCTTGTGATCATTTTGACCCCACATGGTGAGATCTTGCGTGGAGCCCCAGCTCGAGGGAGATTATCAGTGGTCTTGTATGTCTTCCATTTCCTAATAATTGCTCCCACAGTTGATTTCTTCAAACCAAGCTGCTTACCTATTGCAGATTCAGTCTTCCCAGCCTGGTGCAGGTCTACAATTTTGTTTCTGGTGTCCTTTGACGGCTCTTTGGTCTTGGCCATAGTGGAGTTTGGAGTGTGACTGTTTGAGGTTGTGGACAGGTGTCTTTTATACTGATAACAAGTTCAAACAGATGCCATTAATACAGGTAACGAGTGGAGGACAGAGGAGCCTCTTAAAGAAGAAGTTACAGGTCTGTGAGAGCCAGAAATCTTGCTTGTTTGTTGGTGACCAAATACTTATTTTCCACCATAATTTGCAAATAAATTCATTATAATCCTACAATGTGATTTTCTGGATTTTTTTTCTCTCTGTCTGTCATAGTTGAAGTGTACCTATGATGAAATTTACAGGCCTCTCTCATCTTTTTAAGTGGGAGAACTTGCACAATTGGTGGCTGACTAAATACTTTTTTGCCCCACTGTATCTTCGAAATATTCTTATAACAGTGACTGATTTGGTGATCTCCTCAATGCCATCGTAAGAATCCCGGAACATATTCCAGTCTGTGCTAGCAAAACAGTCCTGTAGTTTTAGCGTCAGCTTCATCTGACCACTTTTTTATTGACCGAGTCACTGGTGCTTCCTGCTGTAATTTTTGTTTGTGAGCAGGAAGATAGAATTATGATCAGATTTTCTAAAAAAATAGAGGATGAGGGAGAGCTTTGTACATGTCTCTGTGTGTGGAGTAAAGATGGTCTTGAATTTTTTTCCATTTGGTTGCACATTTAACATGCTGGTAGAAATGAGGTAAAACGGATTTAAGTTTCCCTGCATTAAAGTCTAGGAGCGCCGCCACTGGATGAGCGTTTTCCTGTTTGCTTATGGCCGTTTACAGCTCATTGAGTGCGGCCTTAGTGCCAGCATCGGTTTGTGGTGGTAAATAGACAGCTACGAAGAATATCGATGAAAACTCTCTAGGTAGATAGTGTGGTCTACAGCTTATCATGACATACTCTACCTCAGGCGAGCAAAACCTCAAGACTTCCTTAGATATCTTGCACCAGCTCTTATTTAAAAATATACATAGACCACCACCCCTTGTTTTACAAGAGGCTGCTGTTCTATCCTGCCGTTACAGAGTATAATCCGCCAGCTGTATGTTATTCATGTCGTTGTTCAGCCACGACTTGTGAAACATAAGATATTACAGATGTTAATGTCCCGTTGGTAGGATATACGTTCTTGTAGTTCTTCTACTTTATTATTGAGCGATTGTACATTGGCCAATAGTACCAATGGCAAAGGCAGATTAGCCTCTCATCGCTGGATCCTCACAAGGCACCCTGATCTCCGCGAAACGGTAGCAGCAACATTATTTACAAAAGCTGTTACAAACAATGCCATTTTTTTTTAAATGCACGGTTGGTTAATAAGAGCCCATTAATAGTCAGCCATCCGTCCGTCGCCATCTTGAAGACAGGAAACAGCTCGAGGTTTCCTGCCTTCAAGCACAGAGCTCCGACTGTAACCTTGTGTCAAATTATATATAAATCGAGATATCAATTTCTAACTTTGTGAACTTAGCATGGTCTCTCAAAGCGCTTGGTCTGAAGGTGAAACCTAATTTACTAGCCCTGCTTCTACTGAGAAGTTGACAAGTGTCCAACTCAAACCTATATGTAGGCTGTGAAACATCATCCATGAGCCCGTGTAGAGGATTCAAACCTGACACCATAAGGTAAGCCAAAATATAATGAGATCTTACATCTGCTATCTTGCCTCTTACGCGCCAGCCGAACAAAACTCATGTTTAATAAAATATCAGACATCCTTTATTGGGGGGGGGGGGCAGCGTGTCAGCCATAACTGATGATAACCTTTGTTGGGAAAATAAAACATTAGCCATGTGTCACAGCCCAGCACTGGCCCACTCACAATTAACACACAACAGAGCCACTGTGGAGTATCTGTGGTGAGCACAGAGAAGAGCGTGCAGGTTGGCCACAGCCCATCAGAGAACAGATGCACAGGAGAACACAGTCCATCAGTCAACCCCAGAGCTGGCAGAGGTGGCTGTGGTGGAGAGAAGGGGAAGGGATGGGAGGGAGGCAGGTGTGGGTGATCATGTCCGTCTGATCATATGTGGCACTAGTAGGAGCTCAGCTACTGTGGCTGGGGGTGGGTCGGAGAGGGATAGAGAGTGAGAGGAGACAGCCTCTGTCTATTGGGGTAATGATCCTGAAGCAGGTCCCACTGGTTTGGTTTGTCCAAGGTGGGAGTGGTTGATGAAGATGGAGATGGAGAGGTCTGCGGTGGGACCCACAGTGCTTTCTTTAGGCAAGTGGAACATTGACCACCAGATTCCTATATTATTGATCAGCCGGCGGTGAGAAAAAAGCTCCCTTTCCTTGGAAAAGCTATTGTTCTTCTTCACTCTTGCCTCTGTCCTACTAAAAATGGTCAAAGACTCCAGCCACCCAAAGTCATAGACTGTTCACGGCAAGCGGTACCGGAGCGCATGGGCTGGGACAAAAAGGCTCCTTAACAGCTTCTACCCCCAAGCCATAAGACTACATAACAGTTAATCAAATGGCTACCCTGACTATTTGCATTGACCCTGATATTTTATTTGTATATATTCATATTATTTTACAATGACTCTCTTGCACATGCTTGATGTACACTCACTGGACTCTAACCACACACTCACACATACTATGTTCTCTCTCTCTCTCACACACACACACACACACACACACACACACACACACACACACACACACACACACACACACACACACACACACACACACACACACACACACACACACACACACACACACACACTGCTACTCTCTGTTTATTATCTATGCATGGTCAATTTGCCACTACCTACATGTATACTGAAGAAAAATATATACGCATGTAAAGTGTTGGTCCCATGTTTCATGAGCTGAAATAAAAGATCCCAGAAATTTTCCACACACACAAAAAGCTTATTTCTCTCAAATGTTGTGCACAATTTGTTTTACATCCCTGTTAGTGAACATTTCTCCTTTTCCAAGATAGTCCATCCACCTGACAGGTGTGGAATACCAAAAAGCTGATTAAACAGCATGATCATTACACAGGTGCACTTTGCGCTGGAGACAATCAAATAAAATGAGCAGTTTGATCACATAACACAATGCCACAGATGTCTCAAGTTTTGAGGGAGCACGCAATTGGCATGCTGACTGCAGGAATGTCCACCAGAGCTGTTGCCAGATAATCAAATGTTTCTCTACCATAATCCGCCTCCAATGTCGTTTTAGAGCATTTGGCAGCTTGTATGGCGTTGTGTGTGCAAGCGGTTTGCTGATGTCAACATTGTGATCAGAGTGCCCCATGGTGGCTGTGGGGTTATAGTATGGCAGGCATAAGCTACGGACATGAACACAGTTACATTTTATTGATGACAATTTCAAAGCACAGAGATACTGTTATTAGATTAGTTTTTTTCATCTATGCCCCTACATTTTTGAAAAAGGTATCTGTGATCAACAGATGCATGTCTGTCTTCCCAGTCACGTCAAATCCATAGCTTAGAGTCTAATGAACTTATTTCAATTGACTGATTGAAAAATGTAAAATGTTTGAATTTGTTGCATGTTGCATTTACATTTTCATTTACATTTTCAAGCATTTCATGGTAAGGTGTTCTCGGTAACCTGTTCTATTAGGCCCATGTGACAGATCAAATTTGATTTCACTTCTGATTAAACAAATGTCTTTGTAGGGAATTAAAAGCTTTTTGAGACCACCCTAGGCCTTTAAGCTCTTGAAGTTCCTGAAGGAGGTATTAGGTGGTCCAGATGTTAGACAAGTGATACAAAATGTATACACCTGATAGGTGTGCTCTCAGCCATTTTTTTGACCAGGGACCGGCAAGCTTCCTCCATGGGGGGCCACATACATAAAACGTTGTAGAACTGACAAAATGTGTGTCTCAGGGACCAGCCAACAACATCAAAACAGACTGGCACCCGTCCACAAACCAGATGTTGAGAAATACTAACCCAGGTCGTCTTCACATATGATCCATCGGACGATTTCAGTTCTCTCTGACAAACCATAAATAATTGATCTGCAAACTTCTGACACCTGAAATGTGACCAATACCATGCCTGAAAGAAAATGTCTGAGGCTATGTTCAGTAATGGTGAAGCTTGTATAGAGAGCTTGTGAGACAATTCATTCAGCAGTTCTGAGAACCTCATCTGTGATGGGTTTGTTTGAATCCTATCACCTCACACCTAAACAAAAGGGCCAGCGCAATGACACAGATGACTACAAAACAAAAGGAACGATGGAATATGGAATAGGACTTTGCATATCTATAACGACCTAATTGAATTTGCATCGCCCGTTCATCGCTGGCAACCAGAGAGCGGCCGTGCTCACATTCATCTCCCTGACCAAGTGGAAACAGCTTTCTAAAGAGGGAGCGAATTTGGATATGCACAGATCTCCTGGCTACCCTCGACAAGACAGATCAACAGCACAGTGAAGAAGGGGGTCATGAGGGGTGTGTGTAACAGCTGTGGACCTTTAATTGCAATCCAGCAGCAATAGCAGGCTCACCTGTGTTTTGTTTGCAAGCAGGCGGAACAGATGCACCCTGCTCCGAGTGGCACCGAGCTTAACATCCGCAACATCGCCCCCTGCAGACCTAGCATCCCATCCACCAGGCATGTCTTAATGTGCCTTCCCTCCACAAATAGCCGGTGGGTTTAAAAGGGCCGAATCCTGTACATCGAAAAATGTCAGTCGACACTGCTAGCCAAGATTCAAATTCCCAGAACAAATGATTGTCTACCGTCAGAAAGAGGGATCCAGTATTAGGCTGATGGTGTGTGATTATAAGGGGTTAAGAAAAGGTCCGGCTGATTTGAGCCGAAATCCCTCTAAAAGGTTTCTCAAGCGTTCTTGCTGAGTTTTCTTTTTTTGGGGGGGGGGGGATCGCCAGGGCTGACCTCTACCTCTTTCGGCAATCAGCCAGAGATGCTGAGTATGGTGAAGTGCGGGGGGGGGGATGTGCAAATGAGAGGAGACTTGCTTTGACTGATTTGCGTGCATGTCAAAGCACTCCCGGGGAAAATGTTAGGTGGGAGGATATTTCCTGGAAAATGGTCTCGGGGCATGGAGGATAGGCAGGAATGTGAGCATACTGGGGTATAAAAGCAATTCCACATTGTGACACACTGATATGTGCTGCTGGGCCAGAGAACATGGTGTCCAATAAAATCTAACTGAGCCAGCCGACACACACTACTCACCCACGGCGGACTCAGTCAACACACAGGTCAATGTCAGAGAAATATAGGGCAGATATTGAATATCATATGCTGATGACTGCCTTCACAATACACATGTACACTTCATGACCATGAGACCAAAACGGGTTCAACTTCCATTCATGGCCGTTCAACTGTGCTTTCATCTTGTATAGTGGTCAGAGTTGACGCCTCATGATTGGCCGAGTGGAATAATCCTGAATTAACATGCACTATCAATGAGAACCTGGGAGGGTAAACTGACCTAGCATGGCGTCACCCTCTCATTTCATTAAATTCTACATTTCAGAATCAGCTTGGACTGATAGATTTGAGCATCTGGGTAAATGGATGGCAAATTCCAAAATAGTAATTATACAATGGGAGGGAAGAACAATATGGAATGCATGCCATTGCCTTACATTGTATATGAAGTGTGACTGGCTCATGACGTTCAACCATGGACGTACGCAGGGTTGCCAGGTCTATCAAAAATGTATAGCCCAATGAACTCTTAAAACCCACCAACAAGGCCTGAAAGCTAGCCCAAAATGTTTTTGGGCAGCAAGAGATGACGAGCCACATTTATCAAATAAAACCTTTTTTAAGAAGCAAAATGCAGTTTTCCATCAATATAATAATAATTGTGAGCTTAAGAATATGTCCCAGAGAAAAGATAATTCACTCTTATTAAACTCGTCAGATAATTTTCCATCAATGCTTGTAGATTGAACTTCTTTGAATGCACTGATTAAGCAATAAGGCGCTTTACTCAGTAATTTGTTGAAGCACCATTAGCAGTGATTACAGCCTTGAGTCTTCTTGGGTATGACGCTAACAAGCTTGACCCACCTGTATTTAGGGAGTTTCTCCCATTGTTCTTTGCAGATCTTCTCAAGCTCTGTCAGGTTGGATGGGGAGCGTTGCAGCACAGCTATTTTCAGGTCTCTCCTGAGATGTTCAGGCTCTGGCCGGGCCACTAAAGGACATTCAGAGACTTATCCTGAAGCCAGTCCTGCGCTGTCCTGGCTGTGTGCTTACAGTCATTGTCCTGTTGGAAGGCAAACCTTCGCCCCAGTCTGAGGTCCTGAGTGTTCTGGAGCAGGTTTTCATCAAGGATCTCTCTGTACTTTGCTCTGTTCATCTTTGCCCCTATCCTGACTAGTTTCCCAGTCCCTGTCGCTGAAGAACATCCCCACAGCATGAAGCTGCCACCACCATGCTTCACCGTAGGGATGGTGCCAGATTTCCTCCAGCCGTGACGCTTGGCATTCAGACAAAAGATTTTAATCGTGGTTTCCTCAGACCAGAGAATCTTGTTTCTCATAGTCTGAGAGTCTTTAGGTGCCTCCAAGCAGGTTGTCATGTGCCTTTTCCTGAGGAGTGGCTTTTGTTTGGACACTCTACCATAAAGGCCTGATTGGTGGAGTGCTGCAGAGATGGTTGCCATTCTGGAAGGTTCTCCCATCTCCACAGAGGAAATCTAGAGCTCTGCCAGAGTGCCCATCGGGTTCTTGGTCACCTCCCTGACCAAGGCCCTTCTCCCCGATTGCTCAGTTTGGCCGGGCGGCCAGCTTTAGGAAGAATCTTGATGGTTCCAAACTTCTTCCATTTAAGAATGATGGAGGCCACTGTGTTCTTGGGGACCTTCAATGCTGCAGAATATTTTTGGTACCCTTCTCCAGATCTGTGCCTCGACACAAGCCTGTCTTGGAGCTCTACGGACACTTCCTTCAACCTCATAGCTTGGTTTTTGCTCTGACATACACTGTTAACTGTGGGACCTTATATAGACAGATGTGCCTTTACAAATCATTTCCAATCAATTGAATTTACCACAGTTGGACTCCAGTCAAGTTGTAGAAACATCTCAATGATGATCAATGGATGCACCTGAGCTCAATTCCAAGTCTCATAGCAAAGGGTCTGAACACTTATGTAAATAAGGTATATCAGTTTTTTATACATTTGCAAACATTTCTAAAAACCTGTTTTGGAATTTTCATTATCAGTAAGTTGTATTGTGGACACAGATGCTTTTATTTGATCAATTTTAGAATAAGGATGTAATGTAACAAAATGTGAAAAAGCCAAGGGGTCTGAATACTTTCCGAAGGCACTGTATATGGCCAATATACCACAGCTAGGGCTGTTCTTAGGACACAGTCCTTCGCCGTGGTATTCTGTCCACAAAACCCTGAGGTGCCTTATTGCTATTAAAAACTGGTAATCAATGTAATTAGAACAGTTAAAAGTATTTTTTGTCATACCTGTGATACACGGTCTGATATACCACGGCTTTCAACCATTCAGCATTCAGGGCTCAAGCCACCCAGTTTATAATTCTAAATAAATCCTGTTTGCCCATGTGCATAACTATAGACACATCCAATAGGAGAGGTTGAGTGATGAAAGTTGGACAGAGGATCTTGAAATCTCTGAACACTTTTTTTTACACACACACACACACACACACACACACACACACACACACACACACACACACACACACACACACACACACACACACACACACACACACACACACACACACACACACACACACACACACAGACACAGACACACACACACACACACACACACACACACACATACACACACACACACACACCGCTCTGGCCCTCCCCCTCACCAACGCCTGCCTCACTGCCTGATTGTCAGCAGCAGCAGGTCACAGTGAAATACACATTTTTTTTAAAGAGAGAAATGCCATGGCGGCCGCGGCGCAATTTAGAAGTAGCCCAAAAACAGCAACTCAACATGAAGGACTGTGACTCTAAAAGTGGAATCTGCAGGTTTGTCGCGCCGCTTTTATTCGAGCAAGAGAAAAAACTGCCTCCCACTGTGATAAGCACCTATCGGCAGTCTATAGGCAGGATGATTAAGTGTGTGTTTCAATGCATAAAAGAGAGACATTTCCTTAATTTTCAAAGCCACCTCAAGAGCTATTACCAGCTAATGTAAATTATATTGAACAAAAATATAAATGCAACATGCAACAATTTCAAAGACTTTACTGATTTACAGTTCATATAAGGAAATCAGTCAATTGAAATGAATTCATTAGGCCCTGTTGGACACAGGATCTGTTGGACACAGATACCTTAAAATAAAGGTAGGGACGTGGATCAGAAAACCAGTCAGTATCTGGTGACCACCATTTGCCTCATGCAGTGCTCCTTCTCTTAGAATTTATCAGGCTGTTGATTGTGGCCTGTAGAATGTTGTCCCACTCCTCTTCAATGGCTGTGTGAAGATGCTGGATGTTGTGGCGGGAACTTGAACACGCTGTTGTACACATCAATCCAGAGCATCCCAAACATGCTCAATGGGTGACATGTCTGGGGAGTATCTAGGCCATGGAAGAACTGGGACATTTTCAGTTTCCAGGAATTGTTTACAGATCAGTGGAGGGTGCTGAGGGGAGGACGGCTCATAATAATGGCTGGAACAGAGCAAATTTAATGACATCAAACATATGGAAGCCATGTGTTTTATGTATTTGATACCATTCTACTTATTCCTCTTCAGCAATTACCACAAGCCCATCCTCCCCAATTAAGGTGCCACCAAACGCCTGTGGTACAGATCCTTGCGACATGGGGCCGTGCATTATCATGCTGAAACATGAGGTGATGGTGTCGGATGAATGGCATGACAATGGACCTCAGGATCTCGTCACGGTATCTCTGTGCATTCAAATTACCATTGATAAAATGCAATTGTGTTCGTTGTCCGTAGCTTACGCCTGCCCATACCATAACGCCTCTGCCACCTTGGGACACTCTTTTCACAACGCTGACATCAGCAAACCACTCGCCCACACATTACATTACATTACATTTACATTTAAGTCATTTGGCAGACGCTCTTATCCAGAGCGACTTACAAATTGGTGAATTCACCTTATGACATCCAGTGGAACAGCCACTTTACAATAGTGCATCTAAATCATTTAAGGGGGGGTGAGAAGGATTACTTTATCCTATCCTAGGTATTCCTTAAAGAGGTGGGGTTTCAGGTGTCTCCGGAAGGTGGTGATTGACTCCGCTGTCCTGGCGTCGTGAGGGAGTTTGTTCCACCATTGGGGGGCCAGAGCAGCGAACAGGTTTGACTGGGCTGAGCGGGAACTGTACTTCCTCAGTGGTAGGGAGGCGAGCAGGCCAGAGGTGGATGAACGCAGTGCCCTTGTTTGGGTGTAGGGCCTGATCAGAGCCTGGAGGTACTGCGGTGCCGTTCCCCTCACAGCTCCGTAGGCAAGCACCATGGTCTTGTAGCGGATGCGAGCTTCAACTGGAAGCCAGTGGAGAGAGCGGAGGAGCGGGGTGACGTGAGAGAACTTGGGAAGGTTGAACACCAGACGGGCTGCGGCGTTCTGGATGAGTTGTAGGGGTTTAATGGCACAGGCAGGGAGCCCAGCCAACAGCGAGTTGCAGTAATCCAGACGGGAGATGACAAGTGCCTGGATTAGGACCTGCGCCGCTTCCTGTGTGAGGCAGGGTCGTACTCTGCGGATGTTGTAGAGCATGAACCTACAGGAACGGGCCACCGCCATGATGTTAGTTGAGAACGACAGGGTGTTGTCCAGGATCACGCCAAGGTTCTTAGCGCTCTGGGAGGAGGACACAATGGAGTTGTCAACCGTGATGGCGAGATCATGGAACGGGCAGTCCTTCCCCGGGAGGAAGAGCAGCTCCGTCTTGCCGAGGTTCAGCTTGAGGTGGTGATCCGTCATCCACACTGATATGTCTGCCAGACATGCAGAGATGCGATTCGCCACCTGGTCATCAGAAGGGGGAAAGGAGAAGATTAATTGTGTGTCGTCTGCATAGCAATGATAGGAGAGACCATGTGAGGTTATGACAGAGCCAAGTGACTTGGTGTATAGCGAGAATAGGAGAGGGCCTAGAACAGAGCCCTGGGGGACACCAGTGGTGAGAGCGCGTGGCGAGGAGACAGATTCTCGCCACGCCACCTGGTAGGAGCGACCTGTCAGGTAGGACGCAATCCAAGCGTGGGCCGCGCCGGAGATGCCCAACTCGGAGAGGGTGGAGAGGAGGATCTGATGGTTCACAGTATCGAAGGCAGCCGATAGGTCTAGAAGGATGAGAGCAGAGGAGAGAGAGTTAGCTTTAGCAGTGCGGAGCGCCTCCGTGATACAGAGAAGAGCAGTCTCAGTTGAATGACTAGTCTTGAAACCTGACTGATTTGGATCAAGAAGGTCATTCTGAGAGAGATAGCGGGAGAGCTGGCCAAGGACGGCACGTTCAAGAGTTTTGGAGAGAAAAGAAAGAAGGGATACTGGTCTGTAGTTGTTGACATCGGAGGGATCGAGTGTAGGTTTTTTCAGAAGGGGTGCAACTCTCGCTCTCTTGAAGACGGAAGGGACGTAGCCAGCGGTCAGGGATGAGTTGATGAGCGAGGTGAGGTAAGGGAGAAGGTCTCCGGAAATGGTCTGGAGAAGAGAGGAGGGATAGGGTCAAGCGGGCAGGTTGTTGGGCGGCCGGCCGTCACAAAAGCGAGATTTCATCTGGAGAGAGAGGGGAGAAAGAGGTCAGAGCACAGGGTAGGGCAGTGTGAGCAGAACCAGCAGTGTCGTTTGACTTAGCAAACGAGGATCGGATGTCGTCGACCTTCTTTTCAAAATGGTTGACGAAGTCATCTGCAGAGAGGGAGGGGGGGGGGGGAGGAGGATTCAGGAGGGAGGAGAAGGTGGCAAAGAGCTTCCTAGGGTTAGAGGCAGATGCTTGGAATTTAGAGTGGTAGACAGTGGCTTTAGCAGCAGAGACAGAGGAGGAAAATGTAGAGAGGAGGGAGTGAAAGGATGCCAGGTCCGCAGGGAGGCGAGTTTTCCTCCATTTCCGCTCGGCTGCCCGGAGCCCTGTTCTGTGAGCTCGCAATGAGTCGTCGAGCCACGGAGCGGGAGGGGAGGACCGAGCCGGCCTGGAGGATAGGGGACATAGAGAGTCAAAGGATGCAGAAAGGGAAGAGAGGAGGGTTGAGGAGGCAGAATCAGGAGATAGGTTGGAGAAGGTTTGAGCAGAGGGAAGAGATGATAGGATGGAAGAGGAGAGAGTAGCGGGGGAGAGAGAGCGAAGGTTGGGACGGCGCGATACCATCCGAGTAGGGGCAGTGTGGGAAGTGTTGGATGAGAGCGAGAGGGAAAAGGATACAAGGTAGTGGTCGGAGACTTGGAGGGGAGTTGCAATGAGGTTAGTGGAAGAACAGCATCTAGTAAAGATGAGGTCGAGCGTATTGCCTGCCTTGTGAGTAGGGGGAAGGTGAGAGGGTGAGGTCAAAAGAGGAGAGGAGTGGAAAGAAGGAGGCAGAGAGGAATGAGTCAAAGGTAGACGTGGGGAGGTTAAAGTCGCCCAGGACTGTGAGAGGTGAGCCGTCCTCAGGAAAGGAGCTTATCAAGGCATCAAGCTCATTGATGAACTCTCCGAGGGAACCTGGAGGGCGATAAATGATAAGGATGATAAGCTTGAAAGGGCTGGTAACTGTGACAGCATGGAATTCAAAGGAGGCGATAGACAGATGGGTAAGGGGAGAAAGAGAGAATGACCACTTGGGAGAGATGAGGATCCCGGTGCCACCACCCCGCTGACCAGAAGCTCTCGGGGTGTGCGAAAACACGTGGGCGGACGAAGAGAGAGCAGTAGGAGTAGCAGTGTTATCTGTGGTGATCCATGTTTCCGTCAGTGCCAAGAAGTCGAGGCACTGGAGGGAGGCATAGGCTGAGATGAACTCTGCCTTGTTGGCCGCAGATCGGCAGTTCCAGAGGCTACCGGAGACCTGGAACTCCACGTGGGTCGTGCGCGCTGGGACCACCAGATTAGGGTGGCCGCGGCCACGCGGTGTGGAGCGTTTGTATGGTCTGTGCAGAGAGGAGAGAACAGGGATAGATAGACACATAGTTGACAGGCTACAGAAGAGGCTACGCTAATGCAAAGGAGATTGGAATGACAAGTGGACTACACGTTTCGAATGTTCAGAAAGTTAAGCTTACGTAGCAAGAATCTTATTGACTAAAATGATTGAAATGATACAGTACTGCTGGAGTAGGCTAGCTGGCAGTGGCTGCGTTGTTGACTTTGTAGGCTAGCTGGCAGTGGCTGCGTTGTTGACACTACATTTACATTTAAGTCATTTAGCAGACGCTCTTATCCAGAGCGACTTACAAATTGGTGAATTCACCTTCTGACATCCAGTGGAACAGCCACTTTACAATAGTGCATCTAAATCACTACACTAATCAAGTCGTTCCGTCGAGTGTAATAGTTTCTACAGTGCTGCTATTCTGGGGCTAGCTGGCTAGCTAGCAGTGTTAATTACGTTACGTTAAAAGAACGACAATAGCTGGCTAGCTAACCTAGAAAATCGCTCTAGACTACACAATTGTCTTAGATACAGAGACGGCTATGTAGCTAGCTAGCTACGATCAAACAAATCAAACCGTTGTACTGTAATGAAGTGAAATGAAAATGTGATACTACCTGTGGAGCGAAGCGGAATGTTGACCGGGTTGTTGAAGTTCTATTCGGTAGACGTTGGCTAGCTGTTGGCTAGCTAGCTAGCAGTATCTCCTACGTTAAGGACGACAAATAGCTGGCTAGCTAACCTCGGTAAATTAAGATAATCACTCTAAGTCTACACACTCTAAACTACACAATTATCTTGGATACGAAGACAGCAAAGACAACTATGTAGCTAGCTAACACTACACTAATCGAGTCGTTCAGTTGAGTGTAATAGTTTCTACAGTGCTGGTATTCGGTGGACGTTAGCTAGCTGCTGGGCAGATAGCAGTGTAGACTACGTTAGCACACAACGCCATACACTTGATCTGCAGTTGGAGGAGGTTTATGGTAGAGAAATTAACATTAAATTATCTGGCAACAGCTTTGGTGGACCTTCCTGCAGTCAGCATGCCAATCGCACACTTCCTCAAAACTTGAAACATCTGTGGCATTGCGTTGTGTGATAAACCGCAAATTTTTCAGTTGCCAATTATTTTCCCATGCATTTTCCCATGTGTACCTGTGTAATGCTCATGCTGTTTAATCGGCTTATTGATATGCCACACCTGTCAGGTGGATGGATTATATTGGCAAAAAAGAAATGCTCACTAACAGGGATGTAAACAAATTCATACCGAACTTTTGAGAGAAATAAGCTTTTGTGTGTAAGGAAAATGTCTTGGATGTTTGATTTTAGCTCATGAAACATGGCACTTTACGTGTTGCGTTTAGATTTTTGTTCCGTGTCAACGACCATGACTTAGAGGATTTTCTGCAGCATTCAAGAGCAAAACATAAAAAAATGGTTAAATGTAAAGTCATAATTTAGATTTTTGCCTAAATAGACATATTCAAAAGTAATTATTTATCATATGAGGGCCATAAACAATACCTAGTGATGCTTAAACTGCCAGAAAGATTTCAATCTTACCTTTCTGGTAAAAAATTGTTATAAATTGCTGAGGTGTAGTCTTTTGAGGACACAAGCTCAAGTACACAGAACAAATATAAAAATATGACAAATCATATTATTCAACAAAAGTTGGGGAATAGGGTATGGAATAATTGAAGTGATTTCTAAATGTAGTAACAATCAAATTATAAATGACTTGATATGATATTTCACCTTTCTTATAGTTGTAAAATAAACATGATCATACTTAGTGACAGTACAAAATTGACACCATTACATAACTGACAGAGCATTTTCTGACCAGCATCCTCTGAGCGACGCAGACACAATTCAAATGCTTGCTGACTCATTACAACTTCAGCTTTAAGCACAAAGTGATTATGTCTCGCTGTGACCAAGAGAAAGTGGTCTTGTTTAAATTCTATGAAATAATTTTGTATTGTTTCATGTTGAGTGCTCTAAATCCATCTATGAACATCACAGCGTGATGAGATTGCCTTTGCTGCATGGGCTAAGGTCTCCCATTTCATATGCCGTATTGTAAGCTGAGCTGCAAAATCAAACATTTGTTTGCATAGGCCTGAAATTTTGACGTGTTGCTCCCGAAGCAAATGAGGTGTCAGATTTCACAGAGTGCACAGCAATTGATGCACTCAGTACATCAAATATTGGTCGGTACCGGTCCAGAACCGCTCAAAGAGGTGTTAAAAGGATTATACATGGACTGTGAGCTAGGAGTTCTCGGCATCTGTTCTACGCAATTGCTTTTTGTGAAGAGATACTGTTTTTATTAGTTACCATTGTCTAAATCCAGATAGTACAGTATGGCTCTGTCCAGCATCACTTAGAGCCTCCCAAATGGATATAGAGCTCTCCGAATGATAAATTGAGTGTGGGTAATGGGTTGATCACATAGCAAGGGCTGTCATGAGTCATATTTTCATGAGTCCCCTATTTACTCGGCCTCCTGTCATATTGCCAGCATCTGTGCACTCTCCCAGTTAAGAATTATGAACACAGACACAATCACTGAGCACAGACAGGATGTAATTGACTCTCCAACACCTTCACAACAACTGCCACACACACATGCACACACACACACATACCACTATATAGGCTACTGTAGATGCATGGTTGATACATTTAGAAAGTAAAATATACAGTGCCTTCAGACAGTATTCATAACCCTTGATTTATTCCACATTTTGTTGTGTTACAGCCTGAATTCAACACATATTAAATCTATTGTTTCCCTCACCCATTTACACACAATACCCCATAAAGGCGAAGTGAAAACATGTGTTTCATAAATGTTTGCAAATGTATTGAAAATTAAATACAAAAATTATCTAATTTACAGATGTATTCACATCCCTGTGGAACACCATTTTCGAGTTCACCTGTCTTGTGCTCGTCTCCACCCCCCACCAGGTGTCTCCCATTTGTTCCCGTTATTCCCTGTGTATTTATACTGGTGTCCTCTGTCTATCTGTTGCCAGTTCGCCTTGTCAAGTCAATCAGTGTGTTGTTCCGTGCTCATGGTTTTTCCTAGTCGCTGTTTTTCTAGTCCTCCCGGTTCTGACCCTGTCCTGACACTGTACCCGCATGCCTGACCATTCAACCTGCCTCGAGCCTGCCTGCCGCCCTGTACCTTCTGGACTCTGACCTGCCTCTTGCCTGCCCCTTGTTTTTCAATAAATATCAGACTCGAACCATCTGCCTACGGTGTATGCATCTGGGTCTCGCCCTGTGTCGTTATACCCTGAGTCAAAACTTTGTAGTAGTACCTTTGGCAGCGATTACAGCTGTGAGTCTTTCTGGGTAAATCTCTAAAAGCTCTCCAGACCTGAATTGTGAAATAAGTTCTTCAAGCTCTGTCAAATTGGTTGTTGATCGTTGGTAGACAACCATTTTCAGGTCTTGCCATAGATTTAAGTAGATTATTAGTCAAAACTAACTCGGCCACTCAGGAACATTCACTGTCTTCGTTAAGCAACGCCAGTGTAGATTTGGCCTTGTGTTTTATGTTATTGTCCTGCTGAAAGGAGAATTCATCACTAAGTGTCTGTTGGAAAGCAGACTGCACCAAGTTTTCCTCAGGGATTTTGTCTGTGCTTAGCTCCATTCCGGGGTTTTTTTTATCCTGAAACTCCCCAGTCGTTAACGATTACAAGCATACCCATAACACGATGCAGTCACCACTATGCTTAAATGTTAGGAGTAGTACTCAATTTGCATCAATACTTTAGTGCCTTGTTGCGAACAGGATGCATGTTTTGGAATATGTGGATTCTGTACAGGCTTCCTCCTTTTCACTGTCAATTAGGTTAGTGTTGTGGAGTAACTACAATGTTGCTCATCAATCCTCAGTTTTCTATCACAGCCATTAAACTTGTAACTGTTTTAAATTGTCACCATTGGTCTCATGTTGAAATCACTGAGTGGTTTCTTTCCTCTTCGGCAGAGTTAGAAAGGACGCCTTGTCGTAACTAGGTGTATTAGCACACTATCCAAAGTGTAATAACTTCACCATGCTCAAAGGGATATTGAATGTCTGCTTTTTATTTTTACCCATCTACCAATAGGTGGCTTTCTTTGCGACGCATTGGAAAACCTCCCTGGTTTTTGTGGTTAAATCTGTTTGAAATTCAGTGACTGAGGGACCTTACAGATAATTGTATGTTTGAGGTATAGAGATGCGGTCATTGAAAAATCACTTGTTGCACACAGTGAGTCCATGCAACTTATGTGACTTAAGCACATTTCTACTCCTGAACTTATTTAAGCTTGCCGTAACAAAGGGGTTGAATATTTGACTCAAGACATTTCAGCTTTTCATTTTTTATTAATTTGTGAAAAGTTTGAAAACACAATTCCACTTTGACATTATGGGGTATGGTGTGTAGGCCAGTGACATTTTTTTTTTTATGTGGAAAATTTGAGGGGTGTGAATACTTTCTGAAGGCACTGTACATGACACATTGATTGCTGATTGATCTTATTTGTCAGTGTTGGATGCACATTATACTAGCACATATTCATAATCTAATCACCTTTTATAAAAACGGTTAATCCACATTAGTACTGTGGCTACTGCATTTAAACACACCTCAAGCAATTTATATTGGAAAATAATATTCTCCATCGCACTCCACTCTCCCCTAAAACAGGTTGTAATAAAGTGGCCAAAGCACTTTCCCTCCCTCAGTCCCATAGACATGTTCCATCAGCCATGGCCGGCCCTGCTGTCCTCCATTGAAAGACTACCGATATGCCCAGTTTGCAAAAGGAGACCATTAGTGAGATATCACTTCCAGGGTAGTAACAGCGCAATGTGACCTTTCTCTATTGTCATGTACACACCGACAGCTATTAGAGCAACTCCTCAACACTATCCTGTTCGCCTTTTAAGAGCCATGATGTGGCATCATCGTGCTTACATGTCATCATTGTTGTAGTTCTGCAGAACTCAGCCTTTTAGATGGTATTTGCTTGAAACATGTTAATGTATTTCTTAATCATTTAGCATTAAGAACAGTTTATGAAGGGATACTTTGGGATTTTGGCAATGAGGCCCGTTATTTACCTCACCAGAGTCCGATGAACTAGTGGATACCATTTGTGTGTGTGTCTGTGTCCAGTTTGAAGGAAGTTAGAGTTTTTCCAGCCAATGCTAACTAGCATTAGCGCAGTGACTTGGAGGTCTGGGTGTCTGCTAGCATGCTCTGATTATGGGGAAGTAGATAAAGGGCCTCATTACCAAAATCCCAAGGTATCCCTTTAAAGGCAGTGTTTCCCAAACTTGGTTTCCCAAACAAGGGGTGGACATTTTTTTACCCTAACACTACACAGCTGATTCAAATTATCAAAGCTTGATTAGTTGAAAAAGCTGCACCCCTTGGGGTCCTGAGGACAAAGTTTGGGAAACACTGCTTAAGGAGTCATGGTGCATGGTCCGATGAATACATTACAGAAAGTTAACTTGTTTAGGAACTTACAATTCATCTACATGTTTATTTATTCACACAGGGAATGAGCTCAGTCAGAACATTTAAAAGGAATAGCCAGTGCACATCACCAGGGAGTCCAAAGTCTAAAGACTGATCAAATGGTCACAGTTCTCATTAAAGGGGACATAAATGTGATTTTTTTTAATTGACATTTAATAAAAAAGACAGTAACATCCTGTAGTTAGATACAAGAGAAAAATTGTTTAACATCACAACTCAAAGGACCTGAACTGAAAATGTATAAATTACGATTTTCCATGTTGTTCAAAGAGGTGGTCCTTCACAAAACCAAAAAAACACGGCAGCACCAAACCAATTACAATTTGTCTGATAACTGATTAGATTAATGTTGTACGCTGTTGAGCCCCTGATTCTTGGCCCGTCGGAATTTAACATGGGTAAATTCAGACAATAACTTAGAATGTTCTGAAAAATATTCTGCTGTGGTATTGACATGGGTCAAGCACGGTCTCAAACACAGTAATAATAAAACATATTGTTCCATAATATGACTGGCAAACAGTGCTATTGTGACACCAAATAAATCGAGCCAAAATGCGAGCCAGCACTCACCTCTTTCTCTCCACAGATATTGCTGATGATGGAATTGGAAGCAGGGCTGGCGGAGGGACCCAGGACTCCCACCACTCCCTTGGACAGGATCTGGCACACTGTCAACACACAGAGACAAGCATCCAGTCAGATAATACAGGACATGGTCCAAATATCACATTCAGCCTGTTAAATAGGAGTTGCGTGTTGCTTTGTGTGTAGTTTTAACCTGCACTAACAGTATGAGCCAGCAGTTCCCAGTTAACCTTTAATAAGTAGGTGTTTGGGGTTTGCTAACTATTAACTTGATCATGTACTATTGATGTATTAACTTACAGCTGCTCTGTATATGATTTCACATCACCGATAGTAGACCTACGACTATAGATTACAATATGACAGATTGAGTGGTGGTGCAATGATGGAACATAATTACTGTAGCAACAGGTTGGAATGAGATCTGGTCATTTGGAAGTTTTTGCAAAACCCTTTAGAATGTCATGTCAACAATCCTTCATTTTAAGATAACAATTGGGGAAGAAAGTACTCCTTAAAAGTGTCATGTAGGAGTTTGTGCCAACCAACAGTTGCTGCCATGCAGGGGCACATTGACCTAGTTAAAATAATAGCTGAGAACTATATTAAAACGAAACCGATCAGATATTATCAGTCTTCCAAAAGCATTTGTGATATCTTTTTTCTAACATTCACCATCACACTGAATCAGTGCATGAAATGGATTTTTTGGGGGGAAGAAGAAGAAATATAATATAGTATTTCTTTGCAATCCCCTGCACATGAGTTTGGGCTTAAATCTTACTTGCAGGGGAAACAAAATGCAATTTCAGGTGGGGGTTGATCCCTGTCTCTCATTAACATTCTATGGTAGTCAGGAGGAGGACTGCTGTCTGAATATGTGGTCTGCTGCCCAAATGGCACCCTCGTTCCTGTGTAGTGCACTTATTTTGACCAGGGCCCTTAGGGCTCTAGTCAAAAGTAGTGCACTATATAGGGAATAGGGTGCCATTTGGGACACACAGTGGAGGGCGACAGACTGGCTAAGGTGGTGGATGGGCCAGTAACAAACCCCAAATGAGGGTAAAGATGTATAAAGGAAGAGTAAAGGTGGACCATTTTTGAGCCAGTGGAGCAAAGCTCGGAATCCTCACCGAACGAGATAGAAAATTTACAGGAGCAGTGAATCAAATGATTAATAAATAATCCCTTTGTCATCCAATGGAGTGTCCCGTACATTCCCCTCCTCCTCTCCCAACCACCTACCCCTCTCTCCTCCATTTAAAGCACATTTGCACCTGTCTGCATGGCTTCACCGAATTACATAGTGACCGGATTAGCCTGACAGGCACGGTGCCACTGGCCCCATGAGGCTTTTTACAGGTCGGCATCTTTTATTTTACACAGGGAACCGAATGGCCTTTTGTCATTTGGGCAAAAGTCTGTCCTCCACCCTCTCTCCTCTGTCCTCTCTCTTCAGTGACCAGGAAACCGATAAGTGGCCCAGTGGTAAAGGAGAGTGTCAATTTGTTAGTAAGCAAATGGAAGATGTCCCCCCCTACTCAATAGCCTTTTAGCGAGGAAGCACAAGTCTAACCTACTTGAGTCCTATGCGGAAGAGTTCAGAAATACTTTTTTCTATAAAACTAGCTCCATTTGTTTTTATTACTTTATATATTTATTTTGAAATTCCACCCTGAAGATGCGCAATGGGATAAGGACAGACATTGGGGCGGCAGGGTAGCCTAGTGGTTAGAGCATTGGACTAGTAATCGAAAGGTTGCAAGTTCGAATCCCCGAGTTGGCAAGGTACAAATCTGTCGTTCTGCCCCTGAACAGGCAGTTAACCCACTGTTCCTAGGCTGTCATTGAAAATAAGAATTTGTTCTTAACTGTCTTGCCTCCTCCGCTCCAGCATTTGATGTCGCTGGTTTACTAACCACTGGTCCTGGGATCCATCATTACACACAAATGGCATCAATCATTACGTGTACCTGCACATCATGAGGCACACCTGGACATTACCTCCCCTATATCTGTCACTCCCTTAGGTTCTTTCCCCAGTCACTATTGTTTATGCGTAGATGCTACTGTTATGTTGTCTTGTTCCATGTTTGTTGTTTTAAACGTTTCACCTGCACCTGCTTCTCGACTCTTAGCATCTCTGTTATAACTTTCCCTCTCCTCGCCACCTCTCCTTGATTACCTTTTTTTTTTAAAGGAGGCCAGAGGACGACGGAGAGAGGATGCAGTCGTTGTGCAAATCCAATTGAGAAAAGGCCAATATGTCCATCTTGGATTCCCTTCTCGCTCCACCTCAGTCTATGGGCAAAGCAATTTACATCTGTGACAAGTGACAACTTCTCCAATATATGTGTGGATCATTATAATGGAATTCTGCACAACTTCTGTCTAATCTTGGTCAGTGGGTTGTCTGGAGTCCATTCAGTTTAGAATTGATTCCCTCAAATCAATATCTTATTGAGAGCCGCAGCATCTGCAAATGAGAGCCAATGTACACATGGGACCTGGAGTTCAGTTCTGTGAACCCACATTCAGTGGTGGAAAAAGTACCCAATTGCCATACTTGAGTAAGAGTAAAGATACCTTAATAGAAACCGACTTAAGAAGTGAACGTCACCCAGTAAAATCCTACTTGAGCAAAAGCATTTGATTTTAAATATACTAAAGTATCAAAAGTAAATGTAATTGCTAAAATATACTTAAGTATCAAAAGTACAAATAATTTCACATTACTTATATTGAGCAAACCAGACAGCCCGATTTTCTTTTTATTTAAGGATAGCCGTGGACAAATGCTAACACAACATAATTTACAAACAAAGCATTTGTGTTTAGTGAATCCTCCAGATCAAAGGCAATAGGGATGTTCTTTTGATAAAAGTGTGAATTAGACCGTTTTCCTGTCCTGCTAAGCATTCGAAATGGAATCGAGTGGTTTTGGGTGTCAGGGAAAATGTATGGAGTAAAAGTCTTGTTTTCTTTAGGAATGTAGTGAAGTAAAACTTGTACAAAAATATAAATAGTAAATTAAAGTACAAATAGTCGGCACAAAAAACGAATAGTACTTTAAAGTATTGTTACCCACATTCAAATTCACACATGAATGCACACACCACATAATACATTATTTTTTAAACTCTTGTAAAAAGAGAGTGTAAAAAAACATGGTTTTTGGACACGTGAAATCATGTGAAAGATTTCACACGTAAATGTTTGTAAATGTTCACGGGGCAGACACGTGGTTTACGGACACGTGTCTGACGTTTTATACAAATGTTTCACATGTGAAAAATATCACGTAGAAAAACAGACACATGAGTAAGACACTGAAGTTTTACATGGATATTTTTAATATAACTCAGACATGTGGTTTGCCAACATTTCACGTGTGCTTTTGTAACTGGTGGGATTAGAAACCTGGTCTCCCAGGAAAGAAGCCGACATCTTGGACCATTCGACCAAGCGGGCCAACAGTTATGTTGAAAACACACGCACGCACGCACGCACGCACGCACGCACGCACGCACGCACGCACGCACGCACGCACGCACGCACGCACGCACGCACACACACACACACACACACACACACACACACACACACACACACACACACACACACACACACACACACACACACACACACACACACACACACACACACACACACACACACACACACACACACACACACACACACACACACAGCTAGGCAGGTTGTGTGACATTTCCTCCTTACTGGTGCCACTGATCCATCCCTAATCCAATTGCTGCCTGGGCAGAGCCACGACAGCACTAAATAAGGAGGGGGTTTGCAGGCAGCCAACCAAGCAGGGAGAGGTATACAGTTGTTTTTATGTATGAGGAGGAGCTACCACGGCCATTAAGCTCTACTTTTTGTACTTAATGTTTCTGCCACCGTATCTTATGGCAAAAAAAAGCTTCTGGATATCAGGACAGCGATCGCTCACCTCAGATTAGACAAAGATTTCTTCTTTAACAAGCAGGACTCACGGGATATACTGCTAATATCCGACAAGGCCAACATCCCCATTATTGGCAAGAGAAAGAGACGCAGATACAGAGGACACAGAGCGGGGTGGCTCATAAGGTTCTGCAGAAGGCGAGTGGGAAAGCTGCCGTTACTGTCAAGATTACTGGGCAACGTACAATCATTGGTCAATAAATTAGATGAGGTACGATCACAAATATCATACCAACGGGACATCAAAATCTGTGACATCTTATTTTTCACAAAATCATGGCTGATATGATGACATGGATATTCACCTAGCAGGATATACAGTTGAAATCGGAAGTTTACATACACCTTCGCCAAATACATTTAAACACAGTTTTTCACAATTCCTAACATTTAATCCTAGTAAAAATTCCCTGTCTTAGGGCAGTTAGGATCACCACTTTATTTTAAGAATGTGAAATGTCAGTATAATAGTAGAGAGAATTATTTATTTCAGCTTTTATTTCCAGTTCAATAAGGTTACTGACTGAACGACGGTAATGAATCTAATGGGCATACACCTACAGTGCAGTGTGCTTTTAACCCCCTAGAGTCGATTGATGCACCAGTGCGACAATCTAAGTAACATAATAACATTTAAGTTCGAGATATCTTTTTTTTTTAACGGCATGCGTCTCAATGAACCGCATCCGCCTATGTCGCACTTCCGCATTTGCGGTTTTAGGCGGCAGAGGTAGAGCGATGTTTATCAGACCATGAGATAATCCTGAAAATGTTTCTTCTCATGAAAATGTCTGTAGTATCAAATGGAAAGGGTAGACTCTCACAAACACAATGGTGGACTCCATTTTGCTGTACGACCGCCACAATTGTCAGGGGACTCGTCTGAAGTTGGTACCGTCAATGTGCTAACTTCTGTTTGTAGCATCTGAACCGTTTGGGCTACGAACTAAAGGGTAAAGGGGAGATTCTCACAAACACTATGCTTCTCTATTTTGCTGTAGGATCCCCACGGGATTTGTCTGAAGGTAACCGGTACCGTTTTTTTTAAAGACAGGAAGTATGATGGTAGTTTTGTGCCTACCCCAAAAAGGAGTTAAATATGCGTTAAAAAAATACATAATAATATTTCCGAGCTAAAGGACAAACACTTCAAAACCTTGTTTCTTATGATAGATTTTCTGACTGTCTTTTTTTGTCATTATTCAATGCAGTTATTCAATGCATTTCTCTGGGCTATAGTACTAACAGCCAAATTCAATATTTTGTGAAATCATTTTTTTTTAATGTATATACCTAAAGGGGTCCTACAATTCATTATCAAATAGCTAAATGACCCCCCCCCCCCCCCCCAACGGCTTAGACTTTTATGGCTTAACCTCAACCCTTCCTTCTTTATTTTCCCTGTATATGCATTGGGGAGTAGCACCTCGAGCAGAACGTGACTGGCTTGTGATGTTTATATTTAATGAGAAGCATAATTTTGTAGGGTGATTCCGAGCCAGCGGATGCAAATGATTTTGGGGTATCTTAGATTGTTCTGGCAATTCTCCCATTGAAACTTCATCGTAATTGTGACCTGTTATGTTTAAAAATGGGTCATACCATTAAAAGTATCAGAGAGTATATTGTTCCAAACTGTAACAAACCTCGTCCTCCTCTTCTGAGGAGGAGAAGCGAGAAGGATCGGAGGACCAATTTGCAGCATGGTAAGTGTCCATAATGTTTATTTTAATACATAAACTGAACACTACGAAATACAAAACAATAAACGTGAAATGAACGAAACAGTCCCGTGTGGGACGAACACTAACACGGAAGACAAACACCCACAACCCAAAACTGAAACCCAGGCTACCTAAGCATGATTCTCAATCAGGGACAACAATTGACAGCTGCCTCTGATTGAGAACCATACTAGGCCGAACTCAAAAACCAACATAGAAAAACAAACATAGACTGCCCACCCAACTCACGCCCTGACCATACAAAAACAAAGATAAAATAACAGAACTATGGTCAGAACGTGACACAAACAATGTGTCTAAAAAATAAGCTAAATCAAAAAAAGGTAGTTTTGCGATATTCATATTAGTATTTTTTTTAAATGTTGACTAAATTCATGCGAAAATGTGTATTTCAGTATCTAGACATATTCCATTATGTTAGAGCTCACTACAAGGAGTATAATGATGCCTGTTGCGGAAACAGTAGCCTGGGTAGCAATCTGTTTAGCTAAATTCCACTCCTTGTACTCCGCAACATGTGCCAAAGGGAAAAAAGAAAACATTATCCACTCTGCCAGAAGGGTTTTTTAGCAACCCAGTGTCAGTATGGCCCACATTGGCAACACACAGTAGGTGAACTTCATGTTAGATAAACAGACTGGTAAAAGTGTATTCTATTCTCCTTCTGTTCCATCTAATCAAAGTAGCTGGTATAAAAATACCAGCATTAACATCTACTTGTTGAAATGTTAATGCATTGTTAATATTTCATTGCACTGTATCCATCCACAAGGTCATGGCGATAGACTGATTGACATAGATTTTTCCAAATTCTGTCCACCGCATTAGATTTCTTGTATACTACATGGTCAAAACAAACTCTTTCCAAAATCATGGGCATTAATACGGAGTTAGTCCCCCCTTTACTGCTATAACAGCCTCCACTCTTCTGGGAAGTCTTTCCACTAGATGTTAGAAAATTACTGTGGGGACTTGCTTCCATTCAGTCACAAGATCTGCACTGATGTTGGGCGATTAGGCCTGGTTCGCAGTCTGCGTTCTAATTCATTCCAAAGGTGTTTGATGGGGTTGAGGTCAGGACTCTGTGCAGGCCAGTAAAGTTCTTCCACACCGTTCCCGAAAAAAAACATTTCTGTATGGACCTCACTTTGTGCATGTGGGCTTTGTCATGCTGAAACAAGAAAGGGCTTTCCCCAAACTGTTGCCACAAAAATGGAAGAATGTCATTGTATGCAGTAGCGTTAAGATTTCCCTTCACTGGAACTAAAGGGCCTAGCCCGAACCATGAAAAATAGCTCCAGACCATTATTCCTCCTCCACCAAACATTACAGTTGGCACTATGCATTCAGGAAGGTAGCGTTCTCCTGGCATCCGCCAAACCCAGATTTGTCCGTCGGACTAGCAGATGGTGAGCGTGATTCATCACTCCAGAGAACACGCTTCTACTGCTCCAGAGCCCAATGACGACGGCCTTTACACCACTCCTGCCAACACTTGGCATTGCGCATGGTGATCTTAGGCTTGTGTGTGGCTGCTCGACAAACAGTTCTTGTGCTGACGTTGCTTCAAGAGGCAGTTTGGAACTTGGTAGTGTTGCGACCGAGGACAGACAATTATTCTATGCACTGTGCGCTTCAGCACTCGGCGGTCCCGTTCTGCGAGCTTGGGTGGCCTACACCTTTTCGGATGAGCCGTTGTTGCTCCTAGTCGTTTCGACTTCACAATAACAGCACTTACAGTTGACCGGGGTAGCTCTAGCAGGATAGAAATTCAACAAATTAGCTTGTTGGAAAGGTGGCATCCTATGACGGTGCCACGTTGAAAGTCACTGAGCTCTTCAGTATGGGCCATTCTACTGCCAATGTTTGTTTACGGAGATTGCATGGCTGTGTGCTCGATTTTAGACACCTGTCAGCAACGGGTGTTGCTGAAATAGCCAAATCCACTAATTTGAACGGGTGTCCTTATACTTTTGTATATATAGTGTATATACTATATATCTTCAGGCTAGTCATTCAAACCAAAGAAACAAAACAAGTCCAAAACCTTTTGACATCCACACATCCAAATAATTTTTAACACAGAGAGAACCCATCAGCTATTTTCCAAAAATGTGTTTGCCACTGCCACTCGTTACTCCAAATATTCCTAAACAAGATAGACATATCTCGCCCTACTCAAGAGATTTCTGAAAGTGGGGGATAACAAGGGAAGATGGGCACTAAATTGAAATGACTGACGGAAGGATGAACGGCTTGCAGAGAGAGCCACAGAGCCAGCCAGCCACAGAGCCAGCCAGCCACAGAGCCAGCCAGCCACAGAGCCAGCCAGCCACAGAGCCAGCCAGCCAGCCACAGAGCCAGCCAGCGAGCCAGAGAGCCAGAGAGCCAGCCAGCCAGACAGACAGACAGACAGACAGACATAGACAGACAGACAGACAGACAGACAGACAGACAGACAGACAGACAGACAGACAGACAGACAGACAGACAGACAGACAGACAGACAGACAGACAGACAGACAGACAGACAGACAGACAGACATTCACTTTTTGAAATGAATGACAAAAGTCGAAAATTGAAAGCCACCTCTTACTCCCATCATCTACTTACTGGTCTCTCCCATCTCATATTCACTGTCTCTCAGCAGCTCAAAGATGTCCACCTCCAGCTTGCCTGTTGTGGAACGGTTACTGGACCGGTTGATGCTGTCCTTCGCCAGAGTGATGGCCAATCTCTCTCCCCGGCTGCACTCCATTGGGTCGTCAAGTATGGCGGCTGCAGAAGAGAAGGTGAAGAAAGAAAAACATCATCCACTCTGGCAGAAGGGCTCTTTGGATACGCAGTGTCACGATGGCCCACATTGGCAAGACACAGTACATATACTTCATTATTACCTCAAACAAACTGTGCTGCAAATCATGCAGAACTACAGAGAAAGCCCTTATGGTTCATGGGGGTTGTTATATTACCAAATGTGAATATTGTTTTCTGTCAGTACAAACAAGTGACTTTTACTTGCTACAGTGTAAAAAAAAAAAAAAAGAAAGCCAAACACAACCTCTTAAGACATCATGCGATTCCCTATCCGGAGTCCCGTTCTAAATCAAATAAATCTTGCCCTGAGTGCGCGTGAGTGATGAGGCAACACATTTTAATAGGGCTGTTCTGTCCTCTCTTGATTTATCGCAATCATGTTGGAATTAACATAATTGTTGTTTTACACATGATGCGCTCGCTTCCGACATTTGAATATGGCGTGAACGCATGTGTCATAACTACATGTGTGTGGGTGAAATGAATACGAAGGACTCAAAGAAGCAGTTGAGAAATGGTGCTTCGCTGTGTGTTCTAGCAAGCAAATGAGCAACTCAGTGGGCGATTCACAACACAGTTTTAGGATAATTGACGTGGCACATTGTGCATAGGTTGTAATCCTGAGTGCGTCCCAAGATGGCAGGTTCAGGTTCAACATTGTAGCGTAATTTGTCGAGTTAGACTAGGGTTAAGTAAAAAAAATAAAAAAAAAAATATGTATAAATCAGTTGACGAGGCATGTGAACCCTGAACTCACCAACATTACCATACTCTAACTAAAACCAGACAGGGAATGTATAATTCCTTCAAAAATTGGCACAATCCACCAGAAGCAATAGCATTCAAAACCTGCTTAAATGCAAAATAATAGCTTTCTTTCTGTAGGAATAGTGCCCGACGGTGAGGTCAAATCAATGCATGTACAAACATGTGTATAACCGACCTCCGCATTTCTCTATGCTCTGCTTCAATACATAGCTCAACTCATACAGCAACATGATAAGTTCCTCTAAAGAGCAGGTCATTTGCCTGACATTTTTGTTCAAATTGCAAAAACATTCACACTCCAGGCTCCCTTTTAACAGCAAACACAGCTATTACTGCTTTCCCTGAGTTCTCCAGCGAGTGAGATTAATAGCACTGGACTTAGATACAGGATCGGATCTAGATGGAGGTCAAAGACAGTGTAATAATTACTGTAGCATTAGAGATGATAAACCACAGCCACGATGGGATAAAACTGGCCCATTCCAAAGCAGATCACACAGATACAACTAACCCAAGTTCACTTTGGTCAATGAGACAACCATTTATGCAGAGCAGCATTGGTAGCGGTCACGGCAATTAGGGGCGTTTACAAAGATTCACATGAAGGTAAGCAAAAGGTTGTCTGAGGTTTATTTATCCATTTATTTGTCCATTTATCCATTTATTTTACACTTAGTCAGCATGTATGTGCCTTGCCTTGTCTCTGCTAATGCAAACAGAACGCAGCCTACAGAATATAATTAACATGATGGGGGGGTTTATCCAATTAAAAGTTATTTGGATTTGATTACGGCAAAAAAAAGTGGACAGCTCGTGTCACACAGAGCTTATTTTGTAGATACATTTGCAAATTAACACAACTAATGAACATGTGATGAGTTCTTGTCACCTCATAACACATGTCAAAACTGAGATTTTAGATTCACTATGGGAGTTTGACTATGCAATTAACAGCCTTGGTATTACTTTACTGTTACGTACTTTACTTTATTAGCTCAACATGGCAGTCAAATATAGTCAACTGGAATACAAAACATTGGGGTTTGCAAGATGTACCTATAGCCTATATTTATACACAAAACATACTGCATAAAGAAATGACCGACAGACAGTGTACGTAAAATAGATGTAATGTTTAAAAAGTAGCCTACAATGAATGTCTGCTTGCCTGCCCACATAGCAGTTACACCGTTAGTTACACAGCCCAAATTGGTCTCCCTCCCTCTCGTATTGCCTCTGGCAAGTTTTGTTCTGTTTCGATAGTGAGAGTAGCAAGGGAATAGAGCTGGGCAATTCTCTCACGTGATTCAGACACCCTCTGAGCTGTATTTACTCTCTCCTCTGGAACATGAAGATCTCCGTCCTTTGAATGACTGAGAGGTTTATTTCAAACCCCAGCCCTTGAACCTTTTTAAACCAAACAATGGGCAGCCCCAGAGGTGTGCCGAGGCATTTATAGGACGCACTGTAGTACAGTACAAGCACGGCCGATGGCCGTCTTTCTCTCTACATGTCTGTAATACGCTGTCCATTTCCAAAGCTCTTAGGTGTGTAGATGCCTGGCCATTACCTGATATGGAGAGGAAGACGGGTACGATGGGGAGGAACTGGGCTGTGTTCACATGGTGATTTTGAATCAATGCTATAGTGCACTATGATCAAGGCCACATTCAATGTAGGCAAACGTTGTTGAACGTTGCAGATAGAAATGTCATTAATAGAGCTAATGTGAATCCGTATATCGACAGTAAATGTCAAAGATTTGTTTGTTCTACATTATATATTTCTGCCTGGATGTTCCAAATCATTGTGCTCCCCTGAGCAGTCCGGTGCCCACAGCTAGGGAAAGCGGCAGAACGGCAAGACCGGAGTTTCTCCATTGAAGATACATAGCTACACATTCATAACCTAAGAACATTGCTTAGACAGTAGTGATTGCATATACAGTTTTCCATACATACTGTAGTACCTACAGAGAGTGATTCACATACTTCAGATGGATTCGCAAACAACTGTTGAGTATCTCATGGAAACATGACACGGGATGTGGGATGTGTTAGCATCTGTAGTGCATCTCAGTGACTTGAGGACATTAGACAATTGCTTGCTTTCTCGCCGAGGTGAATTTTTATCCGACTGCAACGTATTCACGGGGAATCTTTCATGTTTATCCCGAGAACACGGCAACATTGAGACAAGAGAGAGAACACAAAGACAGACCACTGCAGATACCGGTTGATCCAAAACCTAATCGCAGAACATTTATGACTGCACTCTGGGCTGCACTCTGAACTAAAAAGGTTTTTAAAACCATCAAATGGCAAAGAGCCTCATGAGGTGTTCTTACCGTCCTCTGAGGTTCCCTAATTCATCGCTGCAGTCTCTTATCAGAACAGCTCACCAAGCGACATAACAATCAAGCCAGAGCCTAGAAGCATAAAAAATACCATATATTTAAGATGTGTACAGTACAGAAAAGGAGCGTTTCACACGTCACTTGAACATTCGTGAGCCTCATAAACATGATGGTGTTTAAAGATCTCAGGTATTATTAATATTCCTCTCATCGGCCTTCTCTCCACTCCGTTACAAGAAAGGGCCAGAGGGATATTTCAGGAGATTATTACAATGTATCTTGTCTTCGCTACCAAGCTGAGACAAAAGTGATTTCAAGGTTATATTAGCCATTAATATTTAATGTTGTTCGCTGGCCCTCATCTGAAGGGCCTGCTCCTGACTATAATTATAGGGTTTATTACACTGGCACTGATTCAGACACCCTCTGAGCTGTATTTACTCTCTCCTCTGGAACATTAATATCTCCTTCCTTTGAATGACTGAGAGGTTTATTTCAAACCCCAGTCAGATTCCTTCAAAATGTATTCCTTTTATTAATGCAAATTGTCTGACTTGTAAATCAATTGTAATATTTCAGTCTGTTAATGAGCTTGGTTTTTTGACCATGGGAATACAAATCTCCACTGATTACTTCAGATACTAATTAACAAAGACAGTGGACATTGTACGGCAGCGAGCAGCATAGCCAATAGGCCATGCATGTCTAATAGCTGTTTTATTGGACAAAGTATACTAAACTCAATATTAACACCATTAGAAGCCTTCAGTAGATTAGCTGGAAGGGGTGGACCATCCTACTCAGTAAATTGAATAAAAATGTAATGTGTGAAACATTTAAAAAAGTGATCGTTTTTAGATGAAACTATACTAAATATATTTACGTCACCAAATACATACTTAATAAGGGTAGCAGCACTCTGTAGGGTAGCTATAGCTAGCTAGCACTGCAGTGCATAAAATGTGGTTAGTAGTTGACTCAAAGAGAGAAAAAACAATAGTTGAACAGTTTTGAACAGATTTAGCCTACTCAAACTCCGGGCTTAAACAAAGAGGGTTGATATTTTAGCTAACTGGCTATGGATATCCAAGACAGGAACTCTTCCAAGTCAAGGTTTATTTTGTTTTTATTAATTTATTGCCACCGGGGCACAACGGTGTGACTGCTAAACTGGTTTCTGATTGTACATTGTACTGTATGATTGTAGCGGGTTTACTAACGTGTTAGTTCTAGTAGCTATGTGGACTATGACGTGACAACAATGTAGGCTGTGTGTAGCAGTTAGCGATCATGATATGAGGTTTTGGCTTGGAAAGGTTTTTTTTGCCTGGTCACAGAGAGCTGATGTGTTGTGCACTGAAGTCCACAAGTGAAGGGAAAACGTGAGAGAAGGAGAGTGCGTAGATAGCTACGAGAAGGAGGTTATATACACAACGAGCAAAGTGATCATGCTGTTTTTATGTGGTTGCTATGAAAGGGAACTTTGTTTGCGTGTGATCAGGGGTGTATTCATTCCGCCAATTCTGTCTTAAATGAAAGCAAACAGAATGAAGTGGGGATAAATATACCTTCATTTGTCCAATCGAAACTCTCATTTGCAACTGTTGGACTAATGATTACACCCTAGATCAGCTAGATGCAGGCAAGAGTGTGAAAGGTGGTATTGAATGTGTCACTGTCTGTCACCTTAATTACTCAAAATTCTCTCAACCTGTGCACCTACGTTGTAAACTTTCATTCATAGGCTAGGTTGTAGCAACCTCATGATGGGTAAATGGAAAATTTGAGAATCATGTCGTAGCCTAAATCAATGTTACATTGAGCTGGGTGAATGAAATATGAACGACAGTCAACCAATATGCTGTAATAGAAATAAGGCCATGATCATATATACACTGCTCAAAAAAAATAAAGAGAACACTTAAACAACACAATGTAACTCCAAGTCAATCACACTTCTGTGAAATCAAACTGTCCACTTCGGAAGCAACACTGATTGACAATAGATTTCACATAATGTTAGCAATTAGCAAGACACCCCCAATAAAGGAGTGGTTCTGCAGGTGGTGACCACAGACCACTTCTCAGTTCCTATGCTTCCTGGCTGATGTTTTGGTCACTTTTGAATGCTGGCGGTACTTTCACTCTAGTGGTAGCATGAGACGGAGTCTACAACCCAAACAAGTGGCTCAGGTAGTGCAGCTCATCCAGGATGGCACATCAATGCGAGCTGTGGCAAGGTTTGCTGTGTCTGTCAGCGTAGTGTCCAGAGCATGGAGGCGCTACCAGGAGACAGGCCAGTACATCAGGAGAGGTGGAGGAAGCCGTAGGAGGGCAACAACCCAGCAGCAGGACCGCTACCTCCGCCTTTGTGCAAGGAGGAGCACTGACAGAGCCCTGCAAAATGACCTCCAGCAGGCCACAAATGTGCATGTGTCTGCTCAAACGGTCAGAAACAGACTCCATGAGGGTGGTATGAGGGCCCGACGTCCACATGTGGGGGTTGTGCTTACAGCCCAACACCGCGCAGGACGTTTGGCATTTGCCAGAGAACACCAAGATTGGCAAATTCGCCACTGGCGCCCTGTGCTCTTCACTGATGAAAGCAGGTACACACTGAGCACATGTGACAGACGTGACAGAGTCTGGAGACGCCGTGGAGAACGTTCTGCTGCCTGCAACATCCTCCAGCATGACCGGTTTGGCGGTGGGTCAGTCATGGTGTGGGGTAGCATTTCTGTTGGGGGGCTGCACAGCCCTCCATGTGCTCGCCAGAGGTAGCCTGACTGCCACTAGGTACCGAGATGAGATCCTCAGACCCCTTGTGAGACAATATGCTGGTGCGGTTGGCCCTGGGTTCCTCCTAATGCTAGACAATGCTAGACCTCATGTGGCTGGAGTGTGTCAGCAGTTCCTGCAAGAGGAAGGCATTGATGTTATGGACTGGCCCGCCCATTCCCCAGAACTGAATCTAATTGAGCACATCTGGGACATCATGTCTCACTCCATCCACCAATGCGACGTTGCACCACAGACTGTCCAGGAGTTGGCGGATGCTTTAGTCCAGGTCTGGGAGGCGATCCCTCAGGAGACCATCCGCCACCTCATCAGGAGCATGCCCAGGTGTTGTAGGGAGGTCATACAGGCACATGGAGGCCACACACACTACTGAGCCTCATTTTGACTTGTTTTAAGGACATTACATCAAAGTTGGATCAGCTTGTAGTGTGGTTTTCCACTTTCATTTTGAGTGCGACTCCAAATCCTGACCTCCATGGGTTGATCAATTTGATTTCCATTGATCATTTTTGTGCGATTTTGTTGTCAGCACATTCAACTATGTAAAGAAAAAAGTATTTAATAAGAATATTTCATTCATTCAGATCTAGGATGTGTTATTTTAGTGTTCCCTTTATTTTTTTGAGCAGTGTATATATATTTTTATAATCCTCCCTCATATTAAATGGTACCGACCGCCACTGATTCACACCCCTTGACTTTTCCCATATTTTGTTGTGTTACATCCTGAATTTCAAATTGATTCAATTTAGATTTTGTGTCACTGGCCTACACACAATTTCCCATAATGTCAAAGTGATTTGTTTTTAGAAAATGTTACAAATTAATTAAAAATTAAAAGCTGAAATGTCTTGAGTCAATAAGTATTCAAAACCTTTGTTATGGCAAGCCTAAATAAGTTCAGGAGTAAAAATGTGCTTAACAAGTCACATAATAAGTTGCATGGACTCTGTGCAATGATAGTGTTAAACATGATTTTTGAATAACTAACTCATCTCCATAACTCACACATACATTTATCTGTAAGGTTCCTCAGTTGTGCAGTGACTTTCAATGGTTTGCAAAGAAGGACACCTATGAGTAGATGGGTAAAAAATAAAACAAGCTGACATTGAATATCCCTTTGAGCATGGTGAAGTTATAAATTACACTTTGGATGGTGTATCAATGCAAACAGTCACTATAAAGGTAAAGGCATCCTTCCTAACTCAGTTGCCATTTAGGAAGTTAGCTGCTCATTTTACCAATGGTGACTTCAAAACAGTTCCAGAGATGACTGGCTGTGATAGTAGAAAACTGAGGAAAGATCAACAACATTGTAGTTACAGTGCCTTGCTAAAGTATTCGGCCCCCTTGAACTTTGCGACCTTTTGCCACATTTCAGGCTTCAAACATAAAGATATCAAACTGTATTTTTTTGTGAAAAATCAACAACAAGTGGGACACAATCATGAAGTGGAACGACATTTATTGGATATTTCAAACTTTTTTAACAAATCAAAACCGGAAAAATTGGCCGTGCAAAATTATTCAGCCCCCTTAAGTTAATACTTTGTAGCACAACCTTTTGCTGAGATTACAGCTGTAAGTCGCTTGGGGTATGTCTCTATCAGTTTTGCACATCGAGAGACTGACATTTTTTCCCATTCCTCCTTGCAAAACAGCTCGAGCTCAGTGAGGTTGGATGGAGAGCATTTGTGAACAGCAGTTTTCAGTTCTTTCCACAGATTCTCGATTGGATTCAGGTCTGGACTTTGACTTGGCCATTCTAACACCTGGATATATTTATTTTTGAACCATTCCATTGTAGATTTTGCTTTATGTTTTGGATCATTGTCTTGTTGGAAGACAAATCTCCATCCCAGTCTCAGGTCTTTTGCAGACTCCATCAGGTTTTCTTCCAGAATGGTCCTGTATTTGACTCCAGCCATCTTCCCATCAATTTTAACCATCTTCCCTGTCCCTGCTGAAGAAAAGCAGGCCCAAACCATGATGCTGCCAGCACCATGTTTGACAGTGGGTATGGTGTGTTCAGGGTGATGAGCTGTGTTGCTTTTACGCCAAACATAACGTTTTGCATTGTTCAATTTTGGTTTCATCTGACCAGAGCACCTTCTTCCACATGTTTGGTGTGTCTCCCAGGTGGCTTGTGGCAAACTTTAAACAACACTTTTTATGGATATCTTTAAGAAATGGCTTTCTTCTTGCCACTCTTCCATAAAGGCCAGATTTGTGCAATATACGACTGATTGTTGTCCTATGGACAGAGTCTCCCACCTCAGCTGTAGATCTCTGCAGTTCATCCAGAGTGATCATGGGCCTCTTGGCTGCATCTCTGATCAGTCTTCTCCTTGTATGAGCTGAAAGTTTAGAGGGACGGCCAGGTCTTGGTAGATTTGCAGTGGTCTGATACTCCTTCCATTTCAATATTATCGCTTGCACAGTGCTCCTTGGGATGTTTAAAGCTTGGGAAATCTTTTTGTATCCAAATCCGGCTTTAAACTTCTTCACAACAGTATCTCGGACCTGCCTGGTGTGTTCCTTGTTCTTCATGATGCTCTCTGCGCTTTTAACGGACCTCTGAGACTATCACAGTGCAGGTGCATTTATACGGAGACTGAAATATCCAATAAATGTCGTTCCACTTCATGATTGTGTCCCACTTGTTGTTGATTCTTCACAAAAAATACAGTTTTATATCTTTATGTTTGAAGCCTGAAATGTGGCAAAAGGTCGCAAAGTTCAAGGGGGCCGAATACTTTCGCAAGGCACTGTATTCCGCAATACTAATCTAATTGACAGAGTGAAAAGAAGGAAACCTGTACAGAAAAAAAATATTCCAATACATGTATTATGTTTGCAACAAGGCACTAAATTAATACTGCAAAAACTGTTGCAAATCAATTGACTTTTTGTCCTGAATACAAAGTGTTATGTTTTGGGCAAATGCAATACAACACATCACTAAGTACCATTCTTCATAGTGGAGGCTGCATCATGTTATGGGTATGCAACATGAGTAAGACAAAGGAGACGATCGTGGACTACAGGAAAAGGAGGGCCGAACACACATTCACATCGACGGGGTTGTAGGTTAGTGGGTCGAGAGTTTTAAATTTCTTGATGTCTACATCACCAACAAACTATCATGGTCCAAACACACCAAGACAGTCTTGAAGAGGGCACAACAACACTGTTTCCCCTTCAGGAGACTTAAAAGATTTGGCATGGGTCCCCAGATCCTCAAAAAGTTATACAGCTGAACCATAGAGAGCATCCTGACCGGTTGCATCACCACCTGGTATGGCAACTGCTCAGCATCCGACCGTAAGGCGCTACAGAGGGTAGTGCATACGGCCTAGTACATCACTAGGGCCAAGCTTCCTGTCATTCAGGACCTATATACTAGGCGTTGCCAGAGAAAGGCCCCAAAAATTGGCAAAGACTCCAGTCACCCAAGTCGTAGACTGTTCTCTCTGCTACCGCACGGAAAGTGGTACCAGAGCGCCAAGTCTAGGTCCAAAAGGCTCCTTAACAGCTTCTACCCACAAGCCTTAAGACTGCTCAACAATCAATCAAATGGCCACCCGGACAATTTACATTAACAACCACATTGCTGCTACTTGCAGTTTATTATCTATGCATTGTCACTTTACCCCTACATATGTACAAATGACCTTGAATAACCTATACCCCCGCACATTGACTCAATACTGGTACCCCCTGTATAACGCATCGGTATTGTTATTTTATTGTTACTTTTTATTTAATTTTTTACTTGAGTTTATTTAGTAAATATTTGTTTAACTCTATTTCTTGAACTGCATTGTTGTTTAAAGGGCTTGTTAGTAAGTATTTCACGGTAAGGTCTACACCCGTTGTATTCGGCGCGTGTGACAAATACAGTTTGATTTGATTTCTAATTGTTAAGGACTGGAGAGTTTTTCAGGATAAAAAAGAAACGGAATGGAGCTAAGCACAGACAAAATCCCAGAGGAAAACCAGTCTGCTTTCCAACAGACACTTAGAGACGAATTCTCCTTTCAGTAGAACAATAACCTGAAACACAAGAACAAATATACACTGGAGTTGCTTACCAAGATGACAGTGAATGTTTGAGTGGCCTAGTTGTAGTTTTGACTAAAATCGGCTTGAAAATCTACGGCAAGACTTAAACATGGCTGTCAAGCACTGATCAACAAACAACTTGACAGAGCTTGAAGAATTTTTTAAATAATAATTTGCAAATATTATACAATCCAGGTGTGCAACGCTCTAAGGTAACTACTCAGAAAGACTCACAGCTGTAATTGCTGCCAAAGGGCATTCTAAAATGCATTGACCAATGGGTGTGAATACCTATGTAAATGAAATATATCAGTAATTCATTTTCAAAAAAATGTGCTAACATTTCTAAAAACATGTTTTCACTTTGTCATTACCTGGGGTGGCAGCTAGCCTAGTGGTTAGAGCATTGGACTAGTAACCGAAAGGCTGCAAGATCGATTCCCGAACTGACAAGGTAAAAATCTGTCATTCTGCCCCTGAACAAGGCAGTTAACCCACTGTTCCTAGGCTGTCATCAAAAAATGTTTTGTTCTTAACCGACTTGCCTAGTAAAAGATTAAGGAGTGTTGGGTGAGAAGAAAGAAAAACAATTTAATCCATTTCAAATTCAGGCTGTAACACAAGAAAATGTGGAATAAGGTATGCATATGAATACTTTCTGAAGGCACTGTACATTCCAGAGGTGTCTAGCATCATATTAATTATTATATTCATATTAGAAAATCTGTTCATTTACATAGAAGTACCAAACAATTGAACGTGGCAGACCAAAGAGATTTATCTCCGTGGGTTAGCCAAATGTTCATGAGAGCTTATGTCTTCCACCGTCTATCAGAGCACAACTTGTGGCTTCAAGACAATGGCAACATAGTGAAACCTTTGCGATAAGAACATGCGGATTGGTTGGAAATGCAAGGGTATTCCAAATAACTTTGTCAGCAGTAGTGTCCTCATCGTGTCATTGTTCAGAGAGAGAGAGAGAACATATCGTTTGCTAACAGGAAATGAATGACACAGTTGAGTTTGAGGGTGCTTTGTTGCCATGGCCTTGTTCAACTCTAACATTATTCATCTCAGAAATGGACAGAGATGAAAAATAACTAATTACAACATATTGATCCATTTGGACTTGTGATTAATGTAGCTAGGACGGCAGTGTCACTGCCTGGGCTTCCACCATAATATCTAAGGCAAATACAATGAGTAATCAGAAGACTGAAAAGAGAATGGAATCTAATCTCATGGTGGTTGATTAAAGAAAAATACCACTCAAAAATGCATCATACTGTGACACTTTCTATAATTTCATAGTTCTATATCTAGAAAACTTGATCACCGACATGCAAAACTTGTTGGGTTTTATCAACAGTGGACTAATAAAATTAAAAATTGCGTAGATTTTTCCTTTAAGAGACAAACTCAAATGACACCCTATTCTCCCCATGTAGAGTTATATGTGACTGTTAAAAAGTACAGTATGATATACAGTACTGTTGGGATATTAGGGAAATCCCAAATGGAGCATTGAGAACCTATGTGAAGTTTTTGCAAAATCCCAAAACTAATATCAGCAGGAAGTTACATGGAGTAGATTTTCTATCTGGCTTGAAAAAAATGAGGAATACAAGATTACATGTCTCTCATATCAAGAGAAATTCTTTCAGTTATGAATCATGGGGCAAAAGAAATCCCCCAGGTAGAGATGTAGTGCAGAGCAAGAGTTCCCCTCAGGACGTGGGACACATTTATTTAGTTCCCAGAAAAGACTTTGCATAGTGCGGAAGCAATACTTTCTGCAATAAAAGCAGTTTTACAAGAAGTTATAGAGAAAGAGCACACAGGAAACTTTCTCTGACATTGATCAATCCTGTGTGTGTGTGTGTGTGTGTGTGTGTGTGTGTGTGTGTGTGTGTGTGTGTGTGTGTGTGTGTGTGTGTGTGTGTGTGTGTGTGTGTGTGTGTGTGTGTGTGTGTGTGTGTGTGTGTGTGTGTGTGTGTGTGTGTGTTCTAAGGGAGGTCATTAGGCACGGGGGAATAATGATGGCATTAATGGGGGTGATAGCTCATCCCGCTTGACATTGGAATCCACACCCTGGGATGTGTGGTGCAGGGGATAATTGTTTACATCTCCAGCCCTCTTTTTTTAAATCTCTCTCCACCCATTTTATCACTTGGCACCGGGCTACATTGTGGAAAGAGAACACCAGGCAGGCTCCGATGCTGCAACCACAGGATATGCATCCCAAATGACACCGTCTTCCCTATTCAGTGCATGACTTTTAACCGTCAAAAGTAGTGCACTATATAGGGTTTAAGGTGGCATTTAAGGCAAACACACAGTCTCCTACACAGTATCCGTCTGAGATGGGAAGGGGGATAGAGGGGCTTCAAATCAGTCACAACCGAACCTTGATAGTATTTCAGCTATTGAAAGCTGGCTATGTCACAAGTGTAGGAAGTATGAGAATGAGAAAAGACTACTAAATGCTGCCTGTGGCTTGAGCTGTTTATTAGACATCATGTGGTATTGACTATGTTCATTGTGTCTTTTCTGTTTGTTGGTCTTTTTGTGTGTTGTGTGTATGAAAATCAATAAAGTGTATTAATAAAACATATTTAACATAAACCGCCTATGTTCTTAAAGCATACATGACACTAATAAACCTGACATCATAGCTGCATCGAGCACTACTAAATCTTAAGTTGGAACTGACAGCGTTTTACTTTGCAGGTATGAAACAAACAATCATAATATCAGTCAAAAATACAAAATTCCCAGTTTATGCTACAGAATTGATTTTATAAGAGTTTTTTTTAAATAGGTTATATTTGACTCAACATTCCATGACATACAGTAAGGCATTGTTGGCAGAATAGATGGATGCAGTTCAATGCATGGTTAATATAATTCATCAATACATTTCTTGGTAGTCCCAAAAATATTGCTATCAGGTTGTAAATCACAGCTGGCCCTATACATTGTTAGCTGCCTCCATTTGGGATGAACTGTTTCAGTTTCAATGACTCAATATTTTTGACAAAAACGGACAAATGTAAATAAGGCTGGCAATGTCAACACAATCAAACTAGCAAGGACAATGACCACAAGTCAGTCATAACGTGGCTAATAGGCTAGCGCATTTATTTATGTAGCAATCCAAAAACACAGAGCCTAACGTTAGCTAGATAGGAAGATGTTATGCCATTGGAGGAGTGACTGACTTTTTCCCCTCATGTTACTTTTCAGGTGGCTACACAGCTAGAGATGCAGTTGTCATTTGGTTAGCTAGCAAGACATGTGAATCGCTAGCTGGCTATGCTGACCTTGGAATGACTGTTATACAGTTAGCATATCCCTTGCGTTCGCAAATTCACTCTGGTTGTCTACTCCGATTTCAAAGCGTGTGCCAGAGAGCTGAATAACCAATGAATTTACAAACTCGTAACACCTGCTGAATATGACCGGTGTCAGTAAGCGTAGACAAAAAAAAGTAATAGTTAGTCACGATCGCACTAGATAAAGTGTAAACAATGTAACCGGTTTTTCTAGGGTCAGAGTGAGGTGTTCGCTCATTTGTGCCAGGAAGTAGCTAGCTAGCAAGCTAATCAACTTTAGCCAGTTAGCTTAGGTGCTTTGTTGGGACAAGAATGCACATTGGCAGGCAAGCAGCAGAAGGACAAGCAGGCTACTTACTATTCCACATCAGTGCAATTTTAATGGCCAACTAGCTAAAAATGTTTGAGAGGGTTTGTCTAATGTTCCTTTGTTAGATTGGAGCTAATTTTGCTCTGGCTAGCATTAGTTGTTCATCTTGGTGTTGATGTGAATATAGGGTAAGATAGCCTACCTTTTTATGGTTGTTTGATGAACAGGACTAGGGCTTGGCGGTCATGACATTTTGTCAGCCAGGTATTGCCGGTCTTGCGGTAATTGACCGTTAATTAATTTAAAGCATCTCCAGGCCACCACGTATGTAAGCCGCTGCTGCGCACCTTTGAAACATCTACATTTTAAAAAGTCTATTCAATAAATTTAATATACACCAAAACACATCAATTATTTATTTTAGTCAGGTATAAAGAAACATTATGATATAAAGAAAATGTATTTCAGAAGAACAGAATATGAGTTGACCTACTGTATGGCTATGCTCCATGCCATAGGCTGTAGGCTTGTTAATTTAGCTGACAAGATATGCTTATAAATCCCGTGCCATTATTTCATTTTATATGATGTTTTAGTAAGAAGAAAAGAATTCAACTTAGTTGAATAAAATATAAAGGATATTTTTTCCCATTACAGAGCAGGTGCACATATGAATTGGCTATTTATAAAAGTGGTAATTTGAAACAGGTCCTACATGTTAGATTTAGAGTCATTTTGCAACTTTAGTTGTGAATGATGCAAACTTTATGCAAACTTTACATTTAAAAAATGTCTTAGAAATCCCCCCAAAAATATGGTCTGCATGGTGCGACTATAGGCTACTGATGATTTGACAAAAAAGCTCTGTTCCTTGCCTCAGGCCGCAGCTGTTCTCTCATCAAGTTATCATATTTTCACCCATCAGACTATTCTCAATTTAATCTTGTCTTTACTAATATGTCAAATTACGTTTGATTTAGAATGTCCCATTATCAAATGGGCAGGGGTAAAAAGACAGGTATATATGTATAAGAACACTTATTTCACTTCAGACATCAACCACAGTTTGAGGAACTTGATCTCGCTGCCCAACAGGTGATATTCCACCCAAACTCTGTATGCCATGGGCTCTCTAACCTTGTTCCTGCAGCAACAATGTACCCAGTGCTTAATTTGGGAAACCAAGTGAAATCTGTTTGAGAACATCGATAGTAAAATGTTTTCGCAACAAAACACATTTCACTAAACTGTTTACAGCCTGTCTGCACACTCAAGAACGGAATAAAGGAGGAGATGGAAATGCATGTGGGTGAGATATTCTGTATAGCGAAAGGTAATGTGTCACCCAATGAATTATGGAAATAGTTTTTATAATCCTCATTACTAAGCTATTCATAATCAAATACAAATTCACTAATTGTAGGCAAACTGTAAGCTGCTCTGCATAGTCAATGAACCAACAGCAATGCCTAGGGCTATACATTCTCTCCAAGACTCATGGATAGACATTTTGGAACATAGCTTAAGGTAACCAGGCCATCCAGTATGCACAGTAACAGTCCACACTCAAAGGTGATCACTCAAATTTGTTAAATTTTGGAGTATAGGCAAGACATATTATGAACCATAGACATCTTAAATCAGTTTAGTTTTATGTTTTTCTGCCTTGCATAATATGCGGTAGGCAATTTTGAAAAAAAGGCCAAATCATCATTTTAATTCAGGTTTTTCTTTTCGGGCTTGGGCTCATATGCATATGCATAAACTGTGATATGCATATGGTGTTTTGAATTAATCATCACCTTAGAAAGCGCTATCCATTTCAGTGTGTTAGGCTTTGAAACAACATCCACAACAACCATGTTTTACACTGTTTCAACCTGCTGTTCAACTTCTTTATTCAAATTGATCATCACAGTGAGGTGAGTTTTAAAAGTATGACAGGCCTACTGTTTTGACGATAAGTGTTTGATATGATTTTCGATTGAATTTGCATTGCTGTCAGAGTGGTTAAAGTGACAACAGAGCCCTGATTATCAGGCTGATGGGCATTAGCAAGTTGGGTACTACCAAATTATGTCCAGAGTGCATAAAAGGAGATTACCGCAACTCAACGGTCACGTGACATTTTAATACGATCATGACTCATGTGTGAGTCATACCGCAACAGCCATAAACATGATTTTAAAGATCCCAAATGTAAGAGGACTCCCGTGGTATTTACATATGTGCAGATATTCATTCAGGTGTCTTTTGTGACTTTTGCCGGTCTGCGTAGATTCTGGTCCTGGACGAGATAAATGTTTTTATTAGGTTTCATTTACTGCAGTGCTTTCACATTCTATATTGCTATAGAATGATCATAAAAGCCTACATTTATGTAATTCCCAAACATTCTTAGAATTTATGAAAACGTGAAATTGACCATATCTAAGTGCTCGCTTGCAGAAAATGCACAAAACAAATAAGTAGACTACCTGGGGGATTTGAATAAGATTTCATGTTGCTAAAACACTGTCAGTTCCACTTTAAGGGAGGCATTCCTCTTGCAAACACACATATGTAATGCTATGAGTTAATGCACCGTAATGTTGTAAATAAATTGGAGATCTACTACTGCAGTTCCCAATTTCATTGAGTGTACTCTATGTAGGCAAGCTAAATTCAGCAAAAAAAGAAACGGCCCTTTTTCAGGACCCTGTCTTACAAAGATAATTAGTTAAAATCCAAATAACTTCACAGATCTTCATTGTAAAGGGTTTAAACACTGATTCCCATACTTGTTCAATGAACCATAACAATTAATGAACATGCACCTGTGGAATGGTCATTAAGACACGAACAGCTTACAGACGGTAGGGCAATTAAGGTCACTGTTATGAAAACTTAAGACACCAAAGAGGCCTTTCTCCTGACTCTGAAAAACACCAAAAGAAAGATGCCCAGGGTCCCGGCTCATCTGTGTGAACGTGTCTTAGGCATGCTGCAAGGAGGCGTGAAGACTGCAGATGTGGCCAGGGCAATAAATTGCAATGTCCGTACTGTGAGACGCCTAAGACAGCGCTACAGGGAGACAAGACGGACAGCTTATTTTCCTCGCAGAGGCAGACCACGTGTAACAACACCTGCACAGGATCGGTACATCCAAACATCACACCTGCAGGACAGGTACAGGATGGCAACAACAACTGCCCAAGTTACACCAGGAACGCACAATCACCCCCATCAGTGCTCAGACTGTCTGAGAGAGGCTGGACTGAGGGCTTGTAGACCTGTTGTAAGGCAGGTCCTCACCAGACACCACTGGCAACAATGTCGCCTATGGGCACAAACCCACCGTCACTGGACCCGACGTAACTAGCAAAAAGTGCTCTTGTTGAATCATATGTTCATACAAATATTTACGCATGTTAAGTTTGCTGAAAATAAGCGCAGTTGACAGTGAGAGAACGTTTCTTTTTTTTGCTGAGTTTATAATGTATGTCACATGTATGATTCTGAACACACAGTTCATGTAAACTGTTACCCACCTATCTCAGTGTGAGTGTGAGTGTCGTGTACCGTATTATAATACTGTTGTAGAAAATGGGAAATCTCTATCGCCTTTTACAGACTCGACAATTGGTTAGCATTGTTGCATGATTCTGATTTAGATCATATAGCAGGGTAAGCTGTCCACCATTCTGTTCATCATTATCACCATTCTCCTACTTAGCAGAAAACACAACTTCTATACAAAATAACAAATAACCTCAGTGACAGTTGCAAATTTGCTACCGGCTCATTAAAGAAAAGGTGCCTTTCTTTTTGGCCCTCAGCCAACAACAGTACTGACTATGCATAGCGATCCACTCCCAGTGCATTGTACGAGCACCCAGAGACTTTAATCGAAGAAACTAGGCAAGAAATCCTCAGAGCAGGATTGAGGATTGTGGGGGATGGAATTCAGTTGGAATCACTTTCACACCAGTGTAGCCTGCTAGCGTAGAGTAATGGTCTCTCCTGAGCCTTGTTCTGACCCGACCAAGGGTTTGTTATTTTCCCACCACTGCCACCACAGATCCACATCACATTTCACTGGTGACAGAGCTGTTTAAATCGCTCTCTCTCTCTCTCACTGGGTTGTTCATCAAGGCTGTGTCATTTGGGACACAGCCTTCAAGTCGCCGCAATGCAAAGGGATTGCATTTTGAAAGATATCTACAATTTGACTGTAGTCCACAGTTTGGCTTTGTTACTGTTGTAAGTGTTGCTATAGCTACAGTACATAGGGGCCGGGATCCTGAATTAATTTCTGATTAATGTAATCCGACTGAGATTATGGGTGATGACACCGGTGGCATGCAAAAGTAATGTTTTGCAATTATGCACACAGCTCCTATGGTTTGCATGGTGAATTACACTACACACACACTTTGCACACACGCACACCTACACCTAACCAAGGACTTCAGCCACCCGAGTCATAGTCTGTACACTCTGCTACCATCTAATAGACAGAGACGGTACAGGTGCATCAAGCCGGACCGAGAGACTGAAAACCAGCTTCTAACTCCAGGCCATCAGACTGTTGAACAGCCATCACTTGCTGGCTACCTGCCCGGTACTCTGCCCTGCACCTTGAGACTAATGCCCTATGCTCGGTTCGAGCAGCATTAGCCCACGGCCGACTATCTGCTTGGGTCAGCACATACGTCCACAAATAATACAAGATTCATTGCATATAAACAGCTGCTTTAAAAAAATAGTGTGGGCCCGCTTTGCCACCTGTGGACAGCCATTCATCTTGGCACAAGCTGTAAAGTTGCTTTTGTTGCCTGGGTTTTTAATCAGAGGCTCAACCACACATAAACAGGTACACACACAGAAACAGAGGAACATAAACAGGTACACACACACACACACACACACACACACACACACACACACACACACACAACGAGTGAGGAGGATATTTTTAACACCGCTGCCAGCCTTCTTTAAAATGAATGTATCTTCTCCCTGCATCCTCCTCTGCAGACAGTCTACAGATCGCTTCCTTAGGTGGGATTAACAGTGAGTGGATTTGAGGAGCTGGCATTCCTGTCTTGCAGGAAATCACGCACAGAACGAGCAGTATGGCTGGTAACCTTGTCATGGTGGAGGGTCATGTCAGGATGAGCCTGGAGGAAGGGTATCACATGAGGGAGGAGGATGTCTTCCCTGTAACGCACAGCGTTGAAATAACAGCTACTGAGAGAACAGTGACAAAACATTTCCACATGTTATTCTCAATGTGGAGGATATCATGTATCTTTAAGTGGTCATGGTGGAATGTGTTTCTATTTGTTTTGTGTTAAAGGCATGGTTTCGGATGTTGTTCAGGGTTTATTTGACCCTCTGCCTTTCTGAGTACAAAAAACGTGGTATAAAATAATACTCCCATTCACATTCGTGTGCTGCTATGTGGATGCAGGCAAATAGCTCACCATATCATAGGATAGAGTGAGGGAGTAATGGTCATGGATGGATATCTCCAGAGGGGGGAGAAAAATAAAACCCCCATTAGACTTTATAGTTGGTTGAGCATGGTGCCAGCAACGACGAGGGTCGTGGGTTCGATGCCCGCTGGGACCACCAGTACAAAAATGTATGAAGGCATGACTGTAAGCCGCTTTGGATAAAACCTGCTAAATGCCATATTTATATATACAGTACCAGTCCAGACTTTGGACACACCGACTCAATCAAGGGGTTTTACTTTATTTGAACTTTTTTCAACATTCGAATAGTAGGGAAGTCATCAAAACTATGAAATAACACATATGGAATCATGTAGTAACCAAAAATGTTTTAAAGATATCAAAATATTTTTTATATTTGAGATTCTTCAAAGTAGCCACCCTTTGCCTTGATGACAGCTTTGCACACTCTTGCATTCTCTGGCACTTGGCTGCTTTTCCTTCACTCTGTGGTCCAACTGTTCTCAAACCATCTCAATTGGGTTGAGGTCGGGTGATTGTGGAGGCCAAGTCATCTGATGCAGCACTCTATCACTCTCCTTCTTGGTCAAATAGCCCTTACACAGCCTGGAGGTGTGGTTAAGTGTGCCATGTAATCTAAATAAATCACAGACAGTGTCAGCAGCAAAGCACCACCACACCATCACCCCTTCTCCTCCGTACTTCACGGTGGGAACCACATGCAGAGATAATCTGTTTACCTACTCTGTGACTCACAAAGACAGCGGTTGGAACCAAAAATCTCAAAGCACAGATTTCCACCGGTCTAATGTCCATTTTTTGGTTCCTTGACTCAAGCAAGTCTCTTCTTATTATTGGTGTCCTTTAGCAGTGGTATCTTTGCAGCAATTCGACCATGAAGGCCTGATTCACGCAGCCTCCTCTGAACAGTTGATGTTGAGATGTGTCTGTTACCTGAAATCTGTGAAGCATTTATTTCGGCTGCAATTTCTGAGGCTGGTAACTCTAATGAATTTATCTGCAGCAGAGGTAACTCTGGGTCTTCCTTTCCTGTGGCGGTCCTCATGAGAGCCAGTTTCATCATAGCGCTTGATGGTATTTGCAATTGCACTTGAAGAAACTATCAAAGTTCTTGACATTTTCCAGATTGACCTACCTTCATGTCTTAAAGTAATGATAGACTGTCATTTCTCTTTGCTTACTTGAGCTGTTCTTGCCATAGTATGGACTTGGGCTTTTACCAAATAGGGCCATCTTCTGTATACCTTGTCAGAACACAACACAACTGATTGGCTCAAACACATTAAGAAGGAAAGAAATTCCACAAATTAACTTTTAAGAAGGCCCACCTGTTAATTGAAATGCATTCCAGGTGACTACCTCATGAAGCTGGTTGAGAGAGTGCCAAGAGTGTGCAAAGCTGTCATCAAGCAAAAGGGTGGCTATTTGAAGAATCTTTTTGTTTAACACTGTTTTCGTTACTACATGATTCCATGTGTAATTTCACAGTTATGATGTCTTCACAATTATTCTAAAATGTAGAAAATAACACAAATAAAGAAGAAGCCGTGAATAAGTAGGTGTGCCCTGTCACGACTTCCACCGAAGCTAGCTCCTCTCCCTGTTCGGGCAGCGCTTGGCGGTCGTCGTCACCGGTCTACTAGCTGCCACCGATTACTTTTTCTTTTCTGTTGGTTTTGTCTTGATTGTTTTCACCGGTATCTTATTTGTTGTTAATTAGGGGCTATTTCAACTCCCAGGTCCCGCCTGCTTTTCTGCGGGCTCATCCATTATGTCAGTGGTGTGTTATTTTTTTTGCTCTTACGTGGTTGCTGTCCGTTATTTTCGTTTTTTTTGCCATTTTGCCTGGTTGTTGGCTGGACCGAGCTGAATAAAACAAATTCATTGGAAGCACTGCTCTCTGCGCCTGACTCTACACCCACCACTCCTAGCGATCCGTGACATGTCCAAACTTTTTACTGGTAGGGTGTGTGTGTATATACACTCAGTGTAACTGTTGTCTGTGGTGGAAGAAGGTGAGGACCAATGCGCAGCGTGGTAAGTGTCCATATTTTTAATAAAGAAACTTATCAATGAACAAAACAACAAAGTGAATGAACGAAACCAAAACAGTTCTCTCTGGTGCAGAATACATACACTCAACTGGCAGCTCAGGACAGACGGTCAACTCTGGTAGCTCAGGACAGACGGGCGACTCTGGCAGCTCAGGACAGACGGGCGACTCTGGCAGCTCAGGACAGACGGCAGACTCTGGCAGCTCAGGACAGACGGGAGACTCTGGCAGCTCAGGACAGACGGGAGACTCTGGCAGCTCAGGACAGACGGGAGACTCTGGCAGCTCAGGACAGACGGGAGACTCTGGCAGCTCAGGACAGACGGGAGACTCTGGCAGCTCAGGACAGACGGGAGACTCTGGCAGCTCAGGACAGACTGGAGACTCTGGCAGCTCAGGACAGACGGGAGACTCTGGCAGCTCAGGACAGACCTGAGACTCTGGCAGCTCAGGACAGACGGGAGACTCTGGCAGCTCAGGACAGACGGGAGACTCTGGCAGCTCAGGACAGACGGGAGACTCTGGCAGCTCAGGACAGACGGGAGACTCTGGCAGCTCAGGACAGACGGGAGACTCTGGCAGCTCAGGACAGACGGGAGACTCTGGCAGCTCAGGACAGACTGGAGACTCTGGCAGCTCAGGACAGACTGGAGACTCTGGCAGCTCAGGACAGACGGGAGCACCTGTAGGGAGGAGACGGAGAGACAGCCTGGTGCGGGGTGCTGCCACCGGATGCTTGGTGTGTGGAGGAGGCACCGGATAGACCGGACCATGGAGGCGCACTGGAGCTCTCGAGCACCGAGCCTGCCCAACCCTACCTGGTTGAATGCTCCCCGTAGCCAGGCCAGTGCGGCGAGGTGGAATCGACCGCACTGAGCTATGCTGGCGAACCGGGGGCACCGTGCACAGGGCTGGTGCCATGTATCCCGGCCCGAGGAGACGCACTGGAGACCAGATGCGCTGAGCCGGCTTCATGGCCCCTGGCTCGATGCCCACTCTAGCCCGGCCGATACGAGGCGCTGCTATGTAACACACCGGGCTATGCTTGCGCACCGGGGACACCGTGCGCCTCACGGCATAACACGGTGCCTGCCCGGTCCACCTCTCTCCACAGTAAGCACGGGGAGTTGGCTCAGGTCTCCTACCTGACTTAGCCACACTCCCTGTGTGCCACCCCCCAATACATTTTTGGGGCTGCCTCTCGTACCAGCCGCGCTGCCGTGCTGCCTCCTCATATCGCTGCCTCCAGCTCTGCCTTGCCCAGGGTCCTTTGCCGTCCAAAATCTCCTCCCATGTCCAGGAGTCTGGAGATCGCTGCTGCTGCCCGTTAACCCACTGCTTGGTCCTTGGTTGGTGGGTGATTCTGTAACTGTTGTTTGTGGTGGAAGAAGGTGAGGACCAATGCGCAGCGTGGTAAGTGTCCATATTTTAAATAAAGAAATTGAACACTGAACAAAGCAACAAAGTGAACGAACGACACCGAAATAGTTCTGTCTGGTGCAGAATACAAACACTCAACAGAAAATAATCACCCACAAATCAATGGTGAAAACAGGTTCTCAATCAGGGACAACGATTGACAGCTCTCTCTGATTGAGAACCAGGCCAAACACAGAAATCCCAAATCATAGAAAAAGAACAGACTGCCCACCCCAACTCACGCCCTGACCATACTAAAACAAATGCAAAACAAAGGAACTAAGGTCAGAAGTGACACTCAGCAAAAAAATAAATGTAATCTCACTGTCAACTGCGTTTATTTTCAGCGAACTTAACATGTGTAAATATCTGGATGAACACAACAAGATTCAACAACTGAGACATAAACTGAACAAGTTCCACAGACATGTGACTAACAGAAATGGAATAATGTGTTCCTGAACAAAAGGGGGGGTCAAAATCAAAAGTAACAGTCAGTATCTGTTGTGGCCACCAGCTGCATTAAGTACTGCAGTGCATCTCCTCCTCATGGACTGCACCAAATTTTCCAGTTCCTGGTGTGAAATGCACTCTTCCACCAAGGCACCTGGAGGTCCCCGGACATTTCTGGGGGAAATGGCCCTAGCCCTCACCCTCCAATCCAACAGGTCCCAGACGTGCTCAATGGGATTGAGATCCGGGCTCTTCGCTGGCCATGGCAAAACATTGACATTCCTGTCTTGCAGGAAATCGCACACAGAATGAGCAGTATGGCTGGTGGCATTGTCATGCTGGAGGGTCATGTCAGGATGAGCCTGCAGGAAGGGTACTACATGAGGGAGCGTAGTGATTGCCTGCAATGACAACAAGCTCAGCCCGATGATGCTGTGACACACTGCCCCAGACCATGACGGACTCTCCACCTCCAAATCGATCCCGCTCCAGAGTACAGGCCTCGGAGTAATGCTCATTCCTTCGACGATACACAATAATCCGACCATCACCCTTGGAGGGGCAAAACCACGACTCGTCAGTGAAGAGCACTTTTTGCCGTCCTGTCTGGTCCAGCGACGGTGGGTTTGTGCTCATAGGCGACATTGTTGCCGGTGATGTCTGGTGAGGACCTGCCTTACAACAGCCCTACAAGCCCTCAGTCTAGCCTCTGTCAGCCTATTGTGGACAGTCTGAGCAGTGTTGGAGGGATTGTGCGTTCCTGGTGTAACTCGGGCAGTTGCTGATGCCATCCTGTACATGTGTGATGTTCGGGTGTACCAATCCTGTGCAGGTGTTGTTACACGTGGTCTTCCACTGTGAGGACGATCAGCTGTCCATCCTTTCTCCCTGTAGCACCGTCTTACGGTCATGGGAAACAGAGTTTAGAACCTTTACAATGAAGATCAAATCAAAATGAAAATCTTTGAAAGAAAGGGTTTATATACACTACCGTTCAAATGTTTTGCGTCACTTAGAAATGTCCTTGTTTTTGAAAGAAAAGCACATTTTTTGCCCATTAAAATAACATAACATTTATCAGAAATACAGTGAAGACATTGTTGATGATGTAAATAACTATTGTAGCTGGAAACGGTTGATCTTTTAAAGGAATATCCACATAGGCATACAGAGGCCTCCATTATTAGCAACCGTCACTCCTATGTTCCAATGGCACGTTGTGTTAGCTAAAGTTAAGCATTATAAAAGGCTAATTGATCATTAGAAAACCCTTTTGCAATGATGTTAGCACAGCTGAAAACTGTTGACCTGATTAAAGAAGCAATAAAACTGGCCTTCTTTAGACTAGTTGAGTATGTTAGCATCAGCCTTTGTGGGTTTGATTACCGTTTCAAAATGGCAAGAAACAAAGACCTTTCTTCTGAAACTCGTCAGTCTATTCTTGTTCTGAGAAATGAAGGCTATTCCATGTGAGAAATTGCCAAGAAACTGAAGATCTCGTACAGCGCGGTGTACTACTCCCTTCACAGAACAGCGCAACTGTCTCTAACCAGAATAGAAAGATGAGTGGAAGGCCCCGGTGCACACTGATTGAGAGGACTAGTACATTAGAGTGTCTAGTTTGAGAAACAGACGCCTCACAAGTCCTTAACTGGCAACTTCATTAAATAGTAAACACCAGTCTCAACGTCAACTGTGAAGAGGCGGCCCCGGGATGCTGGCCTTCTAGGCAGAGTTGCAAAGAAAAAGCCATATCAGACTGGCCAATAAAAAGTAAAGATTAAGATGTGCAAAAGAACACAGACACTGGACAGAGGAAGATTGGGGGGGAAAAGTGTTATGGAAAAACTAATCTAAGTTTGAGGTGTTCGGATCACAAAGAAGAACATTAGTGAGACGCAGAAAAAATGAAAAGATGTTGGAGGAGTGCTTGACACCATCTGTCAAGCATGGTGGAGGCAATGTGATGGTCTGGGGTGCTTTGGTGGTGGTAAAGTAGGAGATTTGTACAGGGTAAAAGGGATCTTGAAGAAGGAAGGCTATCACTCCATTTTGCAAAGCCATGCCATACCCTGTGGACGGCGCTTAATTGGAGCCAATTTCCTCCTACAACAGGACAATGACCTAAAGCACAGCTCCAATCTATGCAAGAACTGTCTATAATGGAGTGACCAGCACAGTCACCGGATCTCAACCCTTTTAAGCTGTTGTGGGAGCAGCTTGACCGTATGGTGGCCCACCAGGAATACCAGGATCATGTTTCAAAGGGAGGTGTTTAGTCCCAGGGTCCTTATCTTAGTGATGAGCTTGGAGAGCACTATGGTTTTAAAAGCTGAGCTCCACTCAGTGGGTACACAGTGTTGCAATTGTGTAAGAGTGAAGGAGGTTGAAGTAGCAATCTGTCCAGCCAGTCTCCTATGCAGAGCCATTGGAAATTGCAGAAGGAGCGAGTGCCCATCAAGCCAATCCAACTTGTGGGAGGTGCTTCAGGAAGCATTGGGTGAAATCTTTTCAGATTACCTCAACAAATTGACAACTAGAACACCAAAGGTCTACAAGGCTGTAATTGCTGCAAATGGAGGATTCTTTGACAAAAGCAAAGTTTGAAGGACACAATTATTATTTCAATTATTTATAACCTTGTCAATTTCTAGACTATATTTCCTATTCATTTTGCAACTCATTTCATGTATGTTTTAATGGAAAACTAGGACATTTCTAAGTGACGCCAAACTTTTGAATGGAAGTGTATATATATCTTTTTTTAATTATGTGGATTTTTTTAGCTAAACAGGTGGGGCTCAAAACAGGTGTGGCTTTATTTCAAAATATAAAGCAAACAATAGCTATAATTTTTTGCCCTTTTCTGTAAGGTTATGGCATACTCCCACTGCCACTGTACAGCATGCATGGTGACAGTATTGTAGGATTTGGCTACACTGACAAATCTGTGGATACCATAATAGTGTCTTTCAAACAGATAGGCCTAACTTTTTTTATAGGAAGAAATAGGCTCCAACACAGCCCTCCTGTTGTTAGCGAAGTCAAATTAAAAAGACGACAATTGTTTTAATTAATTATTTCAGCACCATTTGCTGCTTACCTCTGTTTCATTACGCCAACGCTGCTCCAAAGCTGATGTCTGCCCATTTGCCATTTAAGATGACTTTCTCTTGCACTCTCTCTCCTCATTAATAAGTTAATGTTTAAAAAGTGTCTCATGACATTGTAATACATTTGGTCTATGGGCTACAGAAAAACCTAATTGGGTACTACTCTTTCTACCGTAGGCTACATAATTTATGTTAAATGGATTTGACGAAGCGTTGGTGGAGAGCCAAGCCCCCTGGAGAGTTGTGCTGGGAATGGACTAGCTAAATATTTTGCTCCCTAACTTTGGCAAAGTGGGGACTGCTTATCATGGGGCGGCATCAGCGCTCACCAAGTATATAGCCCAAATGCCACTGGGTGAGAACAGTTATTGTTTGGGGCAGAATAATGTAAGGTACACTTATAGGGTCTTGTGAGGCATCTGTTTCTCAAACTAGACACTCTAATGTACTTATCGTCTTGCTCAGTTGTGCACCGGGGCCTCCCACTCCTCTTTCTATTCTGGTTAGAGACACTGTGCGCTGTTCTGTGAAGGGAGTAGTACACAGCATTGTACGAGATCTTCAGTTTCTTGGCAATTTCTTGAATGGAATAGCCTTCATTTCTCAGAACAAGAATAGACTGACGAGTTTCGAAAGAATGGTCTTTGTTACTGGCCATTTTGAGCCTGTAATGCTGATGCTCCAGATACTCAATGAGTCTAAAGGCCAGTTGTATTGCTTCTTTAAACATAATTGCAAAAGGTTTTTCTAAAGATCAATTAGCCTTTTAAAATTATAAACTTTGATTAGCTAACACAACGTGCCATTGGAACACAGTTGCTGATGGTTGCTGATAATGGGCTTCTGTACGCCTATGTAGATATTCCATACAAAATCCGCCGTTCCCAGCTACAATAGTAATTTACAACATTAACAATGTCTACAATGTACTTCTGATCAACTTGATGTTATTTTAATTGACAAAACATTTGCTTTCCTTTAAATAACAAGGACATTTCTAAGTGACCAGTAGTGAACAGTAGTGTACATGTTGTGGGTCTTGGTCAGTTCAGCTCGGAAAATCCAGCCCATGTCAAACTGGGGACTAATAATAGAATTATATTTAGAATCCCTATTAATTCAATAGCATCTCTGTGGGCCTAGTCATAAAGATGTATTACCTTTTATTGTGGCATGAACGCAACCAGTTATGACGTTGTCATCTGATAGTCAATTACTTCAAAGGGCTCCTTTACGAGACAACCCCTGCACGTTCATCCACCCACAACATATTTCGAGCCACCAAACTCAGTGGTGAATGGAAAAAGACAGGGTCGCAACTTTCACTGGGGACGGTGGGGACATGTCCCCCCACATTCTGAAATTGCATTTTTGTCCCCCTCAATTCTATCATTGGAATGTGATACAAAACAGGGCAACAGTGTGCGTTAGGACCATGCGGACGCCTCCGAGCGGTCGGGTAGTTATATGACAAAAACATTTAATAAATGATGCCCTCCCCCCACTTCTAAAACCAAAGTTTCGACCCTGGAAAGAGACATCTGTTACACAAAACTTCAAAAAGTTTAATGACATTTGGCGATTAAATGCCTCCACTGCTGTCCGCACCTTTGTTACTGTATATAAGTCAGAAAATGGATATAGAAACTACAGATTGTACCTTTAAGTCTATCAAAAGTGTGCAAGTTTGAGCATATGTCCATTAGGCCTATGTATATATATATATATTATCAGCATGAATTAGATTGAGCAATAAAAGCCCCACTTTTCAATAGGCTGGGATCCGCACTATGCAGCTGTTGCAAGAGCGCAAGTGTACCTTACATGTAATCAGTTACTCCCCAACCCTGGTAATAGCCTACCGTTTTCTTGACATTTTGTTTTCATTATTGTCACAGGGCCAGCTCATGTTTTACCGGTATGGCTTACCCCCACTATTTACCGAACCATACCGCCTTACTTTCACCCCTGATTCTATGGTGAGTTTCCTAAAACCATTGCAGCTAAAAGCGCACATTATCTCTCTCAACATCTTAGCCACTGTACTGTTCTGTCTGAGTCGTCGAGAAAAATAATATACCACCACGAAGTTAGATTCCAGAAACAAACCCCTGGTTGCTTTGGTCTGCTTCTTGTCCCAATCAATCATCCTGCTAATTTGCAAGACACAATGTTAACTGTACATGGAGCTAGATGTTAAGTGGGTTCAGTATCATACATATCCTCTACCATATGTCCCCTCCGTTATGACTCGTTGGCTGAGGGTCTAATGAAAAGATGGCCAGGTCAACTATCACCATCTGCTGCCAGGCCTAGCCCCATTGTCACACCATATTCTTTATGCTGTTGGGTTCTGAGAATATGAAATATACTTATTCATGTCACTGAGGGAGAGCGTGGGTGAATAAACTTGGTTTGAGCTTTATTAAGCGACCGTGAGTTTTAATAGGTTCATTTAGAACCTAACAATGCAACACATAAATTACTATTATTCTTGTAAATCAAATTATTTAATTTAGCCTTCATGCAACCAGAATAGTCCCTTGAGGTTAAAAAACAATTGTTTTAGGGAGACCTGGTAAAGCTGGAGAATTAGCCTCTCTTTTCATCAGCGGGTCATTTGGAGTGGAAGATCGATTTCATTAGTAACTTAAGTATCACATAAAACCAGTATGAAATACATAACATTTTTACATTGACATTTTAGCATACAGTCTTATTCAGAGTGACTTACAGGAGCAATTGGGGTTAAGTACCTTGCTCAAGGGCACGTCAACATATTTTTCGGCCCGGGGATTTGAACCAGCAACCTTTCGGTTACTGGCCCAACGCTCTTAACTACTAGGCAACCTGCTGTCGGTGTCGAGCAGCTTTCACCCCACTGCTCAGCCTCGTGAATGGCTCTGGGAAACGCACCACGCCAACCCATCCAGTCCAACTGCTCCCTGCTGAGAGACGCTGGCGAGGCTTCCTGATGCACAACCCCCTCCAGATGTGCCAGGCCCCTGCCAGGCCCCGGTCATCCCCCTCTTCCAGCTCACCTAGGCCTTGGGCATTGCTGGCTGGCACATCTTGCACCAAACACACACATCAGCCTGCAAGGCATGGGGGGTCGGATCACCTATTTGCATTTCATTTCCCACCTCCTAATGGCGCGCTTACTCAACACCCCACCAGGCAGTGGGAAGAAGCTGGTAGTTAATGGGGTTAACAAAAACTATGAAAATGTATGCACTCACTACTGTAAGTCGCTCTGGATAAGAGCGTCTGCTAAATGACTCAAATGTCAAATGTTAAGGTATAAGTGTGTGTGCGTATACGTGTGTGTGCAAATGTGTTTGCGTGCAATCAGTGAATTTCTTTCTGTTAAAGGGAGAGGAGGAAGCAGAACATAGGGCGTCAGTCAAGGCATGAGATACGTTGGTTTCCCACAACGGCCGGAGCGGTACTGTATCTAATAATTGAGCCATGCTTTGTATTGAGCCACGCCTCAGGAAATGCCATGAAGATCTGATTCTGGCACTACTGACATAAAATAACACATTTTGGGGTACAGTACTAGAGTGGCCACAATTGATAAGATTAGCACTAATGAACACACACACACGCGAACACACACGCCACCTGTCGACACCCTTCGTCCGCCAATCAGAGTGCACTGCACAATGTTAATAACACACCTGAGTGCACAGTGGAAAATGACCTCCTTAGTCCACATAGAGTCAATCCAATGCATCAGCACACAGGGTCTTCCCTGTCTGACGTGATGGTGACTCCCTCATCTAGCCGACTGTTGAGTGTCAGAACTTGAGGTCGACCGATTATGATTTTTCAACGCTGATACCGATACCGATTATTGGAGGCCAAAATAAGCCGATACCGATTAATCTGACATTTATTTCATTTTTGTTTGTAATAATGACAATTACAACAATACTGAATGAACACTTATTTTAACTTAATATAATACATCAATAAAATCAATTTAGCCTCAAATAAATAATGAAACATGTTCAATTTGGTTAAATAATGCAAAAACAAAGTGTTGAAGAAGAAAGTTAAAAGTGCAATATGTGCCATGTAAGGAAGCTAACGTTTAAGTTCCTTGCTCAGAACATGAGAACATATGAAAGCTGGTGGTTCCTTTTAACATGAGACTTTAATATTCACAGGTAAGAAGTTTTAGGTTGTAGTTTTATAGGAATTATAGGACTATTTCTCTCTATCATTTGTATTTCATATACCTTTGACTATTTGATGTTATTATAGGCACTTTAGTATTGCCAGTGTAACAGTATAGCTTCCATCCCTCTCCTTGCCACTACCTGGGCTCTAACCAGGAACACATCGACAACAGCCACCCTCGAAGCAGCGTTACCCATGTAGAGCAAGGGGAACAACTACTCCAAGTCTCAGAGCGAGTGACATTTGAAGCGCAAACCCCGGTAACTAGCTAGCAATTTCACATCGGTTACACCAGCCTAATCTCGGGAGTTGATAGGCTTGAAGTCATAAACAGTGCAATGCTTGAAGCATTGCGGAGAGCTGCTGGCAAGCGCACGAAAGTGCTATTTGAAGGAATGCTTACGAGCCTGCTGGTGCCTACAGTCGCTCAGTCAGACTGCTCTATCAAATCATAGACTTAATTATCACATAATAACACACAGAAATACGAACCTTAGGTCATTAACCTGTTGATGCTCTGGGGGCGCAATTTCATTTTTGGATGAAAAACGTTCCCGTTTTAAACAAGATATTTTGTCACAAAAAGATGCTCGACTATGCATATAATTGCTACCGTTCGAAAGAAAACACTGCCCTAAAACGTGAGCTTCAGGCAAAACCAAGATGAGATGGCATCCAGGAAATGACAAGGATTTTTGAGGCTCTGTTTTTCAAGATCTCCTTATATGGCTGTGAACGCAAGAGGAATTAGTCAGCCCTTTCTGTCGTTTCCCCAAGGTGTCTGCAGCATTGTGATGTATTTGTGGGCAGATCATTGGAAGATTGACCATAACAGACCACATTTACCACGTGTCCGCCCGGTGTCCTGCGCCGAAATTGGTGCGCAAAAGTCACCTGCCAGTATTTTTCCATGGGACACAGAGAGGAAAGCAAGCTTCCACGAACTGCATGTCAATGAAGAGATATGTGAAAAAACACCTTGAGGATTGATTCCAAACAACGTTTGCCATGTTTCGGTCGATATTATGTAGTTAATCCGGAAAAAGTTTCACGTTGTAGGTGACTGCATTTTCGGTTCGTTTCGGTAGCCAGACGCAATGTAGAAAACGGAACGATTTCTCCTACACACAGACGCTTTCAGGAAACACTGCGCATTTGGTATGTGACTGAGACTCTCCTCATTGAAAACATCAGAAGCTCTTCAAAGGTAAATGATTTTATTTATTTGGTTATCTGGTTTTTGTGAAAATGTTGCGTGCTACATGCTACACAAAATGCTATGCTAGCTTTGCATACTCTTACACAAATTAGTCAATTTCTATGGTTCAAAAGCATATTTTGAAAATCTGAGATGACAGTGTTGTTAAGAAAAGGCTAAGCTTGAGAGCAAACGCATTATTTTAATTTTATTTGCGATTTTCAGAAATCGTTAACGTTGCGTTATGCTAATGAGCCTGAGGCTTTAGTCACGATCCCGGATCCGGGATGGGGAGTTTCAAGAAGTTTTAATATGGTTGAATCCGGAAACTATCAAAACGTTTATTCTTTCAGTGAAATACGGAACCGTTCCGTATTTTATCTAACGGATGGCATCCCTACGTCTAAATATTGCTGTTACATTGCACAACCTTCAATGTTATGTCATAATTACGAAAAATTCTGGCAAATTAGTTCACAATGAGCCAGGCGGCCCAAACTGTTGCATATACCCTGACTCTGCGTGCAATGAACGCAAGAGAAGTGACACAATTTCACCTGGTTAATATTGCCTGCTAACCTTTCTTTTAGCTAAATATGTAGTTTTAAAAATATATACTTCTGTGTATTGATTTTAAGAAAGGCATTGATGTTTATGGTTAGGTACACGTTGGAGCAACTAGTAACTAGTAACTAGTGATTATGATTGATTGATTGTTTTTTTAAAGATAAGTTTAATGCTAGCTAGCAACTTACCTTGGCTTCTTACTGCATTTGCGTAACAGGCAGGCTCCTCGTGAGGCAGGTGGTTAGAGCGTTGGACTAGCTGTAAGGTTGCAAGATTGAATCCCTGAGGTAAAAATCTGTCGTTCTGCCCCTGAACAAGGCAGTTAACCCACCATTCCTAGGCCGTCATTGAAAATAAGAATGTGTTCTTAACTGTCTTGCCTCGTTAAATAAAGTTGTAAAAATATATATATATATATATATATTTTTTTTAAATCGGCAAAATCGGCGTTCAAAAATATTTCCGATTGTTATGAAAACTTGAAATCGGCCCTAATTAATAGGCCATTCCGATTAATCGGTCGACCTCTAGTCAGAACCTTATTCTCCTCCCAGTGTTCTGCTATCTGTCGAGCAGATTACACTCAGCGAGGCCCAGGGAGAAAGACCCGGCTTACTGCACTCAGTTCTCACTCACCTGTGTCCTCCTCACCCTGTTCTATCCTTGTACTACTATTCCTCCTCCTTGTTGTCAACACTCCATGCACTCCGGCGCCAGGGGTATCACCAGCTTTCCTATTAAAGAGGCAGTTTGTGTTCAGGGTCAGCTTTGTCTCCCAACGCATCACTAGTGGGTTTGTACCAATCCGCACGTCTGCAGTCTGAGCCAATGGACCCCTAAGTTAACCCTGATATGCTAACCCTGATATGCTGCCGAATCACAATGACTCCTCTTGAGGACCAACGGCTACAGTACAGCAGCCCACGACATTTCCATTTCCACTTGCTCATTTGGTGAGAGGTGGAGAACAGGGGAGCAGCGGAGAACAGGCTCCTGGGCCCAGTCACCTGGATCAGAGACACAGAGAATACAGCTCCATTGTTGCTTCTCCATGCAGCCGGTAATGAGGGTGTTCCAGCTGTGCCGGTGGCCCCGGCTGTAGACGGCAGGCCCTGGGAGGCGGGCCCCAGTGAAGGATGAGTCACAGGCCACGGCTGCAACCGCGGAGTTCCCCAGGGCTTCATTAGGGCCCTGAAGGAGAAGAGGCACTTAGCCGGAGATGGGCACTTAGCCATCATAGAGGAAGATCACATTCCTCTATCGTCTCTTTGTCTGTCACTTTGTCCCTCTATCTCCCCCTCTCCCTCTCTCTCCCTCCCCCTTATCTCTTTCTCCCTCTCTCCGGAGCAATCCACAGGCACTAGCATGGTGGCAATGGCAACCTCCAAAACACACATGGCAAGCATCTCTCTCTCCCCAAGGGCCACTTTAACCTTTCCAGCAGTGTTAACAGTGGCAAATATATTAGCACACACTTCATTCTGTGGCCTGTAAACTCAAGTTAAAAATGACTGTATTGTCTCTAACTGAGAAACAACAGATGCAAGATGCGTAAAGTTACTCTATACACATTCACATAGTCTCATAAAAAATACCTGCACTGTAATTGGTGCCTAATTGGTACGTAACAAAGTTGAGAAATTGTGGTATCAGGTGACTTCCAGCATTAGGAAGAAGAGTTTATATTTGTATCGTAAATATTTGATCTACAGTCACATAATAACACTATTTCACTAAAAGACAAGGTTTGTCGTTTTTATTCACAAAGCAGTGCCCAGGTTAAAGATACAGTATGATATATTCAGTCTGTGAAAAGCAGAAGCCGTTGCTCATCAGTGGTCAAGGTGACAGAGTACATTTGCTGTTGTCCCTCTACATGATGGATACTGCCAGAAGCGGCGACTTTCGCCAAGTGTGTCCCCACTGCACTCTTGGAGGGGTGATCAAAATTTGATATTTCACGAGGGCAGGCATCGCTCACTTCTTGTGCTCATGAGGGGAGGTGACTAATGCATGTGGATTATGGACCTAACCTGGGCTGAAATGAGCCTGAACTTCAGGCAGCCAGATTCATGTGGATGAATGTCGAGAATGACTGGCACTCAATTTCCAGACTGTCACGTCAATGGTATCACAAACTCAGAGTCATATCTGCAAGCTCGGGGAGATTACTGTGTCACAGAAAATAACCGAGATTGACTGCGGTTCACTTTTGAATATTTTGAATGGTTAAAGTGCGTCCCATCTTGTTCGCAAAAATGTTATCTTGACTAATATTCCCAATGACACGCTTGTCAATCTAGTTCCTGGGAGCATAATATATTCTTTGCGCATAAAGACATTTAAAGTATGATTCTTCTGTCATTGCATGTGTGCATTAACAGTAGCAGTAAAATATACTGCACATACATTAATAATGTATATCCTAAACTTTTTAAACAGAAAAGATTATAATTCTACTAACACTGTATTTGCAGTTTCCATTATGCAAGTTGCACAAATTGAATGTCAACCATTTTAAGTTTAAGCATTTCCCTAAACTATTGATTGTGTCCCTTACTCTCTCTGCACCAGTGGACATATATAGCAGTTCTTCACAGTGAGTCTCTCAGCATGACTTGGTTCAGCTGTTCATTGACTACAGCTCAGCATTCAACACCATAGTACCCTTCAAGCGGATTATTAAGCTCGAGGCCCTGGATCTGAATCCAGCCCTATGCAACTGGATCCTGGACTTCCTGACGGGCCGCCCCCCAGGTTGTGAAAGTAGGAAGTAACGTCTCCACTTCACTGGTCCTCAACACTGGGGCCCCACGATGGGGTGGGCTCAGCCACCTCCTGTACTCCATGTTCACCAATGAACTCACGCCTCCAACTCAATCATCAAGTTTGCAGACACAACAGTAGTAGGCCTGATTAGCAACAACGACGAGACGGCCCTACAGGGAGGAGGTGAGGGCCCTGGGAGTGTGGTGCCAGGAAAATAACCTCTCACTCAACCTCAACAAAACAAAGGAGATGATCGTGGAATTCAGGAAACAGCAGAGGGAGCACCCACCTATCCACATCGACGGGACCGCAGTAGAGAAGGTGGAAAGTTTCAAGTTCCTCGGCGTACACATCACTGACAAACTGAAATGGTCCACCCACACAGACAGGAGGCACAACAGGAGGCTAAAGAAATTTGGAGTGGCACCTAAAACCCTCACAAAATTTTACAGATGCACAATTGAGAGCATCCTGTCAGGCTGTATCACCGCCTGGTACGGCAACTGCAATGCCCGCAACCGCAGGGCTCTCCAGAGGGTGGTGCAGTCTGCCCAACGCATCACTGGGGGCAAACTACCTGCCCTCCAGGACACCTACAACAGCACCCAATGTGACAGGAAGGCCAAAAAGATCATCAAGGACAACAACCACCCGAGCCACTGCCTTTTCACCCCGCTATCATCCAGAAGGCAAGGTCAGTACAGGTGCATCAAAGCTGGGACCGAGAGACTGAAAAACAGATTCTATCTCAAGACAGCTTCTATCAGACTGTTAAATAGCCATCACTAGCACATTAGAGGCTGCTGCCCTATATACATATACTTGAAGTCACTGGCTACTTGAATAATGGAACACTAGTCACTTTAATAATGTTTACATATTTTGATTAACTCATCTCATATGTATATAGTGTATTATATTCTACGGTATCTCAGTCTATGCCGTTCTGACATTGCTCGTCCAAATATTAATATATTCTTATTTCCATTTCTTTACTTTACATTTGTATGTATTGTGTGTATTGTTGTGACATTGTTAGATATTACTTGTTAGATATTACTGCACTGTTTGAAGTAGAAACACAAGCATTTCGCTACACCCGCAATTACATCTGCTAAACACATTTATGTGACCAATACAATTTGATTTGATTTATAGCACAAAATCACCACCCCTCTGCCCCACATGGATTTACATTGGTCTAGACAATTGACTGATATTTCCGATAGACCAATCTAACCTTTTCTCCTCCACCAGACACCTTTCTGGAAGGGAAGGCTTGGGGTGAAATTGACCTCAGTGACATGATCACACCACTCACTCCTCATAAACAGGTAGCTGAACAACCTCTTTCAGTACCTTGGATTAAACATTCATGAAACATGGTACTACTCTATTTGAAACCGCACCTCAAATGGCACCCTATTTCCCTTCAAGAGTGCACTATGTTTGACCCAGGCATATTGAGCTCTTGTCAAATGGTGTGAGGTATTTTCTTGAATAATGAAAGTACATTTACCGCAGGTTAAACCACCTGTCAAGAAGTGCAGGCACTCTGTCAGAGCATGACTGGGTCAAAATGAAAACCAGCCTGCAGAAACATTCCATTTTGACAACCAGATAAGCTATGCTCACAACTGCGTCTGCCTGTCCGTGAGGATGGCATTGACCACAAGGTGGAAAATCTACATTTCATACCCTCAGAGGATATACCAATTCCCATTAAGAGATATAAACAAAAAGCCAATCTGTTTCGTAAACATTTTCAAATACAACACACACATATGGCTTTGTAATTCCCCTTTGAGTATAAGTAGTTGAAGAATGACGTAGTATTCTGTTGTTCCCTTTCCTCTTCCATTCGAGAGCCTGTTTGCCAGCCCCACCGCCAATGTCTATCTGTTTCCTCCAGCTTCTCATCAAACTGTCCTCTCGCCTCCTCCGGCACTCAGACAATTACGCTGTGGCCTATATGAGGGTGCCCAGTGGACACAGTTAGCCTGAATGACAGGTAATGATACCTGCTGAGAGATTGCCAGAGGATGGCTGCATCATTGCAGTGCCAGGGAAGAGATAGACATCTCTCTCTCTTTCTATCTCTTTCACTCTTTCATTTAGCCTCAGCCGCCTCCTCAACTACATTCCCTTTCTCTATCTATCCTATTGCTTTGACCACCCCGCCTACCTCCCTGTGTCCCAACCCCTCTCCTAGGCTGTGGAGGATAAGAGTGGTTTTCAGAGAAAAAAAATAATCAGTTGACCACGAGGGAACCTGCTTTGACGGTGTCAGGATCAATTGTGCCGAGCGTCCAGTGATGCGATGAGAAGTTAGACCACAGGCTGTGCACCAGCTGCTACCATTTGCTTCCCAAAAAGGTTGAGTTTAAAAGCTCTGTGTCATCATCACCGCAGACTGCAGAGCCACAGTAGAACATTTACTTTTTTATATTTATTTGCCATGCACTTTCAAGTCATTGTTGTAGTCTATGTACTCTTACTGTACTCCTGTGCCTGTGAAGGTTGTATGTATCACACCGCTATTACATAGCCCTAATTGTAATACTCTAAGGGGACAAATAAAGTGTATGGTATTTCATTTAATTTTCTACAGCAACACATTGAAGATGCACTTCTCTTAACTGACAACATTAGTTATTCAAGAGAACCTCGACTCCACTTTATTTAGATATGTGACTAGAAACTGCCCAATGTGAGAGTGCTAGAATGATTATTTTTGCTTCCTGGATCGTCGATGTAATCAACATCTATTTCCACACTGTCCATAGCATTCCAGACAGGCTTTTACAAACTGGCATCAGGATAATGAGTCAGTGATTGAATTTACAGGAATGAAGGTTGTTGTGATCCCTTTTGTTTTGAAACAGCATGCAGAATGGAAATAGTATTAGTTTTGAAACCGAACAGATGACTAGTGATTACATTATCTGTGGTAGGAGTTTGATTCCAAACAAGAGGACACCAACCTAAAGCAGCATGTCCTGAGACTTCGCAAGTACTTGAATTTGAAAGTTGAAGGTCCAATCTGGGATTGGTACATCCATTTCTGGACTTCCAAAACAAGCAGCCTTGTAGGAAAACTGAAAGAGGGAGATGCTACTTATAAACAAGGCAAAGTGACCGGGGACAATAGCTTGGCTAAACAGTACAAATACGACCTCGCAAATCAATCAGGATGTTGAAGCACAAGTATAGGGACAAAGTGGAGGAGCAATTCAGCGGATTGGACACAAGGCGTATTGTGGCAGGGGCTAATAACGATCACGGATGACAAAAACAAAGCCAGCCACATCGCGGTCACCAACGCCATCCTACCGGACAAGCTAAACACCTGATCACGATTCGAGCGCAATGACCTTAAGCTGACAGAAAAGCCTCTGATGACAACGTGGGCTACACACTCACAGTCTCCACTGAAGATGGATGTAAGTTATTCCAACGTGTTAACCCTTGCAAGGCTACCGGTCCAGACGGCATCCCTAGCAATGCCCTCAGGACATGTGCAGACCAGCTGGCTGTTGTGTTTTTGTACATTTTGAATCTCTCCCTAGCCCAGGCCACTATACCCACCTGCTTCAAGATGTCCACGATCATCCCGTGCCCAAGAAAGGGAAAGTAACTGAACTGAATGACTACCGCCCAATACCACTCAATTCCGTCATCATGAAGTGGTTTGAGAGGCTAGTCAAAGACCACATCACCTCCCTCCCCAACACGCTCGACCCTTGAATTTGCCTACCGCCCTGACAGATCCATGAACGTCGCAATCATCAATGTCAGTGTAGTCGCAAACGTCAGGCAACATGAATCATACACCTCTCACATGGGTGAAATTGACCATTTGGCAATGCCAGATGGGCCGAACCATCTTTTTGTTGGGTGGGCTGGTCGAAGTTGAGAAAATTATTTAAAATAAACATATTTTATAAAGGGACATGGCTGGCGGCCCATTTAGATTTTTTAAAATGATTTTTGCGCAATTTCTCTGTTGTCATAATAATATATTTTAGCAGAGAAAGACAAACACTGACACAGGTTTAGCCTACTGCTGCCAGTTAATATTTTGGCTGAATATCATATGAAATAGTAGGCTTGTTAACACTTAGGCCTAATTAGGAAGTTGTTTGATTTATAACACACACACAGTAAGCAATAGCCATCTGTTCGACATTAAATGCATTACTACTGCTTTTTATTAAATACATCAAAAGTCATCATGTTTTACAATGAAACACTGAATTAATGCACTCTAATTGCTAAATAATCCTCTGTTAAAGGTCAATTTGGTGACTGTGTATTTTTGCCTTACAAGAATGTATTTGCTGCTGCAAACTTCCCGCAAGCTTGTGGAAAATTTGCTGCCAACTAAATACTGTGCCACAAGATGTTAACAAAAGTTTGCAAACGTTTTCCACTAATCTGTGGCAAACCTTTGGCAACAATAATATTTCTTGCCATTTCGTGTCAAACAGTTCGCCAGAGGTTTTTTCTCTGGCAGACATTTCAGGATTCAATTTGAATCTGTGGCAACAAATTCCAAGACCAGTAACCGTTGATGACCAATCAGGGGTTAGAAACATTAGAAACCAAGCTATTAAGCTATAGTTCCCTACCAAAATTGTTTTATGGGATAGAGTGAAACACATTTTGTTGATACCAGTTTCAATCTGTCAGCACCACTGATTGACTGGCTAGCGCTTAGCTAGCTAACGTTATATCATATTTTTTGCATAATTTATGTGATAGCTAACTAATGATACATTGCTGTCTTTTAATACCAATATGCATGCCAATATGCTAGTGTCACGGTTCAATAGCATGTTAGCTTGCACAACAGCTAAGGTAGGTAGCAACAATATGAGTTGACTTGACATCAAACCAAAACATAATTCCGATGGATACACTTTACCTACCCGTGGTGTTGGTAAAGTGGAAATATGGAAATATGTTTGTGGTGCACTCATAATAGTCATTTATCACACAAAAAAAGTATAGTATTCAAGACTGATAAGGTAAGTAAATGCATGTATTATTCTCATTAATGTATTTGTAACAATTACATTTTTAATTGATTTAAACTAGTAGCTAGCTCATCTTGTTCATGTGTTGATCTCTTTCTAGAAGCAATCAGTAACAAGACAAAAATACAGATTGAGGCCTTCAATCAAACTGAGGACAGAGAAATAGGTTTGCACCAAACAAGTCCAGGCTTCTTGCATGCATAAATTACAGTCTAAAAACTGTTGGATTGTTTGGATGACCCAATTGCTGGGTTGTAGGCATTGGGTCAATAGTTGGGTTGTTTTCTGTAAATACAGCAAAGTTGGATTGTTGGGGCTGGGTTATTAAGGTGTTGTTATTGATATTTGACCCAGCCAGCGGGTTAATTCTCCCGCCACCAGTGTGTAAAGTCCACCAGAAAACTTGCACGTGTTCTAGCTAGTGTGACAAAGTTACTGAGGAGTGGAAGATGGCTAAAGTTATTTAGACAGACAAAGGGTGTTTTGGCTGACTGAAATCCATGGAAACGGTAAGTAACAAACGTTACGAATTCTGAATTTGATGGTCATTCAGGTTAAATATTATTTTTAATTTTTTTTGCTCCTTTGCACCCCAGTATCTCCACTTGCATGTTCATCTTCTATCTATTCAACTTCTATCACTCTAGTGTTTAATTGCTAAATTGTAATTATTTCACCACTATGGCCTGTTTATTGCCTTACCTTCCTAATCTTACTACATTTGCATAAGTTCTCATTTACAACTGTGACCTGGTTGTAAATGAGAACTTGTTCCCAACTAGCCTACCTGGTTAAATAAAGGTGTTATAAAAAAATCCTGTCCTATCATAATTAGGTAGCTAGCTGATGTTAGCTTGAGCGTAAGCTTGCTAGCCATTTTCTGTGTTAATAACTCTGGCTGTAGTAACATTAGTCTCGCGACCATGCTCGCGACGCTAGCTTTCTGAAGTGTTGTGGCAGAATATAATTAAATTTATGTTTTTTTGTCAACATTTGGCTTGCTAATAACTATGTCAGTGTCTGTAATGGTAGCTAACTACCTTAGTCTGACACTTCTTCTGGACGGTCTTGGACACTGTTTCACTCATTAGCACATTAGCTAAGCTAGCTGGCTAGCTAAAGAGGTTACCATACAGTAGGTTAGCTAAGTTCACTGGCTATCTATCTGAGTTACCATAGCTAGATTTAACTTATTCTCCATCTGGGTTAATTTAATCAATATATTTGGCAGGCTTATTTCATGGTTGCTTGGTGATTGATTGAGTTTGTTACTGTGGCGGCAGGGTAGCCTAGTGGTTAGAGCGTTGGACTAGCAACCCCCGAGCTGACAAGGTACAAATCTGTCGTTCTAACCCTGAACAGGCAGTTAACCCACTGAGGCCGTCATTGAAAATAAGAATTTGTTCTTAACTGACTTGCCTGATTAAATAAAGATAAAAAAAATAAAATAAAAACTGTACTGGTTTTCTGACAGTGGCAACTTTAATCAGAAGAGATGAACCAGGAAACACCCTTGCATTTGGACAACTCGACTATAGCCTGAAGTTAAAGGAGAACATAAAAGCCACACAGTGAGTATTCTGTAAACACCACATTTTTCAGTTTTTGATTTGTTAAAAAAGTTTGAAATATCCAATAAATGTCGTTCCACTTCATGATTGTGTCCCACTTGTTGTTGATTCTTCACAAAAAAATACAGTTTTATATCTTTACTTTTGAAGCCTGAAATGTGGCAAAAGGTCGCAAAGTTCGAGGGGGCCGAATACTTTCGCGAGGCACTGTAGATACCTTTCCTGATTAGATACCTTTCACCCTATATTTTGCAGCAGAAGAGATGAACCAGGAAACACCCTTGCATTTGGACGACTCGACTATAGCCTGAAGTTAAAGGAGAACATAAAAGCCTTACACACAGTGAGTATTCTGTAAACACCACATTTTTTTATACAGGAGGGGAGGTCCTCAGGACACACACACGAATGCATAGCACTGTGGACACACCAAGCGATACATCAAGCTTGAGCAGTAGCCGGGTCTTCTTATTCACTGAACATTATTCTCTCCAGATACACAAGGTGACATCGCTTTAAGACTTGCCAGTGGTCCTCCCAACACAAGTCTACAAGATAGGCAGGAAGTAAATCTCGACCCATCTTCAATGAGACCAGAAAGTCCATTGACATACAGCCTGTACATTTAAATAGTGGATAGGCATAGTGAGTAATGATGGGGATATTAGATCATGGTAAACAGTATTTTGTAAACATTGAATGAAAGGAATAGATTTCAAAAATCTGTTATGCATAACATCACACTTCAAGACATTAGGTAGGTTTCCATCCAATTTGCGACAGATTTTCATGCAAATATTCTAAAATCTGCATAAAACAATATGCGCATTTTCCCACCAGAGATGAGACTTTCTGCAGAGAAAAGGCTGTGCATGATGAAGTAGTGCACATACACTTCAATATGATGGATATTATATCAATATTTTCAGAATAAAAGGAGTTTCTCCCTCCATTTATCATATAATTACTTTTAACGACACAAAGATTCCACCATGTCGAACGAACAAATTGTCTGTAGGCATTTATACAATTGTAACGGTATTACATGTTTCCATGTTTCCATCAGCCCGGTCATGACTTTTTCACTGCTTGGGGGCACTGGATGTGTGCTTCAAGTCCTATTATGTGTTTGATATTAACTTTCCCACTGTGCCCCAGCATGGGAATCCCTACAGGCCACGCTGTATCAGTTGCAAGGAACAGAATCCCCTGCAGTAAGACTGTCGCGAGCATGTCTCTTTTTTTCACTGAACAGTAGTGGTATCTGCTCTTGTAAGTACACGAGTGTGAGAAGTGACAGGAGGAAGCACAGCCCTCCGGCTGATGTGTTCATGTGAATTAATAGATCAATGGATGGATGACCCATGAGTGTCTCATTCCAATGCTAATATGCTCTTAAGGCACTATTTATAGCTTTGTTAATTTGACTTGTGTTTTTATTCTTTCCATTTGTGCCTGCTTTTTGCCTACAGTAACGGTATGTGGCTTGTTTGCCTTCAGTTCAACTACTGAAGCTCGTTCTGACACTCTTTCATTCTATCACAATTCCTTTTAAATACAAATCTTTTGTGGATTGTGAAAGGTGCTTTATGAATGAAGTAGAGTCGTTGGTCCATGTCTTTTCAATAGAGCGACATTCAAATGTAATATTTTACACTTGTCCTGTATAACAATGTTTGAACTCGACCCATGTAGACCATTTATTGTGTCAAAACAGCATGGTGTGATGTCACCTAAGATAACCGGTGTGTCAGGGAATGTGAATATTTATTGATTAGCTCTATCACTGTCTAATAGACATATCTGTGTTAATACCACTGAAGACAGTGTCACACACATGCTGTTTTTCTCAGATTACAATCTGAGTGTGCACACCAATTTCAACTGTGGCTTTAGTCTGATGTTTGCACTGTTTGGTTCATGAAATAATAGAAATGCATTCTAATAATCAATCCTATCTTACCTTGTGAAAAAATACATATTTAGACTTTGTTTCAATGTGCTATTTAAAAATGTATATGTTCTTGTATTTTCTCTGACGTGAGGTATGTTCTGAAATGCTGTCACGACTTCCGCAAAGTAGGTTCCTCTCCTTGTTCTGACGGCGCTCGGCGTCGCCGGTCTTCGAGCCATCATCGATCCACTTTTCATTTATTTTTTGTCTTGTCTTCCCACACACCTGGTCTCAATTCCCTCATTACATGTTATGCATTTAACCCTCTGTTCCCCCCGTAAATGCATGTGCACGTTTTCTCTGGTGCGCAACGGGTTTTGTACCTATTTGTTTGTTCTGGTTTCCGGTGGTTTTATGAATAAAACTGCTCCGTTGATTACCCAGTTTTGCTCTCCTGCGCCTGACTTCCCTGCCACCAGTTACGCACTCCCTTACAAATGCAGGCAATAGAGATTCATTATTTTAAAATGTATGTTGATTGTGTTTGTAGGAAAGGGAGGGGCTGGGATGGTAGAGAAGGAAAAAAATATGCGCGCAAAATTGAAATTAGGATGACGCTGAAAATAACCCAATAATTACATAAATTACCTGTTGAAAAACAGGACAATAGTCCCACTAAACCCAAACCAGATGGGATGGCGTATCGCTGCAGAATGCTGTGGTAGACATGTCACCAGCAAAGCACCATAACACCACCTCCATGTTTTACGGTGAGAAATACACATGTGGAGATCATCCATTCACCCTCTCACAAAGACATGGCAGTTGGAACCAAAAGTCGTCAATTTGGATTCCATACCAAAGGACAAATTTCCACCGGTCTAATGTCCATTGCTCATGTTTCTTGGCCCAAGCAAGTCTTTTTTTATTATCATTGTCCTTTTAGTAGTGGTTTCTTTGCAGCAATTTGACCATGAATGCCTGAATCAGTCTCCTCTGAACAGTTGATGTTGAGATGTGTCTGTTACTTGAACTCTGTGAAGCACTTATTTGGGCTGCAATTTCTGAAGCTGGTAACTAATGCACTTACAGTATTCTCTGCAGCAGAGGTAACTCTGGATCTTCCATTCCTGTGGTGGTCCTCATGAGTGCCAGTTTCATCATAGCTCTTGATGGTTTTTGCGAATGCACTTGAAACTGTCAAAGTTCTTGAAATGTTCCCTATTGACTTACCTTCATGTCTTAAAGTAATGATGGACTGTCATTTCTCTTTGCTTATTTGATCTGTTATTGCCATAATATGGACTTGGTATTTTGCCAAATAGGGCTATCTTCTGTATACCAACCCTACCTTGTCACAACAACTGATTGGCTCAAACGCATTATGACGGAAAGAAATCCCAGAAATTAATGTTTAGGAAGGCACACCTGTTAATTGAAATCCATTCTAGGTGACTACCTCATGAAGCTGCATTCCAGGTGAAGCTGGTTGAGAATGCCAAGAGTGTGCAAAGCTGTCATCAAAGCAAAGGGTGGCTATTTGAATAATATAAAAGATATTTTCATTTAACACTAGTTAAATGATCCCATATGTGCTATTTCATAGATGTCTTCACTATAATTCTACAATGTAGAAAATAGTACAAATAAAGAAAAACCCTTGAATGAGTAGGTGTTCTAAAACTTTTGACCAGTAGTCTAAGTTCATTTTTAAAGTTGTTATTCATGTAGATACATTTCAATGTTTAACACACAGTTGTCACATCTGCTCCCACTCCCAGGCACACGAGGGCACCAGGCTACCCATCTTTACACGCACCAGTCACCATCATTACGCGCAGCTCAATGGACTCACCTGGACTCCTTCAGGTGGTTGTTTGCCCCTGTATATCTGTCGGTTCCCTGTGTCCGCATTAATTGTTATGCGGTTTCTGTCCAGACGCTGTTCCTGTTATGTTTTATGTCCGTCCGATATTAAACCTTCACTCCCTGTACCTGCTTCTCATCTCCTGCGTCAATCCTTTCAACAGCAACCAGAAACGTTTACATGTATACTGAGTTTGCAGCCACAAGTTTTCCAGAAGTTCACAAATTGCGGCAAATTTACCGCAAAACTAATTTGTATGTGAAAATATGAGCTTGTTGAAAATTGGCCAAACGTTTGCCAGAAGCCTCCTTTTTTGGGTATTGATACTTGTTTTATCACTGTTTCTTAGCTTTGAATCTGTCTTTTCAGACAGTGGGTCTTAGTTTATGTAATGAGTGAATTTCGTGTGGATTATATAGCCTCCGCCACTGGATGCTTGAAAGTCCCGTCTATTTCATTCCTTGCAAGGCCCGTCACTTCTTGGCCAAAAGATACGCATCAGCGGCACTGTCAAGCGAAACACAACGCTGGCAATCTATATCCACCCACATAAACTAGTCCCGGCATCATTCTATGACAAACGCAGAAGGTTTTATATTGCGTTCAGAAGAAAACAGCGAGAGGAATAGAGGCTGTCAGTTCCTTATAAATTAGCCATTGGCTGTATTATACAGACAAATCATTAAGGAACTGGCCGTCTTCCCTTGAATTATATGTAGCCTAATATTTAAACACTTAGCTAAGTGGGCAGGGGCGGAACACATGACAGGCACTAATTATAAATACAGTTGAAGTCGGAAGTTTACGTACACTTAGGTTGGAGTCATTAAAACTCGTTTTTCAAACACTCCACAAATTTCTTGTTAACAAACCAGTTTTGACAGTTAGGACATCTACTTTGTGCATGACAAGTACATTTTCCAACAACTGTTTACGGACAGATTATTTCACTTATAATTTGCTGTGTACTCTTTAAATTGACTGTGCCTTTAAACTCCAGAAAATGATGTCATGGCTTTAGAAGCTTCTGATAGGCTAATTGACATAATTTGAGGCAATTGGAGGTGTACTTGTGGATGTATTTCAAGGCCTACCTTCAATCTCAGTGCCTCTGCTTGACATCATGGGCAAATCAAAAGAAATCAGCCAAGACCACAGAAACAAATTGTAGACCTCGACAAGTCTGGTTCATCCTTGGGAACAATTTCCAAATGCCTGAAGGTACCACGTCCATCTGTACAAACAATAGTACGCAAGTATAAACACCATGGGATCACGCAGCCGTCATACCGCTCAGGAAGGAGACGCGTTCTGTCTCCTAAGGATGAACATACATTGGTGTGAAAAGTGCAAAGCAATCCCAGAACAACAGCAAAGGACCTTGTGAAGATGCTGGAGGAAACAGCTACAAATGTATCTATACCCACATAACCTGAAAGGCCGCTCAGCAAGGAAGAAGCCACTGCTCCAAAACCTCCATAAAAAAGCCAGACTACGGTTTGCAACTGCACATGGGGACGAAGATCGTACTTTTTGGAGAAATATCCTCTGGTCTGATGAAACAAAACTGTTTGGCCGAACCAGGGACCCTCTGCACACATCAACAACTGACACACACGAAGCGTCGTTAACCATCGCTCCACAAAAGCCGCGGCCCTTGCAGAGCAAGGGGAACTACTACTTCAAGGTCTCGGAGCAAGTGACGTCACCGATTGAAATGCTATTTAGCGCACAACGCTAACTAAGCTAGCCGTTTCACATTCGTTACACCAGCAAGGAGGCCTACTAACCTGACTCAGTTACACCAGTTCTGTCAGGAGGAATGTGCCAGAATTCACCCAACTTATTGTGGGAAGCTTGTGGAAGGCTACCTGAAACGTTTGACCCAAGTTAAACAAATAAAGGCATTGCTACCAAATACTAATTGAGTGTATGTAAACTTCTGATCCACTGGAAATGTGATAAAAGAAACAAAAGCTGACAAATAATTATTTCTACTATTATTCTGAAATTTCACATTCTTAAAATAAAGTGTTGATCCTAAATGACTAAAGTTTTACCAGGATTAAAGGTCAGGAATTGTGAAAAACTGAGTTTAAATGTATTTGGCTAAGATGTATGTCAACTTCCGACTTTAACAGTATGTAGTTAGGCTGTTTATAAGGTATTATATAAGCCAATTATGATCAATAATGCATTTATTCAGTGATTTTCTTTGTCACGTTTATTCATTCACAACTAGGATGGGTAAAACTTTAAGGGTCTGTAATAAACCATTCAAAAGGCATTGATAAATTGTGTTCCCCATTTATTAATCATTACTCCCACGTCAATAAACAATTTACTAATATGTTTGCCATCCCTAATCTAAAGTGAGTGCTATTTATATTTTATAATACTTCATAAAATGGGTTGTTTGGATCCTGGAGGCTGACAGATTCTATGAGTCAGGCAAATTCATTTATCAGGATCATTATAATGGATATTTCCAAAGAAATGTAAATAGAAACAAAGGTTAAACAAACTAAAATGCACATAGTTTGCTGTCATTTCAGCTTCTTGATGTGTTAGCTTGCCTTTTAATTGGCTAGCTTGCAAAGGATAAGTAACATTAGCCTTGCTATCCTCCATTACTATATTATTGACTTGACCATCAGCAGTTTTTTTGCCAATTTATACATTATTTAATAAATAATTATTTATTTAAGTTTTTTAATATTTATTTTTTTACTCCCTTTTTCATGGTATCCAATTGTTAGTAGTTACTGTCTTGTCTCATCACCACAACTCACGTACGGGCTCGGGCGAGACGAAGGTCGAGAGTCGTGCGTCCTCCGAAACACAACCCAACCAAGCCGCACTGCTTCTTAACACAGCGCGCATCCAACCCGGAAGCCAACCGCACCAATGTGTCGGAAGTAACCCAGGCGACGCTAGGCCAATTGTGCGTCGCCCCATGGACTTCCCAGTCGCGGCCGGCTGCGACAGGGCCTGGGCTCGAACCCAGGATCTCTGGTGGCACAGCCTTAGACCACTGTGCCATCCGGGAGGCCAATTTATTGAAGTTTTTATCTCTCATCATTGAACCTCTAATAGCTAACCATCGAGCTACATGCCAATGATTTGTTTGGCATAGCAACATGGAATGAACCGAATGAATGACTGGGTCAAAACATCCCAAAACAAATTAACGCCCATGCTGTTTGGTTAGCAACTTCTGAACCTCACAACTAACAACGGGCTTTTCCCCAGACTATATCGTCTGGTGGAAGAAAAAGATGATTACTCATTAAAATAAAGCTAATGAAAACATGTCATTAATCCTTTATTTTTTTAAATGTCGATACCCGTTTTAGAAAAGTAATAAGGCCCTTGAACCCTGGGATTATTTGTCTTCGCATCGTGCCTTAGAACAGCTCTTAGTCGGGAGTTACCACACAATAATCCCCAGGTTCTCATGCCTAATTTCTTAATAAAAATATATGAATGACCAGTCTAATTTCTCACAAAAAGATGGGCATGCAATTGGTAGACATTCCAACAGTACCTGGTAAAATAATAAGTACATAACACAGGATGTTTAAGAATATACACTGTGAAAACAAAACATTAACACCTGCTCTTTCCATGACAGACTGATCAGGTGAATCCAGGTGAAAGCTATGATCCCTTATTGATGTCACCTGTTAAATCCACTTCAATCAGTATAGATGACAGGTTAAAGAAGGATTTTTAAAGCTTAAGACAATTTAGAAATGTATTGTGTATGTGTGCCATTAGGTGGGTGAATGGAAAAGGCAAAAAATTTAAGTGCCATTGAATCAGGTATGGTAGTAGGCGCAACAGTTTATGTCAAGAGCTGGGTGCTCATGATGATGTGGGCTGGTGTGGCTAAAATGCTTCTGTAGGGCAGATATTTTTGTTGTCCCAGTCTGCCCCTGACCTCTCATTTTCCATGACAACTATTACTGATCTTGAGGAGTGAAAGTATCAAAATAACTTATTTTTTTTCATTCCTCAATCGGACCACCCGATAACTTTTTACTTGAAGTGTATAGTGTGACACTATTTATGTCCGACCTTGCTCCCCTTAACAACATGAGAATGGATGTCTACAACACGCCACCAAGTCATTCATATGCGGGGAACCTCTGCATGAAAAAAAAAGAAAGATGCGACAGATATAGGAAACAGCTAGGTCACTCCGCATTGATGTTCACCTTGGAGAAATAAAATTCAGAGGGGCAGAGCAATGTGAAAAGCTGTCAAGTGTGTGCGAGGGGAACAGGGTGAAATGGATTGTTCGTTTAGACACATCCGTAATGGAACGTGTTAATGACAAACGGTCTGCTTGGCTTGTTTGTGAACGGCTGTCATATCCCTCTGTTCCACTTATCACCAGAGCTTCACCTCTTTTCCGTTTCCATATTTCAAGAGAGCAGGTCCTCTGTCAGGTTTTCGCATGGCTTGATTATATGGCTCATGGATATAATGTGAAACATATCCAGCATGCCCTGACAATGACACATCAACACCCCTAACTGGTTTGTTAAAAGCCATATTTCATGACATAGAATATGTCTTCCCCTTTTTTATCCAGATGACTTTCTATCCAATCCACATTCAGACAATGAGGCTTTTATTTTCATTGTCCAAGGATACAGTGCATTCCAAAAGTTTTCAGACGCCTCAACTTTTTCCAAATGTTATGTTAAAGCCTTACTCTAAAATGTATTACGTTGTTTTTCCCCCTCAATCTACACACAGTATCCCATAATGACCAAGCAAAAACAAGTTTGATTTTTTGCAAAGTTATGAAAATGATTAACTTACATTTTTAATTTACCTAAGTATTCAGACCCTTTACTCAGTACTTTGTTGAAGCACCTTTGGCAGCAATTACAGCCTTGAGTCTTCTTGGGTATGAAGCTACAAGTTTGGCACACCTATATTTAGGAAGTTTCTCCCCTTCTTCTCTGCAGATCCTCTCAAGCTCTGTCAGATTGTATGGGGAGCATTGATGCACAGCTATTTTCAGGTCTCTCCAGAGATGTTCGATCAGGTTCAAGTCCAGGTTCTGGCTGGGCCACTCAAGGACATTCAGAGGCTTGTTCCGAAGCCACTCCTGTGTTGTCTTTTCTGTGTTCTTAGGGTCGTTGTTCTGTTGTATGGTGAACCTTCGCCCTAGTCTGAGGTCCTGAGAGCTCTGGAGCAGGTCTTCATCAAGGAGCTCTCTGTACTTTGCCTCGATCTTGACTTGTCTCCCAGTCCTTGCCGCTAAAAAACATCACCACAGCATGATGCTGCAACCACCATGCTTCACTGTAGGGATGGTGCCAGGTTTCCACCAGACATTGTGCTTGGCACTCAGGCCAAAGAGCTCAATCTTGGTTCATCTGGTCTGAGAGTCTTTACGTGCCTTTTGGCAAACTCCAAGCGGCCTGTCATGTGCCTTTTACTGATTGGTGGAGTGCTGCAGCGATGTTTGGCCTTCTGGAAGGTTCTCCCATCTCCACAGAGGAACTCTGGAGCTCTGTTAGAGTGACCATTGGGTTCTTGGTCACCTCCCTGACCAAGTCCCTTTTCCCCCAATTTCTCAGTTTGTCTTCATGGTTCCAAACTTCTTCCATTTAAAACTTCTTCCAATCCTGTCTCGGAGCTCTACGGACAATTCCTTCGACCTCACAGCGTGGTTTTTGCTCCGACATCTGTGGGACCTTATATAGACAGGTGTGTGCCTTTCGAAATCATGTCCAATCGATTGAATTTTCCACAGGTGGATTCCAATCAAGTTGTAGAAACATCTCAAGGATGATCAATGGAAACAGGATGCACCAGAGCTCAATTTCGAGTCTCATAGCAAAGGGTCTGAATACTTATGTATAAGGTATGTTTTTTATTTGTAAAAAAAATTGCCAAAATTTCTATTTTCGCTTTGTCATTATGGGGTATTGATAAGGAAATGTTTTTATTTATTCAATTTTAGAATAAGGCTGTAACGTAACAAAATGTGGAAAAAGGGAAGGGGTCTGCATACTTTCCGAATGCACTGTATGTCACAGTTCTGCCATTCATCAGCTTCATATAGTTAAAAATGTGAAGCTTAAATACTACAGATAGCGCTATGATGGTTGTCATGACTATTTAACTAAACCACACAAACAAATGTGGACCTTAAGACAGTGTTTTTGGTAGGCACCCAAACGCATACTCTAACTAAGGCCATGAACAATTGATTTAAATAGTCTAAAAACCATTAAGATTGAGCCCTAAAATGAAGTTAATGTGGGATTCTGTGGTTGGACTGATTGACCGTGTGCTATTAAACATCTAATATACGTTATTACTGGACAGGACCCAATAAAAATTGACCAATAGAAGTGTAAACACGCGATATAAAGACAATAAGAGCCACATGGAATGATGTCATGAAAAGAAAATAAGAACAAGATTTTGCTTAGCCTAGTTACAGGTCTGTTTGTGCCGTCTTGCCACATGCCATGGTCCTTGCAGACAGCCCAGACAGATCTGGGACCAAGCACTGCAAAGGCCCTTTGATCCACTAGGAGCTAAAACATTGTACTGCAGATTAGTGATGCTGAAATGTACATAGTGCATTATGATTTATTGATGAGTGAAGGTACAATTTATTGAGTACTTTATTGAATTAATTTGTTGAATGGTACACGATATGTATCGATACAGGGATGTTAGCATGATACATATGTATAATTTCCATCTGTGAATCAGTATATTGATACCCACCTATAGTGATACAGATACCCACCTATAGTGATACAAGATAATTCATTTTTAACCAGATCAGGACCCTGAGGGGTATCGCCAGCAGTGAAACATCAGCACCAACATGATTTATCAAAGCAATAAACTGTTGTCTTTGTTCTCATGGCCAAGGGCTGGAGTTGCTACTAGAGTATTCCTCTCCTCCCTCCTTTCTTCTCTCCTCCTCCTCTCTGGGTGAGTCTACCTGGCACTACTCCCTGCAGGCTGACTACAGTACATCCCATCCGCTCGAACAGGCACAAATTTCCCCCCTCTGTCACAACCGCTACCTGTGCATATTTTGAAATGAGATCAAGTCGGCTAACGTCGCCTGCCATGATATAAAACACATGCGTCTGCTTGGCCGGCACCGCTGCACAACACTTTTGTTCACATTAAAGCAGGGAGCCGCCTCTAGAGTTCATCTTTACACCGGTTAGATCTAGCTAGTTCACCACGGAGCGTCTACATGTGGTGTGACACCGCTGCAGCGTGGGCAAATTGATATGAGGCGCTGATGAGTGAGTCTCTGCCTGTACGCATTCATTAGGGGGAGAATAAGCAGGAAGAGGGTCATCTGTCATTCATGCTGCACTGAGTCCTTTAGCTGGGGAGAGATCTCTAATAAACACTGCAGGGAGGTGTGTGTGTGTGTGCGCGCTTGAGTGTGCATGCACTGTGTTTGTGTGCTCATGTTGGTGTCAACAGGTGCGTGTGTGATTGTGTGTGCACGCATGCGTGTGTGGTAACTTGATGCATACAGTACTAGTCCGAGTTTGGACACACCTATTCATTCCAGCGTTTTTCTACATTTTAGAATAATAGTGAAGACATCAAAAAACTATTAAATAACACATATAGAATCATGTAGTAACCAAAAAAAGTGTTACATCAAAATATATTTGAGATTCTTCAAAGTAGCCTCCCTTTGCCTTGAGGACAGCATTGCACACTCTTGGCATTCTCTTAACCAGCTTCACCTGGAACCCACATATGCCGAGCACTTGGTGGCTGCTTTTCCTTCACTCTGTGGTCCAACTCATCCCAAATCACCTAAATTGGGTTGGGGTTGGGTGATTATGGCGGCCTGGTCATCTGATGCAGCACTCAATCACTCTCCTCCTTGGTCAAATAGCCCTTACACAGCCTGGAGGTGTGTTTGGAGGTGTGTTTGGTCATTTTCCTGTTGAACAACAAATGTGGTAGCCATGAATTCTAAATAAATCACAGACAGAACCCCCACACCGTCACACCTCCTCCTCCATGCTTCACGGTGGGAACCAGACATGTGGAGAACATCTGTTCACTTACTCTGCGTCTGACAAAGACACGGTGGTTGGAACCAAAAATCTCAAATTTGAACTCATCCGACCATAGGACAGATTTCCACCGGTCTAATGTCCATTGCTCTTGTTTCTTGGCCCAAGCAAGTCTCTTCTTATTGTTGATGTCCTTTAGTAGTGGTTTCTTTGCAGCAATTTAATCATGAAGGCCTGATTCACGCAGTCTCCAATGAACAGTTGATGTTGAGATGTGTCTGTTACTTAAACTCTGTGAAGCATTTATTTGGGCTGAAATTTCTGAGGCTGGTAACTCTAATGAACTTATCCTCTGCAGCAGAGGTAACTCTGGGTCTTCCTTTCCTGTGGCGGTCCTCATGAGAACCAGTTTCATCATAGCACATTGTGGTTTTTGTGACTGCACTTGAAGAAGCTTTCAAAGTTCTTGACATTTTCCGGATTGACTGACCTTTGTGTCTTAAAGTAATGATGGACTATCGTTTCTCTTTGCTTATTTGAGCTGTTCTTGTATTCTTGCCATAAAATGGACTTTTACAAAATAGGGCTATTTTCTGTATACCACCCCTACCTTGTCTCAACACAACTGATTGGCTGAAGTGCATTAAGAAGGAAAGAAATTCCACAAATTAACTTTTAACAAGGCGCACCTGTTAATTGAAATGGATTCCAGGTGACTACATCATTAAGCTGGTTGAGAGAATGCCAAGAGTGTGAAAAGCTGTAATCAAAGCAAAGGGAGGCAACTTTGAAGCATCTCAAATATAAAATACATTTAGATTTGTTTAAAACACTATTATTCTACAATGTAGAAAATGGTACAAATACAGAAAAACCCTTATTTGAGTTGGTGTGTCCAAACTTTTTACTGGTACTGTATATTTCAAGTTTGGCCTCCCTCAGTAGAGAGAAAATAATCATAAAAATGAAATGAATAAAAAAACATTTTCTGTAGTGTTTACTCATTGTGTTGCTGAATAATATTGCTGTAGGTGAACATTAGGGGCAGTATGAGGTAACAAATACATTTTGTTCTTAACTGTGAAAATGATCAACTGAAATAGTACTGCACTCGCTTTTTCAAAATCTAATTTAATTTGTCACATGAGCTGAAATAAAAACTGGTGTAGACCTTACTGTGAAATGCTTACTTACAAGCAGTTTTTTTTTAAAGTACAAAAATATGAGCAATTTAAAAAAATAAAAAATGTAATTAAATAAAGTCTGGAAAAAAAGTCAAAACAATAACATAACAAAAACTAAGCTATATACAGGGGGTACTGGTACCGAGTCAATGTGTGGAGGTACAGGTTAGTAGAGGTAAATGAGGTATGTACATGTAGCTAGGGGTAAAGTCACTATGCATAGATAATAAACAGCGAGTAGCCGCAGCGTAAAAAAGTGGGTCAATACAAATAGTCCAAGTAGCCATTTGATTAACTGTTTAGTAGTCTTATGGCTTGAGGATAGAAGTTGTTAAGGAGCCTTTTGGACCTAGACTTGGCGCTCCGGTACCACTTGCTGTGTGGTAGCAGAGAGAACAGTCTATGACTGGGGTGGCTGGAGTATTTGACCATTTTTAGGGCCTTCCTTTGACACCGCTTGGTAAAGAGGTCCTGGATGGAAGTAGGCATGGTCCCAGTGATGTACTGGGCCGTATGCACTACACTCTGTAGCGCCTTCCGGTCGGATACCAAGCAGATGCCATACCAGCCGGTGATGCTCTCGATTAGAGGTCGGCCGATTAATCGGAATGGCCGATTTAATTAGGGCCTATTTCAAGTTTTCATAACAATCGGTAATCAGCATTTTTGGACACCGATTGTGGCCGATTACATTGCACTCCACGAGGAGACTACGTGGCAGACTGACTACCTGTTAAGCGAGTGTAGCAAGAGGCCAAGTTAAGTTGCTCGCTAGCATTAAACTTATCTTATAAAAAACAATCAATCTTAACATAATCACTAGTTAACTACACATGGATGATGATATTACTAGTTTATCTAACTTGTCCTGCGTTACATATAATCGATGCGGTGCCTGTTAATTTCTCATCGAATCACAGCCCACTTCGCCAAACGGGTGACGATTTAACAAGCACATTCGCAAAAAAAAGCACTGTCGTTGCACCAATGTGTACCTAACCATAAACATCAATGGCTTTCTTTAAAATTAATAGACAAGTGTATATTTTTAAACCTGCATATTTAGTTAATATTGCCTGCTAACATGAATTTCTTTTAACTAGGGAAATTGTGTCACTTCTCTTGCGTTCCGTGCAAGCAGTCAGGGTATTTGCAGCAGTTTGGGCCGCCTGGCTCGTTGCAAACTGTGTGAAGACCATTTATTCCTAACAAAGACCGTAATTAATTTGCCAGAATTGTACATAATTATGACATAACTTTGAAGGTTGTGCAATGTAACAGCAATATTTCCACTTAGGGATGCCACCCGTTAGATAAAATACTGAACGGTTCTGTATTTCACTGAAAGAATAAACGTTTTGTTTTCAAAATTATAGTTTTCGGATTTGACCATATTAATGACCTAAGGCTCGTATTTCTGTGTGTTATTATGTGATAATTAAGTCTATGGGCGGCAGGGTAGCCTAGTGGTTAGAGCGTTGGACGAGTAACCGGAAGGTTGCGACTTCAAACCCCCGAGCTGACAAGGTACAAATCTGTCATTCTGTCCCTGAACAGGCAGTTAACCGACTGTTCCCAGGCCGTCATTGAAAATAAGAATTTGTTCTTAACTGACTTGCTTGGTTAATTAAAGGTAAAAAAAAAATATATATATATATATATTTGATAGAGCAGTCTGACTGAGCGGTGGCAGGTAGCAACCTGCTCGTAAGCATTCATTCAAACAGCACTTTCATGCGTTTGCCAGCAGCTCTTCACTGTGCTTCAAGCACTGAGATGTTTATGATTTCAAGCCTATCAACTCCTGAGATTAGGCTGGTGTAACCGACGTGAAATTGCTAGCTAGTTAGCGGGGTGCACGCTAATAGCGTTTCAATCGGTGACGTCACTCGCTCTGAGACCTTGAAGTAGTTGTTCCCCTTGCTCTGCAAGGGCCGCGGCTTTTTTGGAGCGATGGGTAACGACACTTCGAGGGTGGCTGTTGTCGATGTGTTCCTGGTTCGAGCCCAGGTAGGGGCGAGGAGAGGGACGGAAGCTATACTGTTACACTGACAATACTAAAGTGCCTATAACAACATCCAATAGTCAAAGGTATATGAAATACAAATGGTATAGAGAGAAATAGTCCTATAATTCCTATAATAACTACAACCTAAAACTTCTTACCTGGGAATATTGAAGACTCGTTAAAAGGAACCATCAGCTTTCATATGTTCTCCTGTTTTGAGCAAGGAAATTAAACGTTAGCTTTTTGACATGGTCATATTGTACTTTTACATTCTTCTCCAACACTTTGTTTTCGCATTATTTAAACCAAATTGAACATGTTTCATTATTTATTTGAGGCTAAATTGATTTTATTGATGTATTATATTAAGTTAAAATAAGTGTTCATTCAGTATTGTTGCAATTGTCATTATTACAAATAAATATATATATATATATAGCAGAGTGTGAGAGTGTATATATATATATATGTGTGTGTTTTTTAATTGGCCGATCAATCGGTATTGGCTTTTTTTGGTCGTCCGATAATCAGTATCGGCGTTGAAAAATCATAATCGGTCGACCTCTACTCTCGATGGTGCAGCTGTAAAATCACGGCAGCTTAGCCTAGTGGTTAGAGCGTTGGACTAGTAACCGGAAGGTTGTAAGTTCTAAACCCCCAAGCTGACAAGGTACAAATCTGTCATTCTGCCCCTGAACGGGCAGTTAACCCACTGTTCCTAGGCCATCATTGAAAATAAGAATTTGTTCTTAACTGACTTGCCTAGTTAAATAAAGGTTAAAAAAATGTATTTAGTTTTTTCAAGTGCCTCCTCGGTAAATGAAATACCACACCAGTCTCAATCATCTGACCATACTGTATTCTACAAATCTATAATCAATCTGCCAAACAAAAAGAGGCATGTCCTGCTTCCGGATTCTCCACCCTTCTCCCAAAGTGTACACTTTCACACATGGATTTAACAATGTTGTAAACTCACTCCAGCCAATGCTTACACCAATCACATGCTTTTTACTAAAGTCCATGACGAGGAGTGTGCAAGGGTGGAGAATTAAGACTCAACCAAAGACAACATCCTTGTCTCTATAACGCCCGGGGTGTAGTGGGGAAGAAGTCAGGCGCAGGAAGCAGAGAGTTCAGGGTAGCGCCCACTTTAATGCACCACAACGGTGAACAGACGCCAACCACAACAAATGCCCCAAACACGGGGGGCTTAAACAGTCCAGCAAAACTCCAAAAACACGGACAACCGTGACATACAGTCGAAATGTACATCGAAAATAATCCCACACAACCAACAGGCGGACCGGCTGGTAAATAAAGTCCAACCAATCAGCCTAAACTAAACACAGGTGAAATCAATAAACAGAAAAGGGAAAAAAGTGATCAGTGGAAGCTAGAAGGCCGGTTACGAGCACCACCCGAACAGGAAGGGGAGCCACCTTCGGTAGGAGTCGTGACAGTCTCCTCATTTCACCTGTTCTCCCCTCCCAAACTATTGGCTGACTGTGGGGTGTGATGCTAGCGTAGCGATGCTATTTAGGCCTGTTATCATGTATTCATTACATATGAAGGCCCAACAGTGACATTCCGGCAGCCATGCAGGACTCGAGGGGCCTAGCGGAGTTAAATATCACCTCCTGGAGTGCGGCGGCGGGCGACAGGAAAAGACATACAGGAGAGAAATAACAGCCCCGACGCTAATGCCGGCTCCGCGGCATGCCACTGACAAGCTTCAACGCCGTCTAGCTCCCGCCACCTGAAATCAGAGAGGGGGGAAAACAGAGGCCCGACCGCCTAATTAACTATCAACTAAAACAAGATGGGAATAAACATTAGCTCCGCTTTAGAGGTGCCTTTGTAGAGAGATGTGAGGTGGCGGAGGGAGGGAAGGTGGGAGGGTAGGAGAAAACAGAGGAGGAGGTATAATACAGCATTCACTAATTATCCAACAGAATTCTGGAATTGGGACCCAGCTACCACATAACGTTCTAAGAACCATATGTTTCTTTGAGCTTGGTGAAAATGTGGTTGTCATATAGTTAATTTGAATACAACCTTCCCACAATGTCCTGGAAATGGTGCAGGTTACACAGCAAGCACATAACATTCTAAGAACCTTATGTTCCTTAGGTGGTCATTTCAGTACTTCAGCATAACGTTTCCTTCAGGTTTTCCCATGGTTCTATTTAACGTCATTTTCTCAGAACATTTAGAGAATGTTAAGAAACAACATTCTTCTGTGGGAATTTCAGTATTTCAGCATAACGTTTTCTACAGGTTTCCTCATAGTTAAATTTAAAGTAATTCTGAGAACATTAAGAAAACTTTCCATAAAAAAACACAAGTAAACATTAGTAACATACAAAGAAAGTTCTAAGAATGTTATTTAAACCCTTTAGACCCCAATATAATTCTAGAATGCTGCTGTAGATTACTGAGATTTTTCAGGCTCATTTTCTCGCACATTTCAAACAAACAGACAACTCAAAAACAAAGAACAAATTACAATCACTTAGTTTTAAAGAGCACAACCTCTTCTTTAATATGATACCACATTCATGTCAATAGGAAGACATTTAGTCTTCCATTGTGTAAAGAAACTATCAAAAAATGATTAAGACAAAGAACTCTAGAGTATTTAAATTATAGTACATTTGACTAAATTACCATTTAAAATGTACCATATTATTTACATATGAATAAATAAAAAATATTCAAAATATGACCATATTCAGAAAGTATTTCAAAACCCACACAAAGTAGTGTAGGCTATTGGATTGACAATGATTCTTACTTCTGTACCAATGTAAAAAAGCAAACAACTATTCAGAGACTATTTCAAAATGTAGGTAACCTCTCTCAATAAGATTAAGTACAGACCAGAGCTGTGTTCGAATACCCATACTAACATAATGTATACTATACACTTAATGAGAATATACTGCATACTAAACTCCGCAAAAAAATAAACGTCCTCCCAATGTCAACTGCATTTATTTTCAGAAAACTTAATATGTGTAAATATTTGTATGAACATAATAAGATTAAACAACTGAGACGTAAACAGAAGTTCCACAGACATGTGACTAACAGAAATGGAATAATGTGTCTCTGAACAAAGAGGGGGTCGAAATCAAAAGTAGCAGTCAGTATCTGGTGTGGCCACCAGCTGCATTAAGTACTGCAGTGCATCTCCTCCAAGTGGACTGCACAAGATTTGCCAGTTCTTGCTGTGAGGTGTTACCCCACTCTTCCACCAAGGCACCTGCAAGTTCCCGGACATTTCTGGGGGGAATGGCCCTAGCCCTCACCCACCGATCCAACAGGTCCCAGACGTGCTCAATGGGATTGAGATCCGGGCTCTTCGCTGGCCATGGCAGAACACTGACATTCCTGTCTTGCAGGAAATCCCGCACAGAATGAGCAGTATGGCTGGTTGCATTGTCATGCCAGGATGAGCCTACAGGAAGGGTACCACATGAGGGAGGAGGATGTCTTCCCTGTAATGCACAGCGTTGAGATTGCCTGCAATGACAACAAGCTCAGTTCGACGATGCTGTGACACACCGCCCCAGACCATGACAGACCCTCCACCTCCAAACCGATCCCGCTCCAGAGTACAGGCCTCGGTGTAATGCTCATTCCTTCGACGATAAACGAGAATCCGACCATCACCCCTGGAGAGGCAAAACCACGACTCGTCAGTGAAGAGCACATTTTGCCAGTCCTGTCTAGTCCAGCGAGGGGAGGTTTGTGCCCATAAGCGACGTTGTTGGCGGTGATGTCTGGTGAGGACCTGCCTTACTACAGGCCTACAAGCCCTCAGTCCAGCCTCTCTCAGACATTTGCGGACAGTCTGAGCAGTGATGGAGGGATTGTGCGTTCCGGGTGTCACTCGGGCAGTTGTTGTTGCCATCCTGTACCTGTCCCACAGCTGTGATGTTCGGATGTACCGATCCTGTGCAGGTGTTGTTACACATGGTCTGACACTGCAAGGATGATAAGCTGTCCATCCTGTCTCCCTGTAGGGCTGTCTTAGGCGTCTCACAGTACGGACATTGCAATTTATTGCCCTGGCCACATTTGCAGTCCTCATGCCTCCTTGCAGCATGCCTAAGGCACGTTCACACAGATGAGAAGGGACCATGGGCATCTTTCTTTTTGTGTTTTTCAGAGTCAGTAGAAAGGCCTCTTTAGTGTCCTAAGTTTTCTTTACAACCGTTCCACAGGTGGATGTTCATGAATTGTTTATGGTTCAATGAACAAGCATGGAAACCGTGGTTAAACCCTTTAGAATGAAGATCTGTGAAGTTATTTGGATTTTTACGAATTATCTTTGAAAGACAGGGTCCTGAAAAATGAATGTTTCTTTTTTTGCTGAGTATATATACTATGATTTCATTTTAACAAGTTTGCCAAATGTTAGCTGATTACTTACGCGGCTGAGACAGCTTCCAAAAGAATTTCATCGGTAGAAACTGGACAAAACAAGCAACTTGTTAGCTGGCTATGTAAACAAATATCCAACTCATCATATGAACTCCACTGCATGGTTATCTACTACCCTAACTCGAAAGCTAAGCTGTCAAATAATTGAAAAACGAGGCAATGTATAGCCTATGAATATCTTCACCTAGCAAAGATGACAAACCATAACCAAAGCCAAACAGATAAACACAAATAACTCTAGCCTTCATTTCGGTGGCTAGTTAGCTTGTTGTCTGTATGGCTAGCTAGAGAAAGTGACAGCTGAGGTTGATGCTTTGTGAGCGCTGCCCATATTTACCACAACTGATAGACTAACTAGTTAGCTACCCACTCCACAACAAGGAACTTGGGCCATTTCCATATGAATTACACTACTGGTCAAAAGTTTTAGAACACCTACTCATTAAAGGGTTTTTCTTTATTTTTACTATTTTCTACATTGTAGAATAATGGTGAATACATCAACATTATGAAATAACACATAGGGAATCATGTAGTAACCAAAAAAGTGTAAAACAAATCAAAACATATTTTATTTGAGATTCTTCAAATAGCTTTTGCCTTGATGACAGCTTTGTGCACTCTTGGCATTCTCCCAACCAGCTTCACCTGGAATGCTTTTCCAAACGTCTTGAAGGTGTTCCCACATATGCTGAGCACTTGTTGGCTTCCATTCCTTCACTCTGCGGTCTGACTCATCCCAAAACATCTCAATTGGGTTGAGTTCGGGGAATTGTGGTTTCCAGGTCATCTGATGCAGCACTCCATCACTCTCCTTATTGGTAAAATAGCCCTTACACAGCCTGGAGGTGTGTTGGGTCATTGTCCCGTTGAAAAACAAATGATAGTCCCACTAAGCCCAAACCAGATGGGCTGGCGTATCACTGCAGAATGCTGTGGTAGCCATGCTGGTTAAGTGTACCTTGAAATCTAAATAAATCACAGACAGTGTCACCAGCAATGCATCCCCACACCACCTCCTCCAATCTTTACGGTGGGAAATACACATGCGGAGATCATCCGTTCACCCACAGCGCGTCTCACACAGACACGACGGTTGGAACCAAAAATCTCAAATTAGGACTCCAGACCAAAGGACAAATTTCCACCTGTCAAAGATTCATTGCTCGTGTTTCTTGGCCCAAGCAAGTCTCTTCTTATTATTGGTGTCCTTTAGTAGTGGTTTCTTTGCAGCAATACGACCCCGAAGGCCTGATTCACGCAATCTCCTCTGAACAGTTGATGTTGAGATGTTTCTGTTACTTGAACTTTGAAGCATTTATTTGGGCTTCAAATTCTGAGGCTGGTAACTCTAATTAACTTATCCTCTGCGGCAGAGGTAACCCTGGATCTTCCATTCCTGTGGTGGTCCTCACAAGAGCCAGTTTCATGATAGCGCTTGATGGTTTTTGCGACTGCACTTGAAGAAACTTTCAAAGTTCTTGACATTTTCCGGATTGACTGACCTTCGTGTCTTAAAGTAACTATCGTTTCTCTTTGCTTATTTGAGCTGTTCTTGCTAAAATATGGACTTGGTCTTTTACCAAATAGGTCTATCTTGTCACAACACAACACAACACAACTGATTGGCTCAAACACATTAAGGACAGAAGTTCCACAAAGGAACTTTTAAGAAGGCACAACTGTTAATTCATGTAAAATACATTTCTACAATGTAGAAAAAAGTAAAAATAAAGAAATACCCTTGCATGAGTAGGTGTTCTAAAGCTTTTTACTGGGAGTGTACATTGGTAGAAACAAGACAAAACAACCAACTAGTTAGCTGACTATACAGCTAAACACGGCAACTATTTCCATGTGTAACGGCAGATTGCCTCTTCGTCTGGAGAGGAGTAAGGATCGGACCAAGATGCAGCGTGTTAAGTGTTCATGACGATTTATTAAAAAACGAACTGAACACTGAAATACAAAACAATAAACGATGTGATGAAAACTGAAACAGTACCATGTGGCGACAAACACTCACACGGAAACAAACACCCACAAACCAACAGTGAAACCCAGGCTACCTAAGTATGATTGTCAATCAGAGACAACTAACAACATCTGTCTCTGATTGAGAACAATACTAGGCTGAACACAAAAACCAACATAGAAAAACAAACAGGCTGCCCACCCCAACTCACACACTGACCATACGAAATAAAGACAAAACAAAGGAAATAAACATCAGAACGTGACACCATGAGGCAGCACGGAATCATTCGAGCACCACCGCTTATTTGCTCACCTGTACCAACCAAGTTACGATGACATAACAGGACATTCTAATCTGTTAGCTATTCCCCAAGTTTCACAGCATCAAACATCCACAACACCAAATATATATCTGCTGTGAACTTATTTCACTCACCTCAACATCATTGCTTTTCAAAGTGCAAGGACTTGTGCGAATCCGTATCACATCCATATCACCAACCAACATACAGTTGAAGTCGGAAGTTTCATACACCATAGCCAAATACATTTAAACTGTTTTTCACAATTCCTGACATTTAATCTGGGTAAAAATTCCCTGTTTTAGGTCAGTTAGGACCACCACTTTATTTTAAGAATGTGAAATGGTAGAATAGTTGAGAGAATGAATTTGTTCAGCTATTATTTCTTTCATCACATTCCCAGTGGGCCAGAAGTGTACATACACTCAATTAGTATTTGATAGCATTGCCATTAAATTGTTTAACTTGTGTCATAAGTTACAGGTAGCCTTCCACAAGCTTCCCACAATAAATTGGGTGAACTTTGGCCCATTCCTCCTGACAGAGCTGGTGTAACTGAATCAGGTTTGTAGGCCTCCTTGCTCACACACGCTTTTTCAGTTCAGATTGAGGTCAAGGCATTGTGATGGCCACTCCAATACCTTGACTTTGTTGTCCTTAAGCCATTTTGCCACAACTTTGGAAGTATGCTTGGGGTCATTGTCCATTTGGAAGACCCATTTGCAACCAAGATTTAACTTCCTGACAGATTTTTTGAGATGTTGCTTCAATATATCCACCCAATTTTCCTGCCTCATGGTGCCATCTATTTTGTGATGTGGACACCTACAACATGATATGGACACCTACATGCTTTACGTTTAGGATTGTGTTCTTCGGCTTGCAAGCCTCCGCCTTTTTCCTCCAAACATAATGATGGTTATTATGGCCAAACAGTTCTATTTTTGTTTCATCAGACCAGAGGACATTTCTCCAAAAAGTACAATCTTTGTCCCCATGTGCAGTTGCAAACCGTATTCTGGCTTTTTTATGGTGGTTTTAGAGCTGCAGATTCATCCTTGCTGTGCGGCCTTTCAGGTTATGTCGATATAGGACTCGTTTTACTGTGGATATAGATACTTTTGTACCCGTTTCCTCCAGCATCTTCACAAGGTCCTCTGCTGTTGTTCTGGGATTGATTTGCACTTTTCGGAACCAAAGTACGTTCATCTCTAGGAGACAGAACACGTCTCCTTCCTGAGCAGTATGGCGGCTGCGTGGTCCCATGGTGGTTATACTTGCGTACTATTGTTTGTACAGATAAACGTGGTACACTCAGGCGTTTGGAAATTGCTCCCAAGGATGAAGCAGACTTGTGGAGGTCTACATTTTTTTCTGAGTTCTTGGCTGATTTCTTTTGATTTTCCCATGATGTCAAGCAAAGAGGCACTGGGTTTGAAGGTAGGCCTTGAAACACATCCACAGGTACACCTCCAATTGACTCAAATTATGTAAATTATCCTATCAGAAGCTTCTAAAGCCATGACATCATTTTCTGGAATTTTCCAAGCTGATATGACAACCGGCCAGTGAAAGTGCAGGGCGCCAAATTCAAACAACAGAAATCTCATAATAAAAATTCCTCAAACATGTAAGTATTATACACCATTTTAAAGACCAACTTATTGTGGGAAGCTTGTGGAAGGCTAACCGAAACATTTGACACAGGTTAAACAATTTAAAGGCAATTCTACCAAATACTAATACTAATTGAGTGTATGTAAATGTCTGACCCACTGGGAATGTGATGAAAGACAGGGAATTTTTACTAGGATTAAATGTCAAGAATTGTGAAAAACTGAGTTTAAAAGTATTTGGCTAATGTGTATGTAAACTTCCGACTTCAACTGTCTTAAAAGATTCAGTAAACGTTTTAAGAAAGCCTCCAAATAAGCTACACTTTCCATTCTCAGAACGTTTAAAAATGTTCCGTCTTACTGGTCAGGAAACTTTTCACTTTGTTCCCAGAACCAATGGGAAATCAAAAACGTACGTTTCCAAGGAACTAAATGTGCTAGCTGAGGAGCTGTGTGTTTGTTGTTCCCTGTCACGATCACATGGAGATGGCTGAAGCAAACTGAGAAGTTCCGCTGCAAGCATATTGGGCGCGTTAATAATTGATCGGCAAGGCACATTCACCGTGTCAGACCTTTCTCTGATCCCTGCACGGCTTGCTACCCAATATACATGATGTTTTTAAAGATATGCTACTGTAGAAATAAATGTTGACTGCTGTTATGCTGCTGTTAGCCTCAACGCCTATGATTTCGATCACAGCTCCCGTACCCTGCCATGTCAATAATACACTCTCTCATAAACACGGTAGGCAGAGCCAAACTACAGAGCCCCATCTCTTGAAAATCTCTACTTGGACTCTACCAACAGCAGCACCGTCTGTCTGTCCTTCTCCTGCTGTCAGAGTGATTGCTGTTAGAAATCAGCCCATGTTGAGATGGCCTCTGCTGCTGTGAGAGAGAGATGTCTAGGTCACTGCTGCCCCAGACCAAGCTCTACGGCTGGCGGATAGCCGGCTACGGATTGGCAAATTAATGTAATGAGATTAGGACCCCTGTCCTCCCTCTCATCCCTCTCTCCTCCCTCTCATCTCAGTGTGAAAACAAGTATGGGCCTGTAAACACCATACACTAAAATGCGTCTAAATAGGAACGCAAAGCACTTTGGTAACTGGTTTTCCCAGCTAACACTCAATTACGGCAAAGTATAATATCATGACTCATTTTGACACTATTTTTTTCACTGCGGCTCGGGAAATGGCAGCAGAAAATTTGATTATCTAGCCGTTTGGTTAAGGTACTCGATTGCACACAAGAAAGTACTCTGTACCTTTCTGCTGCATTAGAAATAGCAGACAGGCAGAAACAAACCGAATATAACATTCAGAAAATACCGCCTCTTCTTGTTACAGTACAATTGGAGTGATACCGACCTCTGGTCAAAGTGCTGCTGAGATGCAATGAAGAAGCAATCAGCTGTCAGAGCAAGTCTCAGCCAGGCCTAGAATTACACATAGAGGAATTCTTGTGATGTCGTCTTTTGAATAGGGAGTGAGGAGAGGTGAGTTGTGCCCTCCAGCCATGCAGGGTCAGAGATCAGACTACTCACCTATTCTGAAGGAGAGCGGCCCAGCGGAGGAACATCTCACCCACATGGCTAAGAGGAGCAGAGGCGCCCAGGCTGCGAGCATCTTCTATGACTCCTCATGGGTCCTGCCCCGGGGGTCCCCCTGTCACAGCCACCTGGAGAACATAACACATGGATGTATGAATTATATAGAAGCCTGGATCCTACACACGTTAACATGAAGACAGGCACACATGTATTTGTTTGTGTTTTTGCCCATGATCACAGATTCTGATCCTGGATCAGCTTAGCACCTGTTCCACATGATAGTCACTCTTGTGTGAAATCAAACTATATATGATCCAAATTCATTCTGGTGTGACCATATAAAAATGATATAAATAGAATCTATGACGCGGGCATACACATGTTCACAGGCATCTGAACACATACACGCAGGCACGCACAGACACAGACACATACACACACAAATCCGCACGCAATCACACACACACACTGAGAACACAAAGCAACTACCATCTATCTTCACCGCAGCCTCAAAGTATAGGCCTTTTTCGTTTATCTGGTATGCTACATTGCACTTCCCTGTTCCTTTTCTGATAAGAAAAAGCATTATTATTAACTTTCACAAGAACTGAAATGAACCATAATCAAGGGTGTGATTCTCAAGTCACAAATTCTACAGTGCATTCAGAAAGTATTCAGACCCAAATTTTCCAAATTGTGTTACGTTACAGACTTATTCTAAAAAAAATTAAAGTGCCTTTATCTACACAAAATGACAAATCAAAAGCATTTTTTCGGAAAGTTTTGCAAAAAAATAAAGATGTATTATTTACATAAGTATTCAGACCCTTTGCTATGATACTAGAAATAGAGCTCAGGTGCATCCTGTTTCCATTGATCATCCTTTCTCCTGTGGTAAATTCAATTGATTTGACATGATTTGGAAAGGCACATACTTGTCTATATAAGGTCCCACAGTTGACACTGCATGTCAGCCAACAACCAAGCCATGAGGTCGAAGGAATTGTCCGTAGAGCTCCGAGATAGGATTGTGTCCAGGCACAGATCTGGGGAAGGGTAACAAAACAATTCTGCAGAATTGAAGGTCCCCAAGAACACAGTGGCCTCCATCATTCTTAAATGGAAGAAGTTTGGAACCATCAAGATTCTTCCTAGAGCTGGCCACCTGGCCAAACTGAGCCATCGGGGAAGAGAAGGGCCTTGGTCAGGGAGGTGACCAAGAACCTCATGGTCGCTCTGATAGAGCTCCAGAGTTCCTCTGTGGAGATGGAAGAACCTTCCAGAAGGACAACCATCTCTGCAGCACCACCCATCAGGCTTTATTAGGAGAGTGGCCAGACAGAAGCCATTCCTCTGTAAAAATCACATGGCAGCCCACTTGGAGTTTGCCAAAAGGCACCTAAAGGACTCTGACCATGAGAAAGAAGATTCTCTGGTCTGATGAAACCAAGATTGAAATCTTTGACCTGAATGTCAAGTGTCACGTATGGAGGAAACCTGGCACCATCCTTATGACGAAGCATGGTGGTAAGCATCATGTTGGGGGGGGGGTGTTTTTCAGCAGCAAGGACTGGAAGACTAGTCAGGATCGAGGGGAAAGATGAACAGCTCAAAGTACAGAGAGATCCTTGATGAAAACCTGCTCAAGAGCACTCAGGACCTCAGACTGGTGTGAAGTTTTGCCTTCCAACAGGACAATGACCCTAAGCACACAGCAAACACAACACAGAAGTGACTTCGGGCTTCAACCCGATCAAACATATCTAGAGATACCTGAAAATATCTGTACAGAGATGCTCCCCATCCAACCTGACAGAGCTTGAGAGGATCTCAAATACAGGTTTGCCAAGCTTGTAGCATCAAACACAAGAAGACTTGAGGCTGTAATCGCTGCCAAAGGTGCTTGAACAAAGTACTGAGTAAAGGGTCTGAATACTTATGTAAATGTCATATTTCAGTTTTTAGTTTTTAATAAATTTGTTAATTCTAAAAACCTGGTTTCGCTTCATCATTATGGTGTATTGTGTGTAGATTGAGGACATTTTTTAAAATTAATTTTAGAATAAAGGCTGTAACGTAACAAAATGTGGAAAGGGTCAAGGGGTCTGAATACTTTCCAAATGCACTGTATATATCTTGGAGGCTCTTATCAAATAAATGTAATTGTATAGAATTAGAAAGTAACTAATTGTATACTCTTTATCTATATCCTGAGTTACTCACATTGCTATTAGTTGTTCTAGGTCCCGGTGTGTTCAATAATCATGTGACCTGATCAGGAAAAACTCTGGGCCCTAGTTATAGACTATGGCTTACTTATCTATGGTCATATTGCTGGATCAAATAGGAAATGAAGCAGACTGAACTGTGTCAGTCTCTGTAATGAGGAGCTGGTCAAGTAGTGAAATACATACCGCAATTATTTCCACAATTTTTCTAACGTGTACAATTGTGAACAATAGAGATAATGGTTTATTTCACAAATTTGACATTACAAAGTGTCAATAGCAGCTAATGCTGAATCATTTGACACAATTTACATAAATACACTATGCTCAAAGAAAAGGATCATCGCATTAAACACAATTGCCACAACAGACATCAATATATTCAATTGGAAAAATCACCGGTTCACTGCAGCTCAAGGGCTCCATTCTTTACCAGGTGTGTGTTGACATTATGATCTGACCGAATATCACATCCTTCACCTAAAGTAGTACGTCAGCATGTGTGGTTGAGTACGATACAGTGCCTTGCGAAAGTATTCGGCCCCCTTTAACTTTGCGACCTTTTGCCTCATTTCAGACTTCAAACATAAAGATATAAAACTGTATTTTTTTGTGAAGAATCAACAACAAGTGGGACACAATCATGAAGTGGAACGACATTTATTGATATTTCAAACTTTTTTAACATATCAAAAACTGAAAAAATGGGCATGCAAAATTATTCAGCCCCCTTAAGTTAATACTTTGTAGCACCACCTTTTGCTGCGATTACAGCTGTAAGTCGCTTGGGGTATGTCTCTATCAGTTTTGCACATCGAGAGACTGAAATGTTTTCCCATTCCTCCTTGCAAAACAGCTCGAGCTCAGTGAGGTTGGATGGAGAGCATTTGTGAACAGCAGTTTTCAGTTCTTTCCACAGATTCTCGATTGGATTCAGGTCTGGACTTTGACTTGGATATGTTTATTTTTGAACCATTCCATTGTAGATTTTGCCTTATGTTTTGGATCATTGTCTTGTTGGAAGACAAATCTCCATCCCAGTATCAGGTCTTTTGCAGACTCCATCAGGTTTTCTTCCAGAATGGTCCTGTATTTGGCTCCATCCATCTTCCCATCAATTTTAAGATTTGTGCAATATACGACTGATTGTTGTCCTATGGACAGAGTCTCCCACCTCAGCTGTAGATCTCTGCAGTTCATCCAGAGGGATCATGGGCCTCTTGGCTGCATCTCTGATCAGTCTTCTCCTTGTATGAGCTGAAAGTTTAGAGGGACGGCCAGGTCTTGGTAGATTTGCAGTGGTCTGATACTCCTTCCATTTCAATATTATCACTTGCACAGTGCTCCTTGGGATGTTTAAAGCTTGGGAAATCTTTTTGTATCCAAATCCGGCTTTAAACTTCTTCACAACAGTATCTCGGACCTGCCTGGTGTGTTCCTTGTTCTTCATGATGCTCTCTGCGCTTTTAACGGACCTCTGAGACTATCACAGTGCAGGTGCATTTATACGGAGACTTGATTACACACAGGTGGATTGTATTTATCATCATTAGTCATTTAGGTCAACATTGGATCATTCAGAGATCCTCACTGAACTTCTGGAGAGAGTGTGCTGCACTGAAAGTAAAGGTGCTGAATAATTTTGCACGCCCAATTTTTCAGTTTTTGATTTGTTAAAAAAGTTTGAAATATCCAATAAATGTTGTTCCACTTCATGATTGTGTCCCACTTGTTGTTGATTCTTCACAAAAAAATACAGTTTTATATCTTTATGTTTGAAGCCTGAAATGTGGCAAAAGGTCGCAAAGTTCAAGGGGGCCGAATACTTTCGCAAGGCACTGTACCAACTAACTGCTCACTTTATCCACTGATTAACATAGAGAGTATTCGTTTTGAAACATCACACCTGCCAGCATATTTCTCAAGGTGGACTTCCTCAAGAGGTTTCCGGAAAAACTGTACACAAATAACAGTTGTCACACAGGTCCCCCAGTGAGTAGGGAAGGGGGAGAGAAGTGATCATCATACAATGAGCCAGTTTCAAGGCTAATTCAATTTATTTATATGGCCTTGTTGCATGTCTGTATTACTAGGGTGTCCCAAATGGCATCCTATTCTCTACTATGGGACACAACCCTAGACTCTTGTCCATTGTTCCCTGATCTCTGTTAGCTTACGTAGTCTTGAAAAACAATGTGTCAAACATCAGGACGCATCAGTAAGCCAGACAGCGTTTAGCCCAAGAGTTCATTACAGGCCAGGCTCCCTCTGAACATGCTCTGTATTTCCTTGATCGCAGCAGGAAAACAACAATTAGAGAGAAAAAAAAACACACAAAGCTGAATAAATTTTCCTGAATGCAATTATAGCCAATCAACTTGGGTAGCTTGTCATGGGTCATGCACAGCGGCCTGCCCCGACTGAATAGGCGAATGAGAGGAGAGAGGGCCTCAGCGAGTTGCCGTGGAGCAGTTGCTGGAGTCGGGCCACATTAATGGGCAGTCGACGAGAATGACACAAGTCTCTCTAGTCTAGTGCACACTGTGGAAAGGAAACAAACCTGCTCTTTTCCCAAACAGATAACTTCTGCTGATGGTGAGAGGAAGTCTTGTGTTTACATCCATATATGAACAACCCCTGGAGCAACAAACCATACGGTGACAGTGGGACACATGTCACTTGCTGCTCTCAATATGGCTATGTGAAAGACGCTACAATGTAACTCTCCTGAAGTCTCATTCTGCAGCTGCCGTAATTGGCGTATGAGGAAACAGTTGCTAGATTACCAAGAGTCGAGGACTGCCACAAAAACCCAGACAGGCCATTAAAAGTGTTGTAGGCACATTCTCAATAGGGGGGTGACATAATATGTCATGTTTTGTTGAAATGTTCCTTTTTGTTTACTCCACTTAAAGAAATGTCATTATTCTCTAGGAGAAAGGGATTTAAAAAAGGAGCTGAAACTCCCAGCATGATCATCATAACAGATCTGCAGTGCATAATTAATCACACTGCAACATGAAACCGGTATCAGAACAAGCCGCTAGCGCCGACTTGACTACCCAACTGGTATAACTGGTGCCTCACACACATCCACCGATCCACACACACACACGCACGCCATGTGAACTAATTAAAAAGTGGCGGGACGGTTTAATTTAATATGGCACAAGGCTCCGAACCAAATGAAGTGGTGACAGACCGTTAGTTATATGAGCGGCTGATCTCTCTCTCTGTGGCGGAAGGCTGAATAGTAACATTCTCAGCAGAGTCTGGAACGTCTGCTGCATGTCGTGTCAACGCTACAATGAAATCTCTAAGCAGATCTGGCAGTGGTGTCTGGGATTGGGCTACCAGTAAGTAAGCATGCTGAAATACTGCCTGTGTTTCAATCCTGGGAGATGAATAGATCAGCTGGGGAGTCAACACACATCAAGAGGATGCAGCTTGGAGAGGGCAGGGTCTGAGAACGGCTGTAAATACAGGAGCCATTGACCCTGTCTCCGCACAGATACTGATTGTGGTAAATGGCCTACTGACTGACTGGCTGGGAAGAAATCGCTCACCACTGAATGCAGAACCTGTGATAGTCTATCGGATGAGATCTCCAAGATGATCAACTCCAACCTTTTATGTCAAGATTCAAGTGTTGAATGGTGAGACATGGTTTTTGACAAAGGTGATCGGGTTTCCCAACGTATTGGTCATATTGTTGTGAGGTAAAGTAGCCTGACATCTGACAGGCAGATAAGGAAGAAGCCTTGATGTCAAATATCAGAGCGTTTTGATGGTTTTGATGGTCGCCATGTTTGCAAACAGCTGTCAGGAGAAGGATAACTACAAACATAAATATCAAAGGTGTCAGTCATGGATGTGTCAGGATGTCAGAAGCACACTCTGAATCCACACCAAGTGCTCATTACAACTGTCAGTTCAATCAAACATCTCAAGGAGACGGTGTTTATTTGCATGCCACTGTACAACTGCCATGAGTTGAACCTACAATTTAGCAACCAAAATAACTGCGGTGTTAGAGAGGATATGCATCTTTATGTGTGATTCCTTACTATGCAGATGAGACGTGTGGTGTTGAGTTGAACATTTTTAGGAGTTTGAGTCCAAACTAGAGACCCTTGGTTCTCAGCCTGGGATACTGGTATCCCTGGGCCTAGCCACGTGGAGTAGTTAGAAAGACTAATGAGAACATTGGCCTAATGATCAGTTGCACCTGAGGATGTACTTTAAGCAGAGCAAAATGTGATTGGTGGTTTAGTAACCACAGAACATTGAGAACAACTACTTTATACAATATGACAAATATTGCTAGACAAATTAAAGGACACAGTCACAGCAGGGCCAGCCAACCATTGCACAATGAATTGGTGTGGTATATAGGTCTGATAAGAGAGTGCCCACTACATATTGATCCAGCATGCCAGCAAGGGAGAGTCACACAGCATCAACATAGAATAACAGTTGCGGTATTTTAAAAGTTAGGTTGCCCTACGACATTGGCAAAACAATTGCTGCAATGCATGGTACAATTCTTTTTTTGGAGCCACTTTTTTAGTGGCTGCAACTGTTCCACTGTATGTTTTTTTTATGCATTACATCTGAAAAAAGTGAGAAGCAATGAAAAATAACTCAGAAGCAGAAATGGCAGCGAGAGCAACAAAAACAACCAAAAATGACTGACTTGTCTTGACACAACAAAACTAGAATACTAGTTGTTGGTGGCACAGATAACATTACTGTCACACTTCCATCATTCCCTTGACAACATTGACTGTTGAGACACTTTGGGGAATTGACTCCATACCAAACAGAATGTTCTGCATCAGAGTGCCTGGAGTCCCCTTCTGGAATACAGAAGATATCTTCAGTGCTACAACTGAGACCTCAACTGACCTTCGGCAGGTTGCAGATGCATTATTAAAACAGCATCGCTATTCAGAGTCTTTTGCTGTTCCACTTGAAAGCAGTAGCAGTATCAGCAGCTCCCATAAAAGAGAATGGCTGGTGATTCAGGATGCTCATGTAAACTGAATCACAGTACCGCTATAGCTGATGGCGCCGGCCCAGGCCGGGGTCACCCTTGGGTCTGTGTTTAATGCACGGAGATACCACTATCTCGCCTGATATCTTTGCTCGCCAAATCATTCCTCCCTGCCCCGAGCGACAACTCTACCTGAATTATCATGGTCCCACATTGAACATACACCAAAGAATACCTGAAATCTCTGCTGTGAGGAAACTGAGAAGATGTGTTTTGTAGTTTTACTCTAGCTTCACTCACTACTCTATTTAAATACCAGCAGCTGTGGCCTGGTGTGATCTAATGCAGTGGTCCTCAAACCTCTCCTCGGGGACCCCCAGCTGTTCCATGTATTTAAACTATTCAAGAATTGGTAAAAGTCTGGGGGTCCCCGAGGGGAGGTTTGAGGACCACACCAGGCCACAGCTGCCCTATGTGGACAACCCTTCAAATGAGTGAATTTGGCTATTTCAGTCACACCCCAGTCAACTGTAAGTTCTGTTACGGTGAAGTGAAAATGTCTAGGAGCAACAACAGCTCAGCCGCGAAGTGGTAGGCCACATAATCTCACAGAACGAGACCGCCGAGTGCTGAAGAGCGTTGCATGCAACACTCCTTACCGAGTTCCAAACTGCCTCTGGAAGAAACTTCAGCACAATAACTGTTTTTCGGGAGCTTAATGAAATGGTTTCCATTAGCGGGCAGCTGCACATAAGCCGAAGATCACCATGGGCAATGTCAAGCGTCGGCTGGAGTGGTGTAAAGTTCTCCGCCATTGGACGCTGGAGCAGTGGAAATGCGTTCTCTGGAGTGATGAATCACACTTTACCATCTGGTAGTCCGACAGACTAATCTGGGTTTGGTGGATGCCAGGAGAACGCTACCTGCTGAACGCATAATGTCAACTGTAAAGTTTGGTGGAGGAGGAATAATGGTCTGGGGCTGTTTTTCATGGTTCGGTCTAGGTCCCTCAGTTCCAGTGAAGGGACATCTTAACGCTACAGCATGCAATGACATTCTAGACGATTCTGTGCTTCCAACTTTGTGGCAGGACCTTTCCTGTTTCAGTATGACAATGCCCCCGTGCACAAAGCAAAGTCCATACAGAAATCGTTTGTCGAGACCACAAAACATATCTTAAAACTAAAACTGCAGCTCTATTGAAATGAGAGGAGTAGCAGTTTGACACTGGTTAGAAGAAACCAAGGTGAACCCAGAGAATCTATATTTAATTACACTTTGACAGAGGGCATGAAAGTGAATCCAAAACCATGCTGTTCGAGGTCAGGCCTGGGGCCTACTACAGAGTTATAACGGTCAGCAGCCTCGTCCTACACACACACACCATTGTCTTTACATATTTAAATATCCATGGGTTAAATCAAACCGCAGGCTCGCCATACAGAAATATATACACAACATCTTATTCACACATTTAAATATCTCCGTAGAACTCACTTCTGTCATCATGAAGTGCTTTGAGAGACTAGTAAAGGATCATATCACCTCCACTTTACCTGCCATCCCTAGACCCACTTCAGTTTGTATACTGCCCCAACAGGTCCACAGACGATGCAATTGCCATCACACTACACACTGCCCTATCCCACATGGACAAGAGGAATACCTATGTAAGAATGCTGTTCATTGACTGCAGCTCAGCATTCAACACCAGAGTACCCTCCAAGCTCATCATTAAACTGGAGGCCCTGGGTCTCAACTCCACCTTGTGCAATTAGGTCCTGGACTTTGACTGGCCGCCCCAGGTGGTGAAGGTAGATCAACATCTCCACTTTGCTGACCCTCAACACCGGGGCCCCACAAGGGTGCATGCTCATCCCCCTCCTGTACTTCCTGTTCACCCATGATCACGTGGCAATGCACGCCTCCAACTCGTTCATCAAGTTTGCAGACAACACAACAGTACTGGGCTTGATTACCAACAACGACGGGACAGCCTACAGGGAGGAGGTGAGGGCACTCGGAGTGTGGTGTCAGGAAACCAACCTCTCACACAATGTCAACAAAGCAAAGGAGAAGATCATGGACTTAATGAAACAGCAGAGGGAGCACCCCCCTATCCACATCGAAGGAACAGTAGTGGAGAAGGTGGAAAGTTTTAAGACAGTGTGGTGAAGAAGGCGCAACAGCGCCTCTTCAACCTCAGGAGGCTGAAGTAATTGGGCTTGTCACCAAAAACCCAGACAAACTTTTACAGGTGCACAATTGAGAGCATCCTGTCGGGCTGTATCACCGTCTGGTACGGCAACTGCACCGCCCTTAACTGCAAGGCTCTCCAGAGGGTGGTGTGGTCTGCACAACGCATCACTGGGGACAAACTGCCTGCCCTCCAGGACACATACATCACCCGATGTCACAGGAAGGCCAAAAAGATCATCAAGGATAACAACCACCTGAGCCACTGCATGTTCACCCCGCTACCATCCAGAAGGCGAGGTCAGTACGGGTGCATCAAAGCTGGGACCGAGAGACTGAAAAAGAGCTTCTCTCTCAAGGCCATCAGACTGCTAAACAGAAATCACTAGCACAGAGAGGCTGCTGCCTACATAGAGACTCAAATCATTGACCACTTTAATACGTGGATCACTAGTCACTTTAAACAATGCCACTTTAATAATGTTTACATATATTGCATTACTCATCTGACATGTATATTTTATACCATCTGTTGCATCATGCCTATGCCACTCTGCCATCGCTCATCCATATGTATATGTATATGTATATATTCTTATTCCATCACTTTAGATTTGTGTGTATTAGTTAGGTTGGGAAATTGTTAGATTACGTGTTAGATATTACTGCGATATTACTGCACTGTCGGAACTAGAAGCACAAGCATTTCGCTACACTCGCATTGAGACCAGTAAGCGCTTGAACTCACTTTGATGAAAATCCACTGATCATTGATCCTAAACTATTAAGAAATATATTGGGGTAAAAGTGATATCAATGAAACACTGATGCATAGGTCTTCGGCCTCCGTTGTGCTTCCAAATGCATCCAATCTATTGAAATGAAAGGCTAACCAAGACTGGACAAGGCCTGTGTCCTTAATGGCACCGTATTCTCTACAGTACACTGCTGCACTAAGTATAAAATTATGTCATTCGTGGGATGATTCCCAGCTTTCCACCATGATACAGCAGATTTTTCCAATGGCTACATATTTACAGTACAACACATTACTTGTGTTCATGATTGTCATTGCACAATAGAGTAATATGGATAAATAAATTACATTATTTACTCATAGTACACATATTTATTTGTAGGTCTACCATAGCACGCAACACAGTATACTATGGTAAACTATAGTATGTACTATGTTGTCGATTTTCAAAACACAGTCCGCAAGACACATAACTCTGTTGCCTTTTGCAAAACAGTAAATGCCTTTTCAAAATGTAGCTGCTTTCTCAAAACATAGATTCCTCAAAACTTTATTATACCTTCAAAATTGCAAATACATTCATCAAAACATCACGACTTCCTGCAAAGACTAACGCAACCATACTTATCTCGAGTCCAAACAGACAAAACAGAAAATTATTCCATTCTAAAAATCCAGAGTAGATCAATAGACAATAGTTGTACTTGCAGGCATGATGATTAAAATTGGAACTATCCAAATGTGCAGAATTATGGGTAATTACTCTCCTTTTATGCCTATTTCACCAAACAATTTCATACACATCAAATATAATATTATAGCACATTGTGGCAGGATTCATTCATTATCATCACAATCCAATTCCATGTATTCAATACAAAGGTTGGTTTGCTCATAGTTTAAGAATTTCCATTGGTGCCCAGAAACACAATCGAAAATGGAAATAAGGAAAGGTGAATACAATGGAGGAATACAATTAAGTGACAATGCCGACTTTTATACAATAGGTTACCAACATATTCAAATATTGATTGACAGATTTTCATTAAAAACGTTATTTTGATGAATGTATTAATACTATGTCATCCTTCCACAAGATATAGTCCCGAAACAAAGCTAGGGTTGCTACCCAAGCCGGCTGGTCGTTCTATTGGTTCGGTTGCTAGAGACGCGACCCAGTCATTAGTCCTAAATGTTCCATTGTCATACTGGCTGGCAACGTTCTTATCCCTGGCTTACCAACTATGACTAACTTACAGTCACGTCAAACAGTAGCTGCATTTGTTCAAGCTGTGTTCTAGTGACATTTATTTGGATACATCAATAACAATGAGCTACTGAGGCACGATTTTGCCTTGCTGTTTTGATTTTGCCACTGTTGTTCAGAGTAGCTAGCCAACAACACAGCTAGCACAATAACTTCAAACTGAAGCTGGAATGACTGCAAACTCGCTGCATTTTGATTGTTTTACCTATTTTCAATTAACATTTCTTTGTATATGTCCGTAATGCCAGCTGATTCATGCTTTCGACTGGCTGAGAAACGCTGCCTCCCTCTCTCCCGTCCCGACCAATACGCTTTCATTACTACTGGACAGTTGGAGATCGAATTTGAATATTGAAACAATGTTGCAAATGTCAGGGAGAGACAGACAGCAAAATGTATACAAATCTCTGCTGTTGAAAACTAAATGTTACATGCTGACCAGACCTGACACGTCGCGTGTGCGAGCGTCACAAAATAAATTTAGAAATCCATGTTATTCAATATTGCACCCACACGCCAACGAGCGTCTGCGTTGCCAAGGGCTAAAATAGAACTCCTTTCTATTTCTGACGCAGATCGAGCTGAAAGTCCTGCCTCTCCCATCTCCTCATTGGTTTATAGAAGCAGGTACCCACTTGCCATTTCCTCATTGGTTATACCCACGTGGGTGATTGAAAGACTAAATGTTTTGCCGGTTGTCGTGGTAAGAGTGTAGATGCCAATCACCATATAAATTCAAACATGAAAAAGCCTGGGAGGAGAGATGACTAGAAATGATTCGGTTGGCCGTTTTATGTGTGGATTAATTGTCGGAACAGGTCGATTTCAGGTAAAATAACAACTCAATGTTTATATCACAGGACAAATTAGCTAGCAACAGCAAGCTAGCTAAATTGCCATACATGTTTAATGCTTTTCGATCTGTCCGGAAATTAATGTAATGTTCAGAGTTTGTTTTGATATTTTAACCTGCGTGTCGTGACCGCGTTTGGTGTGGGCGCTCACAATAAATGTATGCACTATGGCGCACACGCACAGCCGGTTTGGGTTCCGTGTTAGTCTAAAAGAAATGTGAGATCATGTCTAGATGTTTTTTTATAGTGGAGATCAAATTTATAACTTCCCTGCCTGGGCTGATGAGACAGTTGATAGCGCAGTCAGATGGAACATAGTAAATAGGTAAAATAATGTCATAGATTTAGCCGGGGGTAATTTGTGGAATAGACACAGCTGGAATGCGCTTTTAACTAATCAGCATTCAGGATTAGACCCACCCGTTGTATAATTGATTTGAATGTATAAGCCGAAATCCACACCAGAGCAAAACTCTGAAATGGAATGTCCCAATGTTGGAGATGATTTAGGTGTAACCCAAAGTTAGAAGTAACCTAAATTCTCTGCATGTCCCTAATATTGTAAATTAGCCAGTCCCCATTGCCTAGATCTTTCCATATATTGTACATGAAATGACACTGACGGGATGACTTAGAATTGTGTGCAGTACTATTTACTCGACTGAAACAGTGAACACAATTGCACACGTTATTGTGTGAATAAAACATTTATTCAATGTTTTGCAAACAGTGGTATAATACATGCAAGTCAGGTACTAAGGCAAGAAAATGATTAGGTGTTCTGTACATTTCAACACAGATCCAGAAATTGTTTGTACACAATTGAGAAAAACAGTAATGACTGACAGAATATTACACACTTTTATAATAAGCACTACATGATTGAGGGATACTCCAGTGTGAAGTATAGAATTCTATTTAAGTGATAATGTCAGAGAAGCCGGTGTTTGGAGAATATGTTGGCACGGGTGTTGCAAAGCATGCCAATATAATCTCCAAACAACGGCCTCGAGGGAATTATCACTTTTATACAAGGGGTTACCAACATATTCAAATAATGATTGACATATTTTCATAAACTTTATTTTGATGAATGTATTCATACTACGTCATCCTTCCACAAGATATAGTCCCGGCACAAATCTAGGGATCCTAGAAACATGACCCAGTCGTTCAGCCTTTTTGTTCTGTACCTATGGACGCGACCCAGTCGTTCGTTCTAAGTGTTCCATTGCCACACTGGTCGGTAATGTTCTTATACCTTGCTTGCTAGCTAGCCAACTACGGATAATTTGCGCCTTCAGAAAGTATTCAGACCCCTTGACTGTTTCCAAATATTTATTTTACAGCCTTATTCTAAAATGAATTAAATCATGTTGTCAATCTACTGTACACACAATACCCAATAATAATAAAGCAAAAACAAGTTTTAATTTTTTTGCTAATTTATTAAAATAACATTTTAAAATGAAATTTCACATTTACATAAGTATTCAGACCCTTTGCCCAGTACTTTGTTGAAGCACCTTCGGCAGCGATTAAAGCATTGAGTCTTCTTGTGTATGAAGCTACAAGCTTGGCACAAATGTATTTGGGAAGTTTCTCCCATTCTTCTCTGCAGATACTCTCAAGCTCTGTCAGATTGGATAGGGAGCGTTAATGCACAGCTATTTTCGGGTCTCTCCAGAGATGTTCGATCGGGTTCAAGTCCAGGTTCTGGCTGGGCCACTCAAGGACATTCAGAGGCTTGTCCCGAAGCCACTCCTGCGTTGTCTTTTTTGTTTTATTAGGGTCGTTGTTCTGTTGTATGGTGAACCTTCACCCTAGTCTGAGTACCTGATCACTCTGGAGCAGGTTTTCATCAAGGAGCTCTCTGTACTTTGCCTTGACTTGTCTCCCAGTCCTTGCCGCTAAAAAACATCCCCACAGCATGATGCTGCCATGACCATGCTTCACCGTAGGGAAGGTGCCAGGTTTCCGCCAGACATGATGCTTGGCATTCAGGCCAAAGAGCTCAATCTTGGTTTCATCAGACCAGAGAATCATGGTCTGAGAGTCTTTACGTGCCTTTTGGAAAACTCCAAGCAGGCTGTCATGTGCCTTTTACTGATTGGTGGAGTGCTGCAGAGATGGTTGTCCTTCTGGAAGGTTCTCCCATCTCCACAGACGAACTCTAGAACTCTGTCAGAGTGACCATCGGGTTCTTGGTCATCTCCCTGACCAAGGCCCTTCTCCCCCGATTGCTCAGTTTGGCCGGGCGGCCAGCTCTAGGAAGAGTCTTGGTGGTTACAAACTTATTCCATTTAAGAATGATTGAGGCCATTGTGTTCTTGGGGAACTTCAATGCTGCAGAATATTTTTGGTACCCTTCCTCAGATCTGTGCCTCGACACAATCCTGTCTCGGAGCTGTACGGACAATTCCTTTGATCTCATGGCTTGGTTTTTGCTCTGACATGCACTGTCAACTGTGGGACCTTGTATAGACTGGTGTGTGTGCCTTTCCAAATCATGTCCAAACAATTGAATTTACCACAGGTAGACTTATGTAAATAAACTATTTCTGTTTTTTTGTATTATATACATTTGCAAAAATTTCCAAAAACCTGTTTTCGCTTTGTCATTATGGGGTTTTGTGTGTAGATTGCTGAGGAAAATGTGCATTTTATCAATTTTAGAATACGGCTGTAGCATAACGTAATGTGGAAAAAGTCAAAGGGTCAGAATACTATCCGAATGCACTGAACAGTCACGTCAAATAGTGCAGCCAGAATAATATCAAAGTAGCTGCATTTGCATTTGTTTAAGCTGTCTTCTAGTTATATGTATTTGGATACATGCATAACAATGAGCTTATGATGCATGACTTTGCCTAGCAGAGAAAATGTGCTCTCTTGCCAGAACACCGTTCACATGACATTCATTAGAGCTGATTTTAATAAATTAAACCATACATTCTCTTTGTTATCCACCACAGCTGACATAGCTATAGCCACTTATTGTATGTCATATTTATCTGTACATTCCCCTGGATGAAGTCTGTGCTACTACATCTGCTGCCTTCCTGCAGCCTTTTGGGTGTTGATGGTGCTGCAGTGTTCTCTCTGTTTTCGGCCAGGATGTTGCTCCAGCGTTTTCTGTCAGTGAGGGTCGCCAGTAGCTATGGAGCGAACCTTCACAACGATGCCCACTCACTGACATAATCTCCCTCGCTTCTAAACCAGCATTGGCCAGTTTCTGGACTGTCGTGGTCCTGACGCTGTGATTTGTGTATGTAGTTGTTTCCGCTAACCTGCATTTCTTGGGTAGAAGTGCTGCCAGATAGTTCACGCCCATTCGGCTCTGACGTGTACCAGATCAATTCCCCGGTACACTCTCCTCTCCTTGGGTGGAGATAAAATGCAAGGGCGTTCTCCGAGCATTTCGATAGATATTTATCAAGTGATGCCACCGGACATAGTCGGTTCCCTAGCTGCTCGAACATGAATCCCCTCTTGGACTCCTTTCCCCTCTCCCTTGGGTCCAGATGATTCTTAGTGGACTTGTTATATGCGAGAGTGGCGTATCTGACACAGAGAATGCGTTGTTATAATATTGGTTTCCAGTAGCCTAATTACGAGTGCAACTTAGAAATAACACTAACAGGCTATGAACAACATACCTTAGATCGTTCTCGTCTGTTTTTATGAGGAATGAGTTGGGCTTTAGTTGTCTGTTCCTCTCTTTTCCTCTTCGACCCAGATGTAACTGGAGGTCGATCCACACGTTCTGGACCAGACCCCTTGGTGTACCGGGATTCAGAGCCTGGGAGTTTTGAAGCTGGGCCATGTCATTATTGGTGATGGGAGGGTGGCTGTTGATTATGTATTTTCCTTGCCTTCTTAGCTGTTAGATGTTGCCCAGAAATACATGATTCGAGGTGGTAAATTCATTGTCCTTCAAAAGGCACCAGCTGCAACCAATGGGTGGGTCATTTAGAAACCGGTTGAGCCCACTACGGAGTGCCAGGTATGCTGTACTGCTCCCCTTTCCAATTTCGCACATTTCCATAAAACTGTCAGAGAAGGATGTTAAACTCTTCTTCTGTGACAGTTTTGAAGTCAACAACTTTTTCCTTCTCCGCTAGCCAGCCCTCGAAGCACCTCGCAGCCCAGTTTGTATTGTTAACTGTTTTTATTTCGTTGCGGCTTTTCTAATCAAATCAAATCAACATTTTATTTGTCACATACACATGATTAGCAGATGTTAATGTGAGTGTAGCAAAATGCTTGTGCTTCTAGTACCGACAATGCAGTAATAACCAACAAGTAATCTAACTAACAATTCCAAAACTAATTTCTTATACACAGTGTAAGGGGATAAAGAATATGTACATAAAGATATATGAATGAGTGATGGTACAGAGCAGCATAGGCAAGATACAGTAGATGGTATCGAGTACAGTATATACATATGAGATGAGTATGCAAACAAAGTGGCATAGTTAAAGTGGCTAGTGATACATGTATTACATAAGGATGCAGTAGATGATATAGAGTACAGTATATACGTATACATATGAGATGAATAATGTAGGGTATGTAAACATTATATTAGGTAGCATTGTTTAAAGTGGCTAGTGATATATTTACATCATTTCCCATCAATTCCCATTATTAAAGTGGCTGGAGTTGAGTCAGTGTGTTGGCAGCAACCACATGTTAGTGGTTGCTGTTTAACAGTCTGATGGCCTTGAGATAGAAGCTGTTTTTCAGTCTCTCGGTCCCAGCTTTGATGCACCTGTACTGACCTCGCCTTCTGGATGATAGCGGGGTGAACAGGCAGTGGCTCGAGTGGTTGTTGTCCTTGATGATCTTTATGGCCTTCCTGTAACATCGGGTGGTGTAGGTGTCCTGGAGGGCAGGTAGTTTGCCCCCGGTGATGCGTTGTGCAGACCTCACTACCCTCTGGAGAGCCTTACGGTTGTGGGGGAGCAGTTGCCGTACCAGGCGGTGATACAGCCCGCCAGGATGCTCTCGATTGTGCATCTGTAGAAGTTTGTGAGTGCTTTTGGTGACAAGCCGAATTTCTTCAGCCTCCTGAGGTTGAAGAGGCGCTGCTGCGCCTTCTTCACGATGCTGTCTGTGTGAGTGGACCAATTCAGTTTGTCTGTGATGTGTATGCCGAGGACCTTAAAACTTACTACCCTCTCCACTACTGTTCCATCGATGTGGATAGGGGGGTGTTCCCTCTGTTGTTTCCTGAAGTCCACAATCATCTCCTTAGTTTTGTTGACGTTGAGTGTGAGGTTATTTTCCTGACACCACACTCCGAGGGCCCTCACCTCCTCCCTGTAGGCCGTCTCGTCGTTGTTGGTAATCAAGCTTACCACTGTTGTGTCGTCCGCAAACTTGATGATTGAGTTGGAGGCGTGCGTGGCCGCGCAGTCGTGGGTGAACAGGGAGTACAGGAGAGGACTCAGAATGCACCATTGTGGGGCCCCAGTGTTGAGGATCAGCGGGGTGGAGATGTTGTTGCCTACCCTCACCACCTGGGGGTGGCCCGTCAGGAAGTCCAGTACCCAGTTGCACAGGGCGGGGTCGAGACCCAGGGTCTCGAGCTTGATGACGAGCTTGGAGGGTACTATGGTGTTAAATGCCGAGCTGTAGTCGATAAACAGCATTCTCACATAGGTATTCCTCTTGTCCAGATGGGTTAGGACAGTGTGGTTGAGATTGCATCGTCTGTGGACCTATTTGGGCGGTAAGCAAATTGGAGTGGGTCTAGGGTGTCAGGTAGGGTGGAGGTGATATGGTCCTTGACTAGTCTCTCAAAGCACTTCATGATGACGGAAGTGAGTGCTACGGGGCGGTAGTCGTTTAGCTCAGTTACCTTAGCTTTCTTGGGAACAGGAACAATGGTGGCCCTGCTCTAGGTCATTCAATGCAGTATCCCCCAAATCTGCATGCCTGGGAATTATTGCCATCTCTTTTTCCCATTCATCCAGTCTCGTTTGGACAAATTCACTTTATATGGGACGTTGGAGATCGCAATTCAATATTGAAACAATACTGAAAAGGTTGGAGAGACAGACAGCAAGGTTTATACAAATCTCTACTGTTAAAAGAAATGGGAGAACATGTCTTGATGCTTTTCATATTGGAGATCAAGTTTATACATTTCCTGGCAGGGTTGAGAAAACAACTGATTGCAAAATGAAATGGAACAGAGTAAATAGGCATTTCAACGTCATAGATTTAGTCGGTGGTAACTTCTGAAATAGACACCGGCTGGAATGCATTTTTAACCAATCAGCATTCAGGATTAGACCCACTGGTAGTATAAAGTATACTACAAAAATCTATAATAAGCGCTACATCAGAGATCATCAACTCGATTCATCCACAGGCCGATTTTGTTCTTGAGTGGATGGCCACGGGGCCAGACTGCAAATTGACCACAAGAAGCCCAAACAGATATAACGTTTGACTAAAACATAATCATTTCAAACCTTGCATACATTTGTATATACGATCACATATGTATCTTTATTTTGCGTGGGAATACTTCGGAACAGATTTCCAAAATTAAAATAACTGGGAGCTGATTTGCTGGTGTTTTTACAGTATTTTATGCCCATGAAAAATAAATAAAATAACTATATAGAGAATTCATTAGTATGTACTACACATTATCGAGGGATACTATATTGTGGAGTATACTGCAGTTTACTACAGAATTCTATAGTAAGTACTGTAGTATTCTATAGTAAACTATAATATTTTTCCATGTGGGAGACACCAAGAGAACCAGCATGGGTTGGAATGAGAAGATTGTCCAAAACAGAGTGTGATGTAGAGGAGTCATCAATAGCCTATGTTCCTTGCGGAGTAATGGGCCTAAGTAAGCAAGCAAAAAAAACTGTAGTTATCTTCTATGCTAGCCTACATCAGACACAGTGCAGCACATTACGGTTAAAAGCTGTTTACTAATATTCCATAATTATACTCTTGTATGGAGCTTTATATTTCTGCAGCCCTATTGTCAATGGTAATGAACAGAGGACAGTTTGTAAATTGGACAGACTTTGCTAATGAGGTCTTCTCAGTCACTTAATGACTGTGGTTGGAGTAGATGTAATGGCAAACATTTCTGAGGGCTTAACATTGTCAACAATTAAGTCTAATATTAGTCGAATCAGATGAATATAATTTGACCATATGCTTACAGAAATTAAGACTTTTTATACATGTTATTATACATTATACTTATTATACATGTTAGAATACCTGTGTATGCTTAATTTGTGTTACATTCTGAATGAAAAATACTTCTATGGTATTGTTAGAATACCTGTAGATGCAACTAGTATATTACCCATCAATTTGTCTTACATTTGCCTCAATACGTCTTGTGTAAGCAGCTTTCAGGCTGGATGGGTGATATGTGAGTTGACTAGGGGTGAATGATAACAGGGGAAGCATGGGAGGATGAAGGGGACACCCAGACAGTGGGTGGGTGTTGAGCAGTGCTCATCCTCTCCATTGCTTTGCCATTAACAGCCTTTCGGGGACTAGCAGGGAATGACAGAGGCACCGGCGGTTAACAAATGGCTAATCGATAGGCATCTCCTGGGGGAGAGATGCATGGGTGAAACACCCACCCCCGCTCACCCGGCAATCTCTCTACCCACTCCCTCCCACTCCCTCTCTCTTTCTCACCCCCGCTTAGGCAAAGCTCAGGCCCCTGCATCGAGCACAGGGCAAAGCCAAGATTTAAGGCTGGCAAGCCTCCAACAGGGCCTGCATTAACTTGGGTTTTAAACAGAAGGTGCCACGTTGTGTAGGCAATTAATGCCAGACAGAGAGAAGCCTCAATGTTTCTTCCAACCTAGTATTTCTATATAAGGATATTTACGTTTCTGGGGATGAAACTTGTCACACTTGACTGAATAGACATACAGTATAACCACTACAGACTACAAAAACATTTGTCAGAGCTAGATGAGACAATTTGGTGATTGCATTTGATTCCAATTAGTGAAGGATTTAATAAATCAATAAATAGTCGAGTCCAGTTTGAAATTCGTTGAACTGGAAATCAATGTAATGGGAAAAAGTATTAAGAAATGTGAATGAACATATTAGCATGGGAAGATTGATGCCAATAAGCGCACAGCTGGTTCACAATATACTGTAGACAGACAGACATCATTATGGTAAAGACAATGGGTTTATCGCCGCATGACTTTCATAGACTGATCTGAATAAAAACATGACCCTGATCATAGCAACCACTGCTACTTTATGCTATTTGTTTGAGTCAATTAAGTAAATAAATGACAGAATAAGGACATTGATTGTAAGTACTTCAATGGCTGCATTGCGTCTATTTCTGAGCAAAGTTTCTGCATAATTTGCACACATTATAAATTCAGCCCAAAATTACCCATATTCAGAAGCTTCTTTCCATTCGTTAGAAAGGGGGATAGGTTCCTGTCTTAGATGATAGGATGCAGTGACTTCTGAGTAAGGAACACTATGTCAATTCTATAATAAAGGCAACGCGAACACATTCACAGTCACCATAATACATTTGTTTCAGACCTAAAATTATCCCCTGATTGCTGTACTGTTTTGAACTCTGCCGGTGCCTTTGGAGGAAAGCGAAGACGGCGTGACCTCGGAAGAAACCTAAATATTACTCTGGAGTGCAGGAAATCAGAGTCATTTTCATTGGGTGAGAAATAGAGAGATAAAGAGTGGGAGGGCTGCTGCATCAAAGGGAGTTTTAACAGAACAAACGCTTCTCTAAGATGATCACTTGATTGGTCAATTGCACCACACGGTCCAACCGAAATGTCTAATCACAACATTTATTTAATGGATTATTTTCTTTTTACTATAGAAGCACTGGTCCTCAGAGTTATTTTTATTTATTTTTCATAAAACAATTTCAACAACCTTGAACTCTTATTGTATTCAATTGTGCCCAATGGCCGTGATCTAGAAAACTAACTACTGCATAACCTAGCAGACAGAACCGGCTATTGGTTTTGTGACAATCAGGTCTTATACACGTTTACCTGATTCTGAGCAACAACAAGATGTGATACACTGAATACAGTTATTAAGAGCGGCTACAGTTGGTGGTTCATCAATTAACAACAGGGTACAAGAACAGTCTGTTTTCAGATTCAATTTATGGCACAGTTAAGGTTATATGATAATACACTGCACGAGTCTCTGCACAGAATAGCCTATTATAGTGCCTATTATAGTGCCTGGACTTATCTTTCAGTCATCTCATCCATACAAAACAGAATATCTTCTACTATAGAGGTCCTCAAATCACCTCTGGCTTTACGACACTACCCTGCATCAGAAACCTCTGACTCTACTAGTATAGAACCTTTATAAGAATAGCAGTCCTCTTGTCATCCTCATTTCACCTCTACTGTACCTTTACTAGCAGCATTAAACAGAGCTCTGTAGCTCTGACTAGATGTAATGATGACAACTTCTAAGAGATTAACCTTGTCAACAATTAAGTCTAATATGAGTGGAGTCAGGTGAATATAATTTGACCATATGCTTACAGACATTAAGACTTGTGGAATGAATTATACTACGTTAGATTACCTGTGTATGCTTCATTTTGTTATATTCTGAAACAGAATGAAAAAGACTTGTGAAATGAACTTCTATTGTATTACATGTTAGAATATCTGTAGATGCAACAGTACCCATCAATTCGCCTTACATGTCAATATGTCTTGTGTGAGCAGCTTTCTGTCTGGATGGGTGATATTTTTTTATTTTATTTTTCCTTTATTTTACTAGGCAAGTCAGTTAAGAACAAATTCTTATTTTCAATGACGGCCTAGGAACAGTGTTCAGGTGCAGAACGGCAGATTAGTACCTTGTCAGCTCGGGGGTTTGAGCTTGCAACCTTCCGGTTACTAGTCCAACACTCTAACCACTAGGCTACCCTGCCGCCCCAATATGTGAGTTGACTAGGGGTGAATGAGAACAGGGGAAGCATGGCAGGATGGAGGGGACACACAGATAGTGGGTGGGTGTTGAGCAGTGCAGGGCCGCTGATCCTCTCCATTGCTTTGTCATTAACAGCGTTTCGGGGACTAGCAAGGAGTGACAGAGGCACCGGCAGGTAACAAATTCCTAACCAATAGCCATCTCCTAAGGGGAAAAATGCATGGGCGTACCGCCCAGCAACCTCTCTCTCTCTCTCATTCTCTCTCTCTCTCTCTCTCACTCACTCACTCAACTCACTCACTCACTCTCACCCCCACTTCAAATTCATTGAATGTCCGGTGAACTGGAAATTAATGTAATGGGAAAAAGTATTAAGAAATGTGAATGAACATATTGGCATGGGAAGATGGATGCCAATAAAAGCACAGCTGGTTCACAATATTCTTTATACAGACAGACATCATTATGGTAAAGACAATGGGTTTATCGACGCATGACTTTCATAGACTGATCTCCATAAACACATGACCCTGATCATAGCAACCACTGCTGCTTTGTGCTATTTGTTTGATTCAATTAAGTAAATAAATGACAGAATAAGGACATTGATCATAATTACTTCAATGACTGCTTGCTGCTATTTCTGAGCAAAGTTTCTGCATAATTTGCACACATTATGAATGCAGAGATAAATTACCCATATTCAGCAGCTTCTTTCCACTCATTAGAAATTGTGGGTGCAATATTCTTGTCTCAGATGATAGGATGCAGTGACTTCTGAGTAAGGAACACTATGTCAATTCTATAATAAAGGCGAACGCATTCACCGTCACCATAATACAGTTGTTTCAGACCTACAATTATCGCCTGATTGCTGTACCGTTTTGAACTCTGAGGATATCAGAGTCGTTTTCATATGGGTGAGGAATAGAGAGAAAAAGAGTGGGAGGGCTGCTGCATCCTGGGGGAGTTTTAACAGAACAAACGCTTCTCTAAGATGAAGATCACTTGATTGGTCCACTGCACACACGGTCCAACCGAAATGTCGAATCACGACACCTATTTTAATGGAAGCACTGGGCCTCAGATGTATTTGTTTATTTTTTATTTATTTTTAATCACAACTTTTCAACAGCCTTTAGCCCTTATCATTTTCAATAGTGCCCAATTGCCATAATCTATTAACTATAACCTAGCAGACAGAACTGGTTGCCGGCTGCTGTTTGTTGTGACTTTGTGTTCAGGTCTTTATACACGTTTACCTGATTCTGAGCAACAACAAGATGTGATACACTGAATACAGTTAAGAGCGGCTACAGTTGGTTGTTCATCAATTAACAACAGGGGACTAGAACAGTCTGTTTTCAGATTCAACTTATACACAGTTAAGGTTATTTTATAATACCCTGCACGGGTCTCTCTGCACAGAATAGTCTATTGCAGGGCCTGCACTTATCTGGCAGTCATCTCATCCATACAAAACAGAATATCTTCTACTATAGAGGTCCTCAAATCGCCTCTGGCTTTACGACACTACCCTGTATTAGAGACCTCTGACTCTACTAGTATGGAATCTTTATAAGAATAACAGTCCTCTCTCCTCTTGTCATCCTCATTTCACCTCTACCTTCACTACCAGTACTAGACAGAGCTCTGTAGCTCTGACTGTCACCCTGTGCCCAGACCAGAGTGATGCTTCTCCTGAGGCAAATCACAGCCACCTCTCCCTTAACATTCAGTGGGGAAGAGATGATGCCCTTCATGCCTCATTCTTAAATGACTGGGAGGACTAGAACAACCCTGAGGGATCCAATCTCTCCGCCATGCAGCCAGGGTGGCATCACAACACCAAGGAAAACACAAGTAGACAGAGTGCTGCAATGTGCAATGGAGATTATGTAATGTTTAGAGTTCTGTTCTGCGTTGGTTGTTACAAGTGGATGCTATTTTTAAAAACATTTGATTAGGATCCCCATTAGCCAACGCTAATGGCAAAGCTAATCTTTACCGGAGTCTGAAATATAACAAAAAAAGACAATACAGACAAAATTGCAAGATGGCACCGAAGAACATGGCTGACGTTCTACATTCTCCCAACCAATTGTGCTATTTTGTCCAAAAGAAATTGCGTTTCGGGGATCCTCCTGAAAAATCAGAGTAAACACCCAACGCCTTCCATTCTCCTTGCAACGTGCAATCGTTAGAAAATAAAATTGATGAGCTACTATTAAGATTATCCTACCAACGGGACATTAAAAACGTTATGTTTCACCTTGCCGTGACTGAACAAAGAAACGGACAATAAAGAACTGGCGGGATTTTCCATGCACCGGCAGAACAGAGACGCTGCCTCTGGTAAGACGAGGGGTGGGTGTGTGTGTCTTTTTGTCAATAACAGCTGGTGCGTGATGTTTAATATTAAGGAAGTCTTGAGGTATAGCTCACCTGAGGTCGAGTACCTTATGAGAAGCTGTCGACCACACTATCTACCAAGAGAGTACTCATCTGTATAATTCGTAGCCGTCTATTTACCACCACAAAGCGAAGCTGGCACTAAGACTGCTCTCAACCATCTCAATAAGGCTATAAGCAAAGAAGAAAATCCTCACCCAGAAGCGGTGCTCCTAGTGGCTGGGGACTTTATAATGCAGGCAAACTTAAATCAGTTTTACCAAATGTTTAACAGCATGTTACATGTGTAACCAGGAAGAAAAAAATCCAAGACCACCTTTAATCCACACACAGAGATGCATACAAAGCTCTCCCCCGCCCTCCATTTGGCAAATCTGACCATAATTGTATCCTCCTGATTCCTGCTTACAAGCAAAAACTAAAGCAGGAAGTACCAGTGACTCGCTCAATATGGAAGTGGTCAGATGAGGCGAATGCTACACTACAGAACTGTTTTGCTAGCCCAGACTGGAATATGTTCCGGGATTCATCCAATGGCATTGAGGAATACACCAGTCATCGGCTTCATCAATAAGTGCATCGATGACGTCGTCCCCAAAGTGACTGTATGTAGTAGAGGTCGACCGATTAATCGGAATGGCCGATTAATTGGGGCCGATTTCAAGTTTTCATAACAATCGGAAATCAGTATTTTGGGGACAATGTATTTTAATTTTTTTACAACTTTATTTAATCTTTATTTAACTAGGCATGTCAGTTAAGAACACATTCTTACTTTCAATGACACCCTAGGAACGGTGGGTTAACTGCCTCGTTCAGGGGCAGAAAGACAGATATTCACCTTGTCAGCTCGGGGGATCCAATCTTGCAACCTTACAGTTAAGTAGTCCAACGCAATAACGACCTGCCTCTCGTTGCACTCCACAAGGAGACTGCCTGTTATGCAAATGCAGTAAGCCAAGGTAAGTTGCTAGCTAGCATTAAACTTATCTTATAAAAAACAATCAATCATAATCACTAGTGTTGCATATAATCTGACTGAGCATACAAGCATACAGTATCTAAGTATCTGACTGAGCAGTGGTAGGCAGAAGCAGGCACGTAAACATTCATTCAAACAGCACGGCACTTTTGTGCGCTTTGCCAGCAGCTCTTCGTTGTGCATCAAGCATTGCGCTGTTTATGACTTCAAACCTATCAACTCTGGAGATGAGGCTGGTGTGACCGAAGTGAAATGGCTGGCTGGCTGGCTAATAGCATTTCAAACTTCACTCGATCTGAGCCTTGGGGTGGTTGTTTCCCTTGCTCTGCATGGGTAACGCTGCTTCGATGTGGTGGCTGTTGTCGTTGTGTTGCTGGTTCGAGCCCAGGGAGGAGCGAGGAGAGGGGCAGAAGCTATACTGTTATACTGGCAATACTAAAGTGCCTATAAGAACATCCAATAGTCAAAGGTTAATGAAATACATATGGTAGAGGGAAATAGTCCTATAATTCATATAATAACTACAACCTAAAACTTCTTACCTGGGAATATTGAAGACTCATGTTGAAAGGAACCACCAGCTTTCATATGTTCTCATGTCCTGTGTGGCTCAGTCGGTAGAGCATGGCGCTTGCAACGCCAAGCGTCGTGGGTTCGATTCCCGCTGGGACCACCCATATGTAAAAGTAGTGTCCCCAGCCGACTTGTAAGTCGCTTTGGACAAAAGCGTCTGCTAAATGGGATATATTATTATTATTATTCTGAGAAAGGAACTGAAACGTTAGCTTTCTTACATAGCACATATTGCACTTTTACGTTCTTCTCCAACACTTTGTTTTTGCATTATTTAAACCAAATTGAACATGTTTAATTGATTTTAATAGATGTTTAAATAGATTTTATTTATGTATTATATTAAGTTAAAATAAGTCAATTCAGTATTGTTGCAATTGTCATTATTACAAATACATTTTTTTTACTTTTTAAAATCGGCCGATTAATCTGTATCAGCTTTTTTGGTCCTCCAATAATCGGTATCGGTATCGGCATGGAAAAATCATAATCGGTCGACCTCTAGTATGCACATATCCCAACCAGAAGCTATGGATTACAGGCAACATCTGCATCGAGCTAAAGGCTAGAGCTGCCGCTTTCAAGGAGCGGGAGACTAATTCGGATGCTTATAAGAAATCCCGCTATGCCCTCAGGCGAACCATCAAACAAGCAAAGCGTCAATACAGGATTAAGACTGAATCCTACTACACCGGCTCTGACACTCGTCGGATGTGGCAGGGCTTGAAAACTATTACGGACTACAAAGGAAAACCCAGACGCGAGCTGCCCAGTGACGGGAGCCTACCAGACGAGCTAAACGCCTTTTGTGCTCGCTTCGAGGCAAGCAACACTGAAGCATGCACGAGAGCACCAGCTGTTCTAGATGACTGTGTGATAACGCTCTCGGTAGCCGATGTGAACAAAACCTTTAAACAGGTCAACATTCACAAAGCCGCTGGGCCAGACGGATTACCAGGATGTGTACTCAAAGCATGCGCGGACCAACTGTCAAGTGTCTTCACTGACATTTTCAACCTTTCCCTGACCGAGTCTGTAATACCTACATGTTTGAAACAGACCACCGTAGTCCCTGTGTCCAAGGAAGCGAAGGTAACCTGATGAAATGATTACCGCCACGTGTCACTCACGTCGGTAGCCATGAAGTGCTCTGAAAGGCTGGTCATGGCTCACATCAACAGCACATCAACAGCATCCTCCCGGACACCCTAGACCCACTCCAATTCGCATACCGCCCCAACAGATGACGCAATCTCAATTGTACTCCACACCGCCCTTTCTCACCTGGACAAAAGGAACACCTAGGTATATGAGAATGCTGTTCATCGTCTACAGCTCAGTATTCAACACCATAGTGCCCACAAAGCTCATCACTAAGCTAAGGACCCTGGGACTAAACACCTCCCTCTGCAACTGGATCCTGGACTTCCTGACGGGCCACCCCCATGTGGTAAGAGTAGACAACAACACGTCTGCCATGCTGATCCTTAACACTGGGGCCCCTCAGGGGTGTGTACTTAGTCCCCTCCTGTATTCCCTGTTCACTCACTACTGCATGGCCAAACACGACTCCAACAGCATCATTAAGTTTGCTGACAACACAACAGTGGTAGGCCTGATCACCGACAACGATAAGACAGCCTATAGGGAGGAGGTCAGAGAACTGGCAGTGTGGTGACAGGACAACAACCTCTCCCTCAATGTGAGCAAGACTAAGGAGCTGATTGTGGACTACAGGAAAAGGCGGGCCAAACAGGCCCCCATTAACATCAACGGGGAAAGTTCCCTGGTGTCCACATCACCAATGAACTATCATAGTCCTCAGGAGACTGAAAAGATTTGGGATGGGCCCCCAGATCCTCAAAAGGTTCTACAGCTGCACCATTGAGAGCATGGTATGCATCACCGCCTGGTATGGAAACTGCTCGGCATCTGACCGTTAGGCGCTACTGAGGGTAGTGCGAATGGCCCAGTACATCGCTGGGGCCAAGCTTCCTGCCACCCTGGACATATATAATAGGCGGTGTCAGAGGAAAGCCCATAAAATTGTTAGAGACTCAAGTCACCCAAGTTATAGACTGTTTTTTCTGCTACCGCACGGCAAGCGGTACCGGGGCGCCAAACAGCTGCTACCCCCAAGCCATTAGACTGCTGAACAATTCATAACCACCCCCCTTGTACACTGCTGCTACTCGCTGTTTGTTTGTTACCTATGCATCGTCACTTCGCCCCCACCTACATGTACATATTACCTCAACTAGCCTGTACCCTTGCACACTGACTTGGTACCGGTGCCCCCTGTATATTGCCTCGTTATTGTTATTCTTATTGTGTAACGTTTTATTATGACTTTTTGTTTTAGCCTACTTGAACTGCACAGTTGGTTAAGGGCTTGTAAGCAAGCATTTCACAGTGAAGTCTACACTTGTTGTATTCAGCCCATGTGGCAAATAAAGTTTGATTTGATTTGCACTCATGGCTCTGTATAATACGGTACATTTCCTTGAATTTGTTCTGGACCTGGGGACTGGGAAAAGACCCCTGGTGACATGTCTGGCTTACTAAGTGTGTGTGTCAGTGAAGTGTGCAAGTTGACTATTCCAGCAATTTGTCATTTCCAACACATTGTTATGAGAGCAAGAGCTGACGCTGTCAGTCTTTCCTCAAGTCTTAGCCAAGACAAACTGGCATGCATAGTATTAATATTAGCCCTCTGATTACAATGAAGAGCAAGACGCGCCAATCTGTTCTGGGCCGGCTGCAGCTTAACTGGGTCTTTCATTGCAGCACTTGACCATATGACTGGACAATAATAAAGATAGGATACAACTCGAGCCTGCAGGACTTGCTCTGTGGACTTCCCCTGTGATGTATGCTCCTTTGCTTTTTCTAAGTATATGTGGCTATGCTGTCAGTGATGGCTTACTGTCATTATCATAGAGTACATAACCACTAGCATTAAAATAATACTTTGGGATTTTGGAAATGAGGCCCTTTATCTACTTCCCCAGAGTCAGACTAACTTGTGGATACCATTTTTTTTGTCTCTTCATCCAGTATGGTGGAAGTTAGCAGTGGCTCACAAAATGACCTCTAACTAGCGTTTTCGCAATAACTGCAAGTCTATGGGTATCTGCTAGCATGCTAGTAAATACCCATAGACTTCCAGTCGTTGTGCTAACGCTCGTTAGGAATAGTTAGCAACTTCCTAACTCTGGGAAGTTCTGACTCTGGGGAAGTAGATAAATGGCTCTTTACCAAAATCCCGAAGTTTCCCTTTAATGCTAACTAAGACACATGAGAAGAGAGAACCTCCACACACTCAATTTGCACATAAAGAGAGAGGGAGAGCGAGAAGCAACCTAAAGAGGGTTTATGCAATAGCATAGCAGAATAGCCTGTCCAAAATCCAAAGGTCCATAGGAAAACAAATTAACTGTTTCTAGGAATTTAATCGTAAATGGATTCAAAAAACAACATCAAGTCCTTTGAACCTCTAACTCCTCGGTGAGATGTTCGATTTAGCCATTCATTAGCTGTTGAGGGCTGAGTGTGTGTGTTTTGCAAGTGTATGCTTTCACGTGTGTATGTGTGTCAAGTTGAATTGCACCATGCTCCTGTCTCCTGTGCTAATGAGCAGCTAGCAATGTGTTTTAACTGCCATCTGATTTCATGCAGCAACATAAGCCAGATCAAATACACTACTGTTCCGCCATCCGCCATTTTTCACCTACATCTGTGGCGCTGGCGGTGGCTGGCTAGGGCTCCGCCGATCCGGTCTGTGAGCATCCACACACACAAAGCTGTCTCTTCTTCTCCTCCAGGCCCCTCAGCTGTCTCCGCACTATGGCTAATGAGACACTAGCCTGACCGCCTTCTAATGTCACAATCATAGGCGAGCCCGGCGGCCCCGAGGCTGTTTGCTTGTGCTGAGCCATAAAAGGAACTCCTCTTATACCCGGTGCTTTCCCATGATGCACACATCCAAATTGCACTCATTAATATCAGGTGGCAGACAAGGCAGCTCCTAACCCTTTGTCACTGAGAGGCAGTGTGTGTGTGTGTGTGTGTGTGTGTGTGTGTGTGTGTGTGTGTGTGTGTGTGTGTGTGTGTGTGTGTGTGTGTGTGTGTGTGTGTGTGTGTGTCTTTCCCTCTCTTTGGGAGGAAAAGCAGAGTATGTGTAGTGGGTTGTAGTTGTAAAAAGGATATGTTACTATCATCAAGTAATGAAAAGAAAAGCATGAAATCCATTTAGTAAATCTTGCATGAAAGTTATGAAAGTAGCCTTTCATTAATGCAATTTGCTTGCTTAGAGGTTCAAGGATGCTCAACGTTTGTGCTGTTCATAAATTCATTTAATGTGTCTAAATGATGCCAGCAGGTCAAGCATCAAACTTAATCGTACAAAAACAGGTTCAGCTTGGCACTCGGACCTGTAACTAATGATGCATTCAGCAATGCCGTGATAGAGCGATTAAAAGAACATGTCAGCAAAAGGGATCACACTGATGATGCATTAAAAAGTATCCAGCAACTTCCATGCCAGAATTAAAAAGCAATTTTGGACTGACCAATGTATACATTTTCAAATATATATAACTTAAGTTTCATATCATGAAATTTCGGCCTAAAATCTTTTGGACATCAGAGAAATGTTGATGGAATCCTATTTAAGTCAGAAAAAAAGATACTCATATGATATTGTAGGTAAGATATCCAAAACCTTGCAGAGAGCCTATCTACCTGACAATCTCTTAGAAAATAAACATATAAACTATTGGATCCAAGACTTAAAAAATAACTGCTATTGGTATAAAATGGAGGGAGTGTTGGAACATAACAAACAAAATTACAGTTTACGAAACTGTATGCTTAATCCAGTATAAACGAATGTATTTAATTTATTATACAAGCGCCAAAATTCACAAATCCTACAGCACAACGGCTAAGTCATGTCTTAAGTGAAAAACTAACAATGACTGGATAATTCATGCCTTCTGGGAGTGCTTTAAAGTTCAAGTTATGAGCAGAGTGAGAAAGGTGGTTTTCAGAAGTTTTACAATGTAAATAGACTTTTAATCCATCCATCTGCATATTTCGAGACATGACGTATGGAGGTGTCCAACCAATGGGTCAGACAATATTATTTGTGTCACTTATATTGATACTCCAACGTCAAGAGAATAGAATAATCAAATGCTTTATTATTTAAATATTTAACACAAATCTGCCTACAGTCAGAAACAACAGAGCACAATTTGAAGTCATATGGGGCAGAGTCGTACAAGTGTAAGAAACAGCATTGGGTGTGGATACGGTGGGAACATGTGGGTCAGAGCAAGAGTGATGTCAATGTATGTAAGTGTTGCATTGTTTATTGTTAAAACTAAAAATGAAGTATCCAACTTTTAGAGTTGTGTTTCACTGTGCCATGGACATACTGTCTGTCAAAGTCTTCTTTGTGAGTCTACTGTGGTTTGGCTTTGTTATCAGAAATGACACGCTCATCTGCTTCCGAGGCTGGATGGACTCTTAACTGGCTCAATTAATCAATTTGGATGAAAACTAGGAACAACAATCAAAGACAACATGTCCTACCCTTGGCAGAACGGAACAACCGATGGCGGAGAACACCAATGAACAAACAGGAAATGCCATAGTATGCTTCGGAAGCCAAAACAGTTTAAACCGAGGGTAAAATGATGAAGTGGTCTGTATAGAGCCCAAGCACTACAGTACGTACATGCCTTCCATTTGTAATGTGATTAGACAGTGCTTGTAAGTCCAATAATCAGGGCAACTAAGGGGACTTAGAGGCTCATTAGCGAAATGATACAATCATCAACTTTATATTTTAAAAGCCTGAATTCATGAAATGACATGTTATTTATACTTTGAGGGTCGGGGTGTAATCACTAGGAGTGTAATGGTACACATATTCGTACCGAACCGTTTGGTACGGGGATCTCAGTTCGGTCCGCACTGTGAGCCCAAATGAACACATACAAATAAAAAATACAAATTAAACACATGGCCTATAGGTTATGACTACGCTGCGTTGTAGGGCTACGCCTCTTGAGAAATTCTGAGTTGAAAAAAACATTTCAGGCTATTCTGTTAAAACATCTAGAGCCTTAAAACAACTATAGACTCTTCGCATGTTGTAATCAAAATTAAAATCTTATTTATTTATAAAGCCCTTCTTACATCAGCTGATATTGTATTTTGACATCACCCCAGTATACTGGAGCAAGGCAGAAACACAAAGAATCAACAACACATCTGCTCTACTCTGCATTCATGCAGCTCTTGGCAGCTGATTCTGACTGGGCCAAAGAAATGACAAGAGTGATAGGTAGGCTATGTTTATATTTTTTACAGTCTTTGGTTTATAGTCATGGATATGCGCCCATTTATGGTGGTTGAGAATAGGGGGCACCTCGTGAAAGTGCTTGAGCCACGTTACGAACTTCCCTCTTGTACCCATTTCATCAACAACAACAAATTGCACTGAAGGAGGCAGTGCCATGGTGCATTTGTAACCAGGTGGGAGGTGGGAATTTGAACAGCCCTCAAACAAGTAATTACTAGTGGAAAACTTGTCTATCATCCTGAGCACACACTTCTCCCATATGGTGACCTCTGACATCACCTACTAAAGAAATGTCCTCTATAACAGCATTTTTGGCAATTAAATGCAACAATAAAGACATTGTTTATAAAGTTTTAAAAAAATGATCTATTAAAAGTTGTTTACAAGCATGATAGCTTTACTTTTGATTTGCAGTTGACACAGTTGGCCATTAGTCAATCAGCGTTTCCCAACTAATTCAAACTGGCATTTATGACTTCAAAACTGATAAATTCTCACCTTCCACATGGTTACAAATGCAGGATCAGAGTCAAAATTTGAGAGGCCCACCGTAACAATCTGGAATATCAGCTGGCTTGCAATCACTTCAATTCCACTTTGAAGTTTAGCCCTACCTCAACCAATTAGTACTCAGATGTAATTAGTCATTAATGACTTGAAATTATTGGAAAATGTTTGAAACATATTTTTGTGTATAACACCTGCATCTCCAGTACTAACTTTACATTCCAACAAAGGTTTTCAATCTGGTCATACGAATTGTCTTCATAGAAATATACTGTATAAAAATCTTATAGAAATACTGTATTTCTTCCCTTTACTTCCCCATGAACCACCATTCACCCTGTTTATAAGCTTCACTTCCCTAAAACGTGCCTGCAGACTGATCATGAAAAAATATGCTGAACCTGGATGTTGACAGTCAGATAAATGCATAATTTATGGGGACAGTCGGGGTAAACAATTGTCATATGCAAGCTGCAGAGAAGTCTTTAATCATCAGGGTAAACAACTAGGAAAGCAGGAAGACATTCATCTGAAAACAGCATTCCCTAAATAGAGTACAACTATGTTTGACAAGGGCCCATTGGGCTCTGGTCAAAAGTAATGCACTATATAGGGAATATGGTGCCAATTGTGACGCATCCAGGGTGATGTACAACCAGAGATTTGGGAGGAGAGTTCACATGCATTACAGTGGATGGCTGTTATAATGAGAAGGAATCTATTTGAATAGCAGCGAGTGGCACATGAGCTCTACATGTTACAGTATCAGATGCTTCAGATTTCAGACCACAAAGCTGGATCATATCAAAGCCTTTTATCAGACTTCCTCACAAATACTATGTTTACTGAAAACAATACATGTTTTCAGTAAACGGACACGTGATTGGACATATCTTAGATTAGTGACTGTTCCAACACCTGTAATGGACTAATGATGTATTACAGATACGTGGAGTCATCAAGAAGTATGGAGAGAGTGACATTGTGTTATGGTGAAAGCAATAGGAACTATACCTGGTCCCACAGATGCAAGCTTTGATAAAGATTAGTCAAAAGAGTGCAGTCCATTCTTGGGTGAAGGTTGAAACCTCTTTGTGCTGCAATCCCGTTAACGGGATGATATGACAACAGCCAGTGAAGGTGCAGGGCACCAAATTCAAAATAACAGAAATCTGATCATTAAAATTCCTCAAACATACATGTATCTTATACCATTTTAAAGGTAGTCTTGTTGTTAATCCCACCACAGTGTCCGATTTAAAATAGGCTTTACGGCAAAAGCACCACAAACGATTATGTTAGGTCACCACCAAGCCACAGAAAAACACAACCATTTTCCCAGCCAAAGAGAGGAGTCACAAAAAGCACAAATAGAGTCACTAAAATGAATCACTAAACCTTTGACAATCTTCATCAGATGACACTCATAGAACTTCACAATACATGTATGTTTTGTTTGATAAAGTTCATATTTATATAAAAAAATCTGAGTTTACATTGACGCGTTACATTCACTAGTTCCAAAAACGTCCAGTGATTTTGCATAGCCACATCGATTCAACAGAAATACTCATCATAAATGTATACACATGGAATTGTAGATATACCTGTCCTTAATGCAACCGCTGTGTCAGATTTCAAAACAACTTGACGGAAAAAGCAAACCATGCAATAATCTGGGACGCCGCTCAGAACAATCAAGTCAAATTAGCCGCCATGTTGTAGTCAACACAAACCATAAATTACATGCTAACTATTCCCTTTCCCCACAATAAATGCTTGATTTGTTCGGTAATGTCTGTTATTTATGTCCAATTAGCTACTTTTGTTAGCGCATTTGGTATACATATCCAAACGCTCGTTCTGGTCAGTGTTACGTCGGACAAAAACTTCAAAAAGTTATATTACAGGTCGTGGAAACATTTCAAACTAAGTACAGAATCAATCGTTAGGATGTTTTTATCATTAATCTTCAATAAAGTTCCAACTGGAGTATTCCTTTGTGTCTTGAGGAGCCATGGAACGCAGGTCGCTATCATGTGAAATGCGCGTGACCAACATCATTAATATCTCAAGGGGTTTTCAATGGGAACTGTGTTGAATACATACCAACCTCAGATTTCTCATTTCCTGTTTTGATTTCTCCTCAGGTTTTTGCCTGCCATATGAGTTCTGTTATACTCACAGACATCATTCAAACAGTTTTAGAAACTTCAGAGTGTTTTCTATCCAATACTAATAATAATATGCATATATTAGCAACTGAGACTGAGGAGCAGGCCGTTTACTTTGGGCACCTTATTCATCCAAGCTACTCAATACTGCCCCCCAGCCATAAGAAGTTTTAATGCCTTTGTCCCTCTTATTTGGGAGATTTCTAGTAGCTGCCTGGTCCCTTTATGGAGTAATCCAAACCATGACATTTCATTAGACCACTGCTATGATGTCACCTGGATTTTCTCAGCCATAGGGCAGGTGCTGACCACCAATTGGATTAGAGCAAGATCCAACACAACCTGCCACAGCCTGGAGAGGTAAACAACTCCACCACCATACCTGGAATGAGAAGAGGCCTCACACAGTGAACCAATACAAATGTATAGTCATTCATCACTGGGCCTCGTTGGAAAATCATTGTTTTAACAGCAGCTAAAAGACCAAGAACCAATGGTCTCTGTCTGCAAGGTGCTCCAGCCCTGCAGAGGTGCCAAAAACAACTCTAACTCTGCATTATCAAAACAACCAACTTGGAAATTATCCAAAGTGCATGATCGAACCCACAGAAACATCACCTTCCCAAATTAAATAATACAATAGTATACTATGGTCTACATAATGTAATATTACTATATTAATATACTATAGTATCCACTGTAGAGGTTTTGCAGACATTACTGTCGTATAGAGTAGTAGGACTATTTACTGTAGTGTTTTTGCTGACATGACTGTAGTATACTTTTGTATTTACTATAGGGTTTTTGTTTTATTATCTTTGACACGGAAGTTGAGTCTTTCTCCTTGAGGAAACCTACTGGCCAAACACTAAAATATACAGTTTCACATCACCTGTAGGAAGGTCGGCATTTCTGCTCTTTTCTATAACCTGTAAGGCACAGCATATTTGGTCTACACTTGACATGTAGGTTTCTCATTCATAGGTGGCACAAATTGCTATAGTTAAAAAAACTGTAGTGTTTTTGTGGACATTACTGTAGTATTTTCTATAGTATTCTACATTATACAACGGGTGCGTCTAATTCTGATTGGTTAAAACCTCATTCCAGCCAGTGTCTATTTCACAACATTTAAGTCATTTAGCAGACGCTCTTATCCAGAGCGACTTACAAATTGGTGAATTCACCTTCTGACATACATTACAAGTTACCACCGGCTAAATCTATGACGTTAAAATGCCTATTTACTCCGTTCCATCTGATTGCGCAGTCCACTGTCTCTCAGCCCAGCCAGGCAAGTTATAAACTTGATATCAACTATAAAAGCATCTATACATTATCTCACATTTCTTTTAGTCTAACATTTAGTTTAGTTTTAACAGCGGAGAAAAAATGTTTTCAGCAGCAGAGATTTCTATAAACCTTGCTGTCTGTCTCTCCGACATTTGCAACATTGTTTCAATATTCAAATTCGATATCCAGCTGTCGCATAGTAATGAACGTCTGGGGGTCGGGACGAGACAGACAGGCAGGCAGAAATGTCAATTGAAAAAAGGTCAAATTAAACAAAGTGCAGCTAGTTTTCAGTCTTTTCAGCTTCAATTTGAAGTTATTGTGTTAGCTGTGTTGTTTGCTAGCTCCTCTGAACAATCGTGTCCTGACGAGAGAGAACATTTTCTATGCTAGGCGAAATCGCACCTCATTAGCTCATTGTTATGGATGTATCCAAATAAATGTCACTAGAAAACAGCTTTAACAGTTGCAAATACAGCTACTGTTGTTATTCTGTAACTTAGCCACAGTTGGCTAGCTAGCAAGCAATGAATAAGATCGTTGCCAGCCTGTATGGCAATGGAACATTTAGAACAAACGACTGGGTCGCATCCATAGATACAGAACAAAAAGACTGAACGACTGGGTCGAGTCTCTGGCAACCGAACCAATAGAACGAACGACCAGCCGGCTTGGATAGCAACCCTAGATTTGCGTTGAGACTATATCTCGGGGAAGGATGAAATAGTATGAATAAATTAATAAAAATAATGAAAATATGTCAATCATTATTTAATATGTTGGTAACTCATTGTATAAAAATGATGATGCCCTCGAGGCCGGTGTTTGGAGGATATTGACTTTGTCTCGGGCGTAAAAACCCATGTGCCAATATATTCTCCAAACACTTATCTCTGGCATTATCACTTAAGTATACTACAACATTCTATAGTACGTAGTACACATGATCTAGGGATACGACAGTGTGTAATGTGTTCTACTGTGTACTACAAAATTCTATATTAAAACACTACATGTTCAAGGGATACTACAGTGTGGAGAATAGTATACTATTGTGGGGTAGCAGGTAGCCTAGCGGTTAAGAGCGTTGGGCCAATAACCGAACGGTTACTGGTTGGAATCCTGAGCCAACGAGGTGAAAAAATCTGTCAATCAAATCAAATTGTATTTGTCAGATGCGCCAAATACAACAGGTGTAGACCTTACAATGAAATGCTTACTTACAAGCCCTTAACCAACAATGCAGTTAAGAAAATATTAATAAAATAAATTTAAATAAAGTACAGTAACACAATAAAATAACAATAATGAGGCTATTTACAGGGGGTACCGTTACCGAGTGTGCGGGAGTACAGGTCAGTCAATGAAATGTGTACATATAGGTAGGGGTAAAGTGACCAATGCAAATAGTCTGGGTGGCCATTTCATTAATTGTTCAGCAGTCTTATGGCTTGGGGGTAGAAGCTGTTAAGGAGCCTTTTGGAACTAGACTTGGTGCTCCGGTACCGCTTGCTGTGAGGTAGCAGAGAGAAAAGTCTATGACTTGGGTGACTGGAGTTTTTTGGGGCTTCCCTTGACACCGCCTAGTATATAGGTCCTGGATGGCAGGAAGCTTGGCCCCAGTGATGTATTGGGTGGTACACGCTCCTGTCGCTCTGGACAATAGCGTCTGCTAAAAATGACAAAAAAATTATATTAAAAAATGACTACAGTTTACTGCAAAATTCGATAGAATACTACAGTAAACTTTTGTATTTTTTCATGTGGGTTTCGAGAATGTCCGTGGTCCCGGGTGGTACATATAATGGCACATGTACTTATGCAAATATATATACAAATAAATGCTTTTCGATATCAGCAAACTTATCTACACTGAACAAAATTATGAACCCAACATCTAAAGTGTTGGTCCCATGCTACATGAGCTGAAATAAAAATCACAGACATTTTCCATACGCACAAAAAGCTTATTTCTCTCAGATTTTGTACACAAATTTGTTTACATCCCTGTTAGTGAGCATTTGTCCTTTGCGAAGATAATCCGTCCACCTGACAGACGTGGAATATCAAGAAGCATATTAAAGCATGATCATTAGACAGGTGCACCTTGTGCTGGGGACAATAAAAGGCCACTTTAAAATGTGCAGTTTTGTCACACAACACAATACCACAGATGTCTCAAGTTTTGAGGGAGTGTGCAATTGGTATGCTGAATATAGGAATGTCCACCAGGGCTGTTTCCACATAATTTAATGTTCATTTTCTCTACCAACGTCGTTTTAGAGAATTTGGCAGTACGTCCAACCGGCCTCTCAACCGCAGACCACGTGGAACAACGCCAGCCCAGGACCTTCTTCCCCTGCGGGATCGTTTGAGGGGAGGTGAGGGGGGTGCTGAGGAGTATTTTTTTGTCTTTAATAAAGCCCTTTCTGATTGGCTGGTCCTGGCTGCCAAGTGGGTGGGCCTATGCCCTCCAAGGCCCACCCATGGCTGCTCCCCTGGTCAGTCATGCGAAATCCATATATTAGGTTCTAATTAATTTATTTAACATTTCTGATTTCCTTATATGATCTGTAACTCAGTAAAATCTTTGAAATTGTTGCATGTTGCATTTATATTTGTGTTCAGTATATGTAGAAGAGATACAGTACCTGGCACATGAGACAGACATTTGTATGTAATACCTTCTCTTATTCATGTTTCATTAAGCTTTATTAAACTACGGCTGCGGTCCCCAGGTGAAACCTGAAGACTGTATTTAAGGTGAAGAAAAAAATATGTTAACGCTAAAACAATAACAGGTGATGACACAATGGTCCACCCACACATATAAATATTTATATGCAAACAGATTCACTTGAGGGCAAGCAATCCATGTTTTAAAACTTCTTCGGGATCAGTGTCCCTTCCTGGGGGATGGTTGAGCTAACGTAGGCTAATGCGATTAGTATGATATTGAACATTTCCCAGGACAAAGACATATTTGATATTGGCAGAAAGCTTAAATTCTTGTTAATCTAACTGCACTGTCCAATTTACAGTAGCTATTACAGTGAAATAATACCATGCTATTGTTTGAGGAGAGTGCACAATAAATTTTTAACATAAAAAGTTATTAATAAACAAATTAGGCATATTTGGGCAGTCTTGATACAAAAGTTTGAACAGAAATGCAATGGTTCATTGGATCAGTCTAAAACTGTGAACATACACTGCTGTCATCTAGTGGCCAAAATGTATATTGTACCTGGGCTGGAATAATACATGATGGCCTTCTCTTGCATTTCAAAGATGATGGTACAAAAAAATACAAAAGAACAGTTGTTTTTTTCTTTGTATTATCTTTTACCAGATCTATTGTGTAAAATACACTACAAAGTGTGTTCTCCTACATTCCTTTCACATTTCCACAAACTTCAAAGTGTTTCCTTACAAATGGTACCAAGAATATGCATATCATTGCTTCAGAGCCTGAGCTACAGGCAGTTAGATTTGAGTATGTCATTTCAGGCAAAAATTGAAGAAAAGGGGCGGTTCCTTAAGAGTTTAACATGCAAAGCCAACTTGTCGTTGAGAAGGTAATCATCCTACTGGAATTCTCTTAGTGGAGAAGACTGAATCTGAACCTCATCCAAAAATGTAGACAGACTTTTTTTTTCTTCTCAAAAGCAGCGTTAGCGACCCAGCGGCAGTAAAAGGTAATTTCACAGGTATTGTGATGCTTTTCTCAGTGCGGGGTTGTCAGCATACTAATTAAGCAGTAATGCTTCTATACAGGAAATGAGCATGGAGATTAAGCATGCTGGGTTTTGTGGGGGGTTGTCATGTTCTTTCCGTGGTAATCCAAATATGATTCCCAATCCGTCTGTAAAAAAAGCGTTTACAAAGATGTGTTAATATGCTATTCCTCTCTGTGGGTTACGTTGTAAATGAGAATGTGTAATGTTTCCGGAGTGCGCTTGCATAAGTCCTCCCGTGGAAGGATATTCAATCCTGAGGCTTGTATAACAAGCCATATTTTTGGACCCACTCCTGCAGTGTATGACTGTGTTTTCCCATTGTATTGTCCTTTCCCACAGTTGTAATGGTGCTGCACTTATCCATGGTTGCTCAACTTAATGGCATGACTAGTCTGACAGGAAAAGGCTTAAACAATTAAATCATGACTCATACGGCACAGCACAGATCATAACAAACTAATGAGAATCCATAACAAACTAATGAGTTCACATAAGGAAATAAGTCAATTGAAATAAACGTATTAGGCCCTAATCTATTGATATCACATGGCTGGGAACACAGACATGCATCTGTTGGTCACAGATACCATTTATAAGGGGTGTGGATCAGAAAACCAGTCAGTATCTGGTGTGTCCACCATTTGCCTCATGGAGCTCGACACATCTTCTTCGCGTAGAGTTGATCAAGCTGTTGATTGTGGCCTGTGGAATGTTGGTGAGAACTGGTACATGCTGTCGTACATGTCGACCCAGAGCATCCCAAACATGCTCAACGGACTGCTCAGTTGTGTACAGCTCCTTGCGACATGGGGCCATGCATTATCATGCTGAAACATGATGTGATGGCGGGATCTCGCCACGGAATCTCATTCAAATTGCCATCGATAAAATGTAAATGTGTTCATTGTCCGTAGCTTATGCCTGCCTGCCTGCCCATACCATAACCCCACCGCCACCATTGACATCAGCAAACTGCTCGGTCATACGACTCCATACACGCCGTCTCCAATCTGCCCGGTAGAGTTAAAACCAGGATTCATCCGTGAAGAGCACATTTCTCCAGAATGCCAGTGGCCATCGAAAGGTAAGCATTTTCCCCCTGAAGTCAGTTATGACGCCGTACTGCAGTCAGGTCAAGACCCTGGTGAGGACAACAAGCATGCAGATGAGCTTCCCTGAAACGGTTTCTGACAGTTTGTGCAGAAATTCTTAGGTTGTGTAAACCCACAGTTTCATCAGCTGTCTGGGTGGCTGGTCTCAGACAATCCCGCAGGTGAAGAAGCCGGATGTGGAGGTCCTGGGCTGGCGTGGTTACACGTGGTCTGCGATTGTGAGGCCAGTTGGAAGTACTGCGAAATTCTTTAGAACGACATTGGTAGAGAAGTGAACATTCAGTTCTGGTTGACATTCCTGCAGTCTGCACACTCCCAAAATTTGAGAGAAATAAGATTTATGTGCGTATGGAAAGTTTCTGAGATCTTTTATGTCAGCTCATGAAACATGGGACCAACACTTTACATGTTGCGTTTATATTTTTGTTCAGTGTACTTTCATACATTTTTTCAACTGGTACCGGAGGACCTTCATATGAGTCTTGTGATGCCTGTCTCATTTTTTCATAATAGTTTGTAGGCCAAACGTTTCAGATGCTACAGAGGATTTTGTGAGAATACCGATTTTCGGGATGTCTAATGGTCTGACAAACATTGCTCTAGCTCTGTCACCTTTCACTGCAGATGCGGAAGTGCGACATCGGTGTATGTGGTGGATTGAGACTCATCCAATACAAAAAAACAAAAACAGTGGGGCAAAAAAGAATTTAGTCAGCCACCAATTGTGCAAGTTCTCCCACTTAAAAAGATGAGAGAGGCCTGCAATTTTCATCATAGGTACACTTCAACTATAACGGACAAATTGAGAAGAAAAAAATCCAGAAAATCACATTGAAGGATTTTCAATTAATTTATTTGCAAATTGTGGAGGAAAAAAAGTATTTGGTCACCTACAAACAAGCAAGATTTCTGGCTCTCACAGACCTGTAACTTCTTCTTTATTAAGAGGCTCCTCTGTCTTCCACCCGTTACCTGTATTAATGGCACCTGTTTGAACTTGTTATCAGTATAAAAGACACCTGTCTACAACCTCAAACAGTCACACTCTAAACTCCACTATGGCCAAGACCAAAGAGCTGTCAAAGGACATCAGAAACAAAATTGTAGACCTGCACCAGGCTGGGAAGACTGAATCTGCAAAAGGTAAGCAACTTGGTTTGAAGAAATCAACTGTGGGAGCAATTATTAGGAAATGGAAGACATACAAGACCACTGATAATCTCCCTCAATCTGGGGCTCCACGCAAGATCTCACCCCGTGGGGTCAAAATGATCACAAGAACAGTGAGCAAAAAATCCCAGAACCACACGGGGGGACCTAGTGAATAACAAAGCCTACCATCAGTAACACACTACGCCGCCATGGACTCAAATCCTGCAGTGCCAGACATGTCCCCCTGCTTAAGCCAGTACATGTCCAGGCCTGTCTGAAGTTTGCTAGAGAGCATTTGGATGATCCAGAAGAAGATTGGGAGAATGTCATATTGTCAGATGAAACCAAAATATAACTTTTTGGTTAAAACTCAACTCGTCGTGTTTGGAGGACAAAGAATGCTGAGTTGCATCCAAAGAACACCATACCTACTGTGAAGCA